>NW_020271295.1:516998-885736 GCF_002803265.2 Melanaphis sacchari
AAAAAAAAAAAAAAAAATGAAACTAGGAGAATACTTTGATGTAAAATACTGTTTATTAAAATGGTTTCATCAATATTTTGATAAAAATCCCAATAAATGAACTTTTTAAAAAAAAGGTAAAAAGTTGAAGAGTTGAGGTATTAATAAGGTCATGTACATTTTAAAGCCTGTTTGATGTGAATAGTTAAAAAATTCGAAATAACATGATTTTTAAATAAATTTGTTATGAAAGTTGCGTTTTAGATTATAAAAATATGTCATATTGATTAATAATTTACTAAAGTTTATGACAATTATTAACCAAATGATATTTTTAATGTAGACGAAACAGGGTTATTTTTTAAATGTTTACCTGAAAAAACATTCATATTAAATCTTGTTCAGGTGGAAAACATAACAAAGAAAGAGTAACTACTTTGTTTAGGAGCAAATATGTCAGGAAGGAGGCATAGAAAAATTAATGACACTTTTGATTGGAAAATTAAAAAAAAAAAACATAAGTAAAACCATTTTCATTAGATTATTAAAATTTAGAGTTTCTGAGAGTCGAAGTCAAATGTAATAGATAGGTAATATACTAATATAATGTATGTCCATTTTAATATTTTATTTATTTATTTATTCATTATTAACTGATTTATAAAATCGTATTTAGATATTTATTTGGAACTTAAAATATATAAAGTAGAAAAAATTAATTATATTTCAAAAAACAGCGTATATATGTATATTATCTATATAATCACCTATTAGAATCTGAGCTCTATTGTATTAAAATACTTAATTTTTATATGGTTAATATAATGGCTTAATATAATTGAACAGGGTATTGGAATTATTTTACTCAGTTCTTCTTTAATTTGCTTGCACTTTATTTATTGTCCGTAGTGTATGTTCAATATTCGAGTTTTAGCCGTGTCGAGGGGAATACAGGCGTTGTTTGGTTATTGTGATATTGCATAGAGGTTAAAGGTGTGGTAAATAAATTCGTTGTTGACAATAAAATAAAATGCGAACACGCTAAGTATACCTGCAGACATACTTGCACACGCGTACGCACACTACATATAACTATTATATTATATATATATGGTACATTATTATATAGACATAATTTTCCCGTGGCTGCCGTCCGTAGAACCGCGTTCGGATAACCGTGACGGCGCTATTACTAATAATATAATACTATACTACTGTATAACGCATATAACCGTAAAAAAATAGAATAAAACATTAAGGAGTCGTGAAAAAACAAATATAAATAATGTGAAACAAAATATTATCCAGGGCGCGCAAATTACGGCTCATAAAAGGGATTATCGGGGCATATTCGAAGTGATATATATATATATTTTATTTTGATTTATAGGTCATTTTGCCGTTCACACATTTGTTATTAACGTTTTGTAGCTGTGTTAGGTTAAACCGGAATTTTTTTCCAAGCTTAAAATTACGAAAAATAAATAAAATATAACAAAACAAAAATGAAACATAATCCTTATTCCCATGTGAGGCATACTTTTGAGCGTGTAAAACAGTAATGAACTACTACAATACAAACGAGACTGTGATCATATTGTTTGCTAATCATAAAATAAAAAAAAAGTCATATCATAAATTTAAATTAAAAAAAAAACTACCTGCTCAAATTAAGTTTAATCGTGTGTGAAATTATACTTGTCCTTGATTACTATAAGATGAGGATTCGAATGCAATATTTTTACCGAAATGCTTTATGTATTGTTTTACTTTTTATTTTTTTAATCCTGAGATTGGTTCAATGACTTCGATGGATCTCCACTCGTCCTATCCATCATAGCTACTTTCAGCTCTTTGTAGTTGAGTTTTCCTCTGTCTTCTACGATTCTACTTCATAAATAGTGTTCTTTGTTCATCCAATTACATTTACTTACACATTTTAAAACATAGATAAATAAGTTTTAACCATATTTGATTCATCAATATATTTTTGATAATTTTGAATATATACGTATTTAAGGATTTATATTTATTTGGTATATTTTAATTTAGTATGTCTGAACTATACAATGTGGATAGAGCACGAGTTAATGATATTATAAGTTCACTTGTGTGAATGGAAACATTTTTTACTTTTCATATTAATAAGACTTATCAACTAAATGCATAAAATATATAGTTTTGTATTTGAAAAAAATATCATTGCAACATTTATGCAACTATATTACTGATTTTTTTTCTTTTCTTACAGTTATATTTTTCATTTTTTTAGATAAAATTTGAAGCATTTATCATAGTATATATTAGTTTGATTATTGCTCTAAGTTTTAAATTAGTACCTCGTTAATCACAGCAATAACGCACAATGCATTCATGTGTATATTTTATAATATAGTAGCTGTAGGTATATTATTTTTGAATACGCAGTTTATAAAACAGCTAGGTATACAGCTATACATGGCTGCAAGACTGTGGCCGACGAACAACAGTGACTAATCTACGTGTGATATTTCGGTAAACAATTATTGTTGTAGAACTTAAAACAACGGAGCGAAAATGCTTTTAATAAGTCATACGATATTTATGAGATCAGGTCAACCAAAGTTTTGTTGATTAAGTGTTGAATTATTTATCACCGGTAACAGTGGTTGTCCTCGTCGTCTAATGTGGTGTGGCTGTGGTGGTGGTGGTGGTGGTGGTGGTGGTGGTGGTGGTGGTGGTTTTTATTCTTGACTGCTGTGGCGAATAACTATGCGATAGATACTGTAACGTATCGCATGCTAGTATTATTTATTATACTATGCATAATGGACACGCGTTTGAGTTAGAAATCGGCTATTATGTAAATGTATTATCATCAATGATTTTTAATAAGCTTGTCTAGGCTATACTACTACCACAACTGCTGTTTTATATCGGTTTACTTTATTGTATGCGTTGAGGTAGGTCTCTTATACTGTGATAACATTAGTTTGTAATAAATATATATTACGTTTATAAACACAAGTTTACAACTCATGTGGGTGTCTAGGAATCAGATTTACCAGAGATCTTCGTTCTTTTTTTGTCCACAACATTCACGATAAATAGTAAATACACCACAATGGCGTATAACTAAATGTTTGCTCTGCGGTAGACTACACAGCAGATTTATGGATACTCGCGCTCACACGTGTACAACGTCTGAGAGTCTGTAAAATGCCTCTTAAACCCTCGAAAGTCGCGTTTAACTTTCCCTATCAAACACACACACACACACACACACACACACACACACACACACACACACAAACATTGCTTGGAATTCTTGACGAAGAAAAGTCAAACAGAAGTGGCATGTTATTTGGTGCCACGCAACCGCAGGAAACGAATAAAAATGATATTTGTGTGTATTTAACATCATGTTATACAGTTATATTACATTAAAAATTTGACGCTATAAAACATGTTTATCCTTTACAATACTTTTTACTATTACGAAATATTATGTTGAGATTGGCTCATCGTTAATATGCTATTAGTATGTACCTTAGTTGTTTAAAGATAGTCAATTAAAAAAAAAAAAATGTATGTAAAAAAAAAATTAAATATTTTATAGTTTAAATTTAGTAAAATCAATTTTTTTTTTTTTATGTATATCTCCAAAATTACGAAATTTACTCCTTAATTTTGACAGTGCATTTTTGTTTGGAATTATTGATTATAAATTTATTGCTTATTGATTTTGTTCAAATATTTATTAGTAAATTATTTATCATCACTAACATCAGAATTTAGATGTACATTTTTTCAAAAACATAATGTATATATATATACATTATACATAAATATATAGATTATGCAATTAGAATTCATTGATTAATTAGTGTGGGAAAACAAAACGTTGCTTTTTCAAAATTCTAGCAATTATTAATTTAATTGCAGATAAAAAACTTGTTTAAGATATGATAACCGATGATAGTTATGAAAGAGTTTTTTCAAAGTAGTCGTTAAACTTTCTTAATTTCATGTAGTTAATGACAATTAACGATATGAATATTCACTGTAAAATAAAGATAAATTATTCTCTGTATTTAAATAAATTTATGGAGTACATGTATATTATATTATTATTTAATATTTTTTAATAAATGTTCAGTTTTTTTTGAGAAAAATGGTTGATGTCCTGAAAATATATCTTGTTTAGTGATAACTCATTGGATCAAATTATAAATAAGACAGCGTGAGGAAATTATTTTACTTTTACAGTGCGGATAACATAGATGCTTTGAGAGTTTGTTAAATTTTTTTTTTTTTTTTTATATAATTTCACCTGATTATTGATAGACTGTTGGCGAACAAGTGTTTAAAAATGAAATAACCCGTTTGCGCACACATTTTTCCACAATTATTGTCTTGTTTTTATTCAGTTAAATTTTTAAACTACATTAAAATATACAAACTATGTATATATATAAACATTAAATATAAACAAGTTTAAAAATAAAATTTATGTTTGTGAATTGTATCATATCAAATAGGTGGTATTAAAGTTAAATTGTTTTTGGTAAAATAATATGATTGAATTATTAAAATATATATGAATATTGTATGATGTAATAATATACAATTGTTAATAATGAAAAGTCGCAAAAAGGCTTATGTAAAAATAATGTTGTATGAAAATATTTATATATGGAGACGTGGTCAGATTTGTATGCTATTAATTTTTTTACAGATTGAAATTATATCACATTACAACTGATATCATGTACTTGTAAACTGTCTACGTTAAAAAAAAAAAAAAATATGACTTTAAAAAATTTGTGAGCCAGAAGTTCGTGAAAAAGTGTGCAAACCATTGCGTTTTGGAATAATGTGCGCGAACAGGAAGCGTCTGGTGTTTTATGGTTTGAAATTTGTAAGAAATTATAAATAATCGTTTTCTTACAACGATTTTGAGATGAATTTAGTAAAAAGTCCGTTTATTTTTGTATCTTCGAACCTTCCTATGGTTATTACTTTAGTTTTTAATTACACTGAGAGATAACTTTTTTTTTTTTTTAAATCTTAGTTAACAAAACTTACTAAAATCACCTCTTGACAGTTTTTTTCTATTTTAAATTGCATTCGGAAGTGTTAAATGTAACCCTCAGAGTACAATATTATGAGCGCAATTTCAATAAAAAAAAAAACCAACAGAGGATGCTTAAGCTATACATTTTCTGAGTATTTAAATTAAATTATAATTATGAAGAACTAATGGCTTTTTTCAAGATAAAATGTTTTATATTAATTTAACACTGAACAATTAAATTAATTACATTTTATAGTTATTAATACAATAGATATTAAAATTTATAGTTAATTTATACAAGAGTTATATGTTTTTCTTGCACTGCAAATGTATCTATATGAATTTATTTTCGTTAATTAATTTTGTTGGATGTTATTTATGTATAATATTGATAAATCCGTTAGTATGTCTTTGCCCCATTGAAGTTCTAAATCTTGTATTTATCTTACGTAAAGCATAAAATGATTGTTCACATATAGTAGAACTGATCGGTAACCAGTAGTTTGAACGTCATTCATCTGCAATTGATACTGTCTCTATTTCTATTAAAAAATATTATTAATATTAATTATAATATAGTAAAATAAAGTGATTACATTACTTGTAACAACTTGTATATTTTTGATTATATTTTTTAAATGTATCAAATAAAAGTCTTTGTTTATTTGTCTTAAACGATATTTTGCAACCATACTTTTTGCTTTCAGTGATGTAATTTCAATATTAAATAAATTCCGAACAAATTTTTTTTTTTTTTTTTTTTTGGGGGGGGGGGGGTATAAAAATCTTAGTAAGTGGTGAATAAAATAAGGAACAATTAATAAATACTTTAAAACAATTAAATATGCATATTTTAACCACCCATATATAAATTTATTAGGTTTAATAATAATTATTTTAATACGTTTAATACATAATATACAATTAAATTAAATTTTACAGCACAAATTCTAAATTTCTGTTTTTTTTTCTTTAGAAAAATGGTTGATTACTTCTTGAGGATCGACATGAATCTTTTTATTTACACTAAGTAATGCTTAACCGGTTAGTCTATCTCCAGTGGTAGCGTGTCGCAAATAGTTTTTAATTCTTTTTTGAGAAAAATATGTCCTTTCGGGCGTTGCGGTTGACACCGGTAAAGTAATCAAAACTTTTAATAAAAATAAAATGTTTGGAAAAAAGTTTCGGCTACAGTTAGAATATGCTTCAAGTACTTCGCCTTATATTGCGATTTTTGAGCTTTAATGCTATAATATTATTAATATTATATTAATAGTAAAAATACAGTTGTTTAATTTCTAAGTTTGCGTAATGCGTGAAAATTTCCGTGGCAGATGGACCCTCTCCAGGTACGACCTCGAGTATAATTACAAATTTGGCACATTTCATTAACTACATAGTTTTTTAAGGGTTTTCTATAAATATGTAATGGTGCCAGCAAACTTTTTTATTATTTTTCATGATACTAAAAATAGATCATAATTTTTTTTTTTCAAGAAGTTTCAATCACAACTTTAATATTATTATTAATATTATGCATTTTTCTTAAAATAGTAGATCTTTTTTGTAATTTATTGCTCAGTATATAAATAATAATAATAATAATAATAATAAATAACAAAAACTACAATTAATTAATATTTCAATGAAAATAAATACGTTTTGCGCAAACAGTTCTTTGGTTGTGGTTGAATAATTTGAATAATACTTAAAAAGAATCCAAAAATATGTTATAAAAAATTATTCGTTGTTCATGTTTATTTGTCTAAATGTATTATTTATTATTTAATGTTTAAATAACTAATATATTTTTATTTTACCAAATGGATTGACATAAAATCCTATCAGAATTTGCTTCAATTTCTTCATTTAATAATTATAAAATTCCAGTAAAATTGTTTAAAACCACATCACATTTCACACACACACTGAAGTATGTCATTTTCATGTAAATAAATAATGTAATATATCGTTTGCTTGAAGTTATGTATAAAAATTATAATATAATTTTGTGGATTTCATGACAAACCAAAAAACAACAATATTATAGCTTAAGTGACATGATAACCTTACAAATGGTAATATTGTTGTCACTCCGATCTCTTAGTTTCTGCAGCCGTTGCCGTCACTACCACTATGCGCCGTGTGTTTAATTTGATGTACAGTATAGCAAAACCAAATTAAAAGAAACGCTACGTTGACTTTTGACGTTGACAACTGATGGTGATTATAAACGTTATCACTGGGATTGCATGTGACGGTTGCTTAAATTCGTTAACTTAGCGTTGTGATAGTATTATTACATACGTCGGTGATGATTATGGTTGTAGCGAGTAGCGACATCGTCATGTCGATCAGAGTTGTAGGTAGGAAAATATGAAATTCGATTATGATGTTTATATAATAGTGAATAAATTGATTATATTTTAAAATAAAACGTTTCATTAAACACGAGGTTCTAATTTGTATAACATTACAAACTCGTAAACAGGATTTGTTATTTCATTCGTTGTGTGGGTTTATATTTATTGTTATTATTTTTTTTTTCTAGGGGAAAAAATAGTTCTTTGATTTATATAACATCAGTTACCTATGCATGTATAGGTATCACGCGTATATCATACTGTAACAACGATTATTATCAATATTTATTACAGTTGGCGTAGTCTGCGTACGATTTCAGTTCGTGTTAGTTGATCGCACAATATATTTACTAAAAATTAATACATTATTATGTTCTATAATTATGTTCAAACCACGAATAAAGTACAGAAATATCACATACTGGTACATTAAAGTTTCTCTTTCCAACTCATACACTTTGTAGGAAACGTTACCAACTTTTCATCCGTTATTTACGCCGTAAGACTTGTCGTTAAATGTTACCGTATTTTTTCTCAAGCTTTTGTTTGAAACTAGTATCTTATACTTTTTGCTTCATGCACACAATTCGCCTGAAAAATATTTGTATTGGAATGTTACGCTGGACAAAATGTGTCGGTTGTTTTCCACATCATTGCAGGTAGCGTTGTATGTTTTGGTGTTATTTATAAGGCTTCACGTCATTCTTTTTGTTTTATTCTTTTTAAATGTACTTTTGGTGTATACTGTATAGCATATAAAACGTCTGACATTAAATCGCCGTAAGAAGTATATTTTGTATATACCCTAATAACAGCAGTCGCGTATTTGGATGTTGGCAAGTGAACCGTCACAAATTATTTTTGACAATTTATTTTATATTATATACCATGGTATATTATATACCTGGTCAAATATTACATTGCCTGTACCCACCTTATTTTTGCCTTCGGTAGGAATCAGAAAATACATTTTTATCCAAAGAAACCAATATGATTGCGGTGATAAACAAATCACCAAAAATAGTGTGTGCAATAAATAAACCGTATTCCCCATGGCATTCCACGAAATAGTAATAAAAACAATATGCTCGTATTTTATGTATTACGTTGTTATTAATTCCAGTCGCGCTTTTTGCCGCTATGCATCATCCTAGTTATTAGGTTTTTCAGACCATTTCAACTCGTTTCTATTGGGCATACAATGTAGTCACAATAATCTAAACGTTTGAGCAGTATTCACTGAGGGGATTTGTTAAAAAAAAAAAAAGTATCGATATTAAGTTGTTAATGCATTTATCTACAATAGAACGAATAATACACTAAATCCACGACTTTACTATGTTTTCTTGTGTGTCATGACGAAGATTTTATTCATATGTTAAAATGTTGAAAAATTACATTGACGTCCAGTAATTAGCTGTACATAATATAAAAATAATTTCAATAAGGACGTAAATCATTTTCAGTGCAAGTAGTGTCATTCTTTGGTTAGTTTATTTTACTACATGAACAAATTAAAATTCATTATAATTTATTGTTAATTTTTGGTTATTATTTTTTTTTATTATAAATTTGATTTGTTTTTTTTAAACTTTGCATAACAAAAATAAAAAACAAAAAACAAAAAAAAAAAACAAACCAATTATAAAATTATATGAATCATTCAGGTATATAACTTTGAATCGTGAAAAGTTTATAAAAATTATAATCTTTATGGTATGGCAAGGGAAATTTTGTAATAAATAATAACAACTTTAAAACATGTTTTATTGCTAAAAAGTTACACTGAATACGAATTTTATTTTTTATTTATCGTTGTTGAGGGATGTGCAAATGCAATAAATAGTCTTCACTGTTTGTAAAGTTTAACTAAACAGAAAAATATCATCGTACATAGGTAATTTATATAAACCAATATTAAGTAGGTAGGTAGTCAATAAAATATTTCTATATAACGTAACTGTAATACTCATTTAATTAATTTTTAATTATTATTATTATTCATTGAAGTTACGTACTTTTAAACCTTACATATTATTATTTAGTTAGGTTTATTCCGATTTCATTTTAACTTATAAATTACTATTTAAAAATTTTCATTTTCTATTTTTTTTAGTTTGTACATCAGTATATAGTTTTAGATTCTAACCGAAATTATGAATAAATTAGTTTTAAAATGATATGTATCTTTATTCATTCATTCATTTAATTAATCATTTATTTATTTTTGTGTATATCATTGCCTTTTGGAGTAGTTCGTAATGATGCTCGAATCATCAAAGAAACATTTTTTTTTTTTTTTTTATACCAAAACTTCAACAAGTCTTGTTAACAAGTTATTATGATTGATTTAATTAGTATACGTATATTGTATGCCAGAATAGCTCGACATTTTGAATAGTTATTTATTTATTTTTTTTATTGCATTATAGATGTGAATTATTGAGAAATGAATTATCTATAGTTAAGTATGTACTTACAATAAAATTATTATTTATTTATTGATTATGATAATTTTTTAAAAATACTTAGGTAAAGTAGAAAGTAAAATATTAAACTGAGTGGAGAGATGATGAATATACTGGTTTTACCATTAGTTTTGTAATGATAAATGTGTCTGTGGCTTTTAAAGTAGTAAAAATGCTTCAAATACGATCTTTGATATATTGTCTGATAAAAAAAGTGAAACTAGATGGAACTTGTGGAAAGAATGAGCATAGGAGTACAAAGTTAAATTCCCAGGTACTTTTAACAAAAATTCTGTAAACTTAATTTTTATGCAAAATCAATTTTCTAAAATTAATTTTTTTTGTTATAATACAAATAATAATAAATAGTTGTTGATATTTAAAATTTTCAGAAAACCTTTTGATTAGAATTTTTTTACACATAGTTTAATTTTAACAATTTTGGCTCTTTTTGAGTTATTTTTCATTCAAAAAGTTTGAAAATGTAATACAAGTTATAAGTTTTATAAGTTTTTAACCCTGGAAAATAAAAAAAAATTTAAAAAAATTAAAAATAGTGTTTTTAAGTTTTAATGTTAAAATTTAAAACATCTACACCTAAAATATAAATTTTTCAAATATCTTAGTTTTGTAATGTGAATCGAAGAATATTTGTTATGACAAGAAATATTTCACTCTATTACATACATTATTATTTAATTAACAATGGTATTTTCAAAATATTTAGATCAACTGTAAAGTGCAGAGAACTAAGTATTTATGATTATTATTTTAGATTTTTTTTTTTTCAAGCAATAGTTGGCAAAAAAAAAAAATAAAAAATTGGAACTTTAATAACATTTTTCACTTACGTGGTTGCTTAGCTATTTGTAAATATATAAGCATAGATTTTTAAAAAATAATGAATTAAGCAAATTATTTTATACTTAGTCAATTCATTTTTAAATGTTCTATTTGTAGGTATATTTAAAGCTCAAAAATTCAATAAGATCCCCATAAGTAATGCTTCTTCAAATTCAACAATCTAAAACAGATATTAATATAATTTAATTTTATAGATGTTAGAACACTTAAAATTGGATATTTAAGAATAATAATTTTAATTACTTTAAACATATTCATGGGGAAGAATTTTCATTCTACATATTTTATTATATGATACAATTCTAATTGACATCTGTATGACGAATAATTTAGTGATATTGTAGTCGATATTATATTATATTATTATAACTTTATTGCCTGCTGCAGTACACGCTCGATCCTTGTATACTTTTAAGATGCATTTGGAGCTCAATAAACTTATACGTATTTAAAGTTTAAAATTTACATAGGCATCGCTTGAACATAAGTTTACTGTACAAACACTATTCAAATGGTATTTTCATTATTCCTCAACCATTTTTAAAATACCATATATACACAGACGTAGAGTTTATAATGTGTATAAAGTCACTAAATCAAACAAAAACGTACATCTTCTTCTTATAAAATAAAATATTGACTTAAATTTTTAGTTTAAAATCTGAATATTTTTGTTCTTTATATTATATTATTATAATAAAACGTAGGTAAATAAAAACGTCGTTTTTTTTCGATTACAGCCGTTTTATTCAAAAAATTATGATTTTCGTAATAATATCGGTGTAACAGAAAACAACGAATATAATAGCTTTACAGAGGTTCGTCAACTACTTCGTGACAGATTTGTCCGATTTTTCTTGGCGCGTGCGGTGATCTCATATGTTTTATGTGTGCGCATTACGAATAATTGATACCGGAAATTTCAAGGGAAACCCTTTCAGCCGCGCCCGACTAAACCTAACCTTAAGTTTTTATTATTGTTATTAATAAATTGATAATTTCTTTTTGATTAAATTACTCAGTAGCTGTTCGTTCTTAGTGGGCGGTACAAGATAGATAAAAGAAACGGTATTGTGTCAGTGTGTGTGGGTTGTGCTGGCAGTGTGTGTTTGTGTGGTGGGTAGGAGGGGGTCATTGTATACACCGCACATTCGTTTTTAATATACCACCGCCGCTATTGCTTGGCAAATTGCTACCACACCTCTATAATTGCCCCGAAGGCGGCTACCCTCTTCCGCCATAACATGCGTGCGAGTGTGAAGGTATAATATGTGTGTGTTTTTTTTTCACTATAACCAATTATAATTATTATTACTATAAATATATGTTTTTTAATCAAATTTCGTTAGTAAGTTTTTAATCTGTTATAGATGGACGTTGGTAATTATAATTGACGGGTTACTCGACCAGAATAATTAAATAACTTATAAAGAATATTTTTTCGATCAATTTGACACATTGATTTCAACCGATAATAAATTCATACATTGACGTATATATTCATAATAAACTATTATGCACTTAGTATATCAATGCATTTTAGTTTATATTTTTTTATTTTATACTATATATTTTCTTATACGGTTAATAATAACATTATATAATGATTTTAATTTAGTATATTTTTTTTTTATGTATACTATATATGGAATTATAAAAATTCATATTTTAATATAGCTTATACTAATATTTTAAATAGGTGAGAACAAAATATTTATTTTTAAAGGTAATAATATACATATAATATGGACAATTTTGAAAATGAATGTCTGTGTTTAAGAATATCATATTTGTTTTTCTGTTTGATCTTTGTACCATCTTGTTCTTCAATACGATGATTTATCATTTATTTAAAATTTAAAATTGTGGTATACTACGTTGTTTTGCTCTGATAAGAATGAATAGCTTGAGATGAGTGTTAAGCATCCGGTTTTTATGTCTTATCTAGATTTTATAATTAGAATTATATATTTTCTATGTATATATTCAAAAACATTTTTTGTTATGATTTTAATCTTATAACACTATTACATACATATTTAACTTTTTGAAGTTAAAGGAGATTAAGTTAATTAAAATCAATAACTACATTTTTTTTTATTATTTATAATTTTAAAAGATTTTTGAATGGAGCAAGTTAAATGATTATTATTAATATTTTTATTTTTTACTTAAAGTATACAGTTTAAAATATTTTATAATATTAAAAGTTAATTGCGCGCGCAGGTTAAATATTTAGAAAATAATAATATTCCTTAATTATATTTTTATTATTATTATTATTATTATTATTATTATTATTATTATTAAAAGGAGTACCTATTAGAGTATTAAACTGAATAATTAATAAGTTTGAAGTTTCAATAATTTTCTTAGAAATCTCACATTTATAACGGTTGTGTTGCTTAAATTATACAAGTCTAACGTTTTATTTAATGTATAAATTAATATAATTGCCTTGCATAGACATTTATACGAACTATATTGAGAACCCTTATGAAATTTGTCAATCCATGTTTGACGTTGAGAATTATGGTAATATTATAAATGGAGCTTCTAATTTACAAACGTGTGTGATGGTTTTGACTGTTATTGTTTTCTTGTACATATAATAATTGACAATGATTATTTATTTTTATTTATTTAAACGGAGTTTTTTAACTGTCATTTTCATTATTGGATTATTATTATTTAAAAATAGACGTATATTTTATACAACAATACCATACATTTTACAAGATATTATGTAGTGGTACATTATTTGTTAATTAGTTTGATGTTCCCATTCATTTAAATTATAACCCATTAAAAATGCTCGGGTACTTATAAAATATCCCAACTTTTAAACATTATCTAGTATTTATAAAATGTATAGTTACTAACATAAAGTATTGCTTTAAATTTAAAATTTAAAAACCTACCTTTAACCATTGATAAGGTTCTTAAATTTAAGTTTAATTTGGTCAATTTACTTAAATATTATAGTCAAAAATACAAAATTGCTTCTGCTAACACAAATATATTATTACATTATTAGTACATTATTGTATCTCGTGTGGGCGGATGTGACGATTCATCTAAGTACATAAATATCTTGTTTGTTTATTTATACAGGATCCATTAATATTATAGTCTTCTTTCTGACATCTATACTTAAAAACGTAGATTTAATGTATACTTAATTAATATTTTATCTTTGGTATTGAACCTATAGACTTTATCATATCATTTTTAAATAATTATAAATCAGCTGTGGTGAGTATATAAAAACAGACACAGATTAAAATGTAAATAAATAGGTAAATACTATGTTAAATTAAAAAGAAATGAATTGGTAGTTGTTACTGAACTTGTTTATAAATTGCTCACCTCACCTATAAAAATACACATAATATACATACTTAAAAAATAAAATAAAACTTAACGTTAAGTTGTTCACTATACCTACTTTTCTCCTCTCCCAATGGTGCGGTTTTAGAGAGTGTTAGCAAACTGTAGAGAGTGATACTGCGTGAGTAACTATAGTGTATATTAACCAAATCAAATTAATTCACACTTAGTGGTCAGCGTAGTGTTTACTTTTACGGAAGCCGATTAATTAAATAAAATTACCGGAAAAATCGCGTAAGCGGTAAAAAATAATAATCATAATGATAATAACAGCAATAACATCTAAGTAGGAGTTTTAATCGTTTACGAAAAAGGACGCCACCCTTAAGTTGTAAGGTATTAGGTATACTTACTTAATTAAATATAAACCTGTAGGGCCAAAAATAAGAATAGTACCTCACATTCAGATCTATGTACATATATTGTTTAAAATAAAAACATTAGGTTACTGTAATACTGTTTATATACTATTATTAAAAGGTAATTAACTGATTTAGAACGTCGTATGATGCTTTTAAATTTTTTACCGTGGTATACTGAGCTGAATTTATGAAGATTAAATACATAGTACATTTTTATTTTTGTTATACCTACTTATGTTATTTTTACAATGTAAAATATGCTTTTATCGTTTTTTTTTTTTTTTTTTTTTTTTTAATTCATATTTAAATGCCCGATTGATCGATTTTAGCTTATTTATTTGTCACGAATTTTTTTTTTACGTAATTTCTTTATAGTATCGACCTATGAAAACCATATGGATTTTATTAAATTATATTTACACACTTTGATTTATTAATTTAAGTACATTTGTTGATCATCAGTTATATTTCGTAGTTGGTTTACTTATTTTTAATATGTCTATGATACGCTGTGTATAAACGCTGAAGTATTTATGCCATCGAATAAATTAATTCATATAGATAACAATTATTCATTCATACAGACACAATACGAAAAGAGCGGCTATAAATTTAACTAAGAAATATAATTTAAAATGGTATGTTTTTTGTTGTTTAAACTAAAAAGTTTACCATCAAGGTTAAAAATGCATGTCTAAACTATAGTTTTGACAAACTCATATTGGCAGTTGTCTGGGGGAATTATTGATTCCGCCGAAACTACCTGTTTAGGAAAAAGGTTTGTATCGATTTCGCCGGCTACTGTTTTTAATATTTACACATCGATTCCGCCGAATACTGATTATCACCCCCCCCCCCCCCCCCCCCCCCCCCCCCCCCCCAACCAATACCCCCCCCCCCCCCCCCCCCTCCCCCATTTTAAATGTATTTAAAATATATAGCAACAGTTCTCAAACCTTTTTAGTTTATGTCACCTTAAAAATAATAAAAATGAATTGCGCTTCCTATGAATAAATAAATAACAAATTTATAGTACCTGTTTAATTATAAAAATATTTTTAATGTAATGACAAAATAAATATTATTAAATGTCTATTTAAAGTATGACAAAATTTTTAATTTTCATGAAAAAAATAACAATAACTATTAATATTTATATTTAATCTTAATGCGGGGAATGTGGTCAAACGTTAGCTGAATGTAGTTAGGTACTTTCTGAAAATGTTCGAACCAAGTATAATACATTTACAAAGGAGAGATAAACAGTAGCTGGCGGAATCGATATGAATTCGGCGGAATCGATATACGCCCGTTATCAGCGTTTACGAGATTGTAGTAGTTAGGAAGCCTTAAAAATATGATACTGAGATATAAATCATTTTATGTTTAACTCAAAATCGTTAAATATTTGTACTGCATATAAATTAATTGAAATAATTTTATGAAAAGTATTTTACTTAAATGACAAACAAAATTATCAATTTTAATTTAAAATGATATCAATTATTTTTATTCAAAATAAATTGAAAAAAAAATGTAAGACTTATTTGAAAACTGCTGTAATATAATGTATGTACATACATATAAAACGATTTTCAGCAACAGTCCTTCAACTGTGATTTTGTTATACAACAATATACTTATATATTATTATGTCAATATTTATTTTCTTTTTAAATTTTCTTTTTAATGTTATTAAATTAACTTTGACATTCTGTTGATGAAGGCTTGATGAGTTTTGGCTTTGAAAGTTTTTTTTTTTTTATATGATTTCAATGAAATGATTTTAAATACAAATATAAAACGAGCTCATCTGTGTTATTAGAATCGCCTAAGTAATAAGTGACTTTACGTATAAAGAAAATCTTATATTAAAGGAGAAAAAATGAAATCAAAAAAGAAAAAAAAAAAATAATTACGCTTTTTTTCTTTCCTCGGGTAACTAGCTTTAGAAGGTACCTCCTAATGGCATTTCGTAATAAATTGGTCTTTGTATTTTAAATCATTATTTTTCCTTTGTTAAAACTTCAAGGGATAACAACAAGCACATACTGTCTCACTCACACATTTAAGAGGAAGAAGGTAATAAATTACAATCGACTACTTTTTCTAGTGATTACGTCACAATCGTCATCTTGAATATTGGTATACAATATACGTATTTTCTCTCTTCTGTGTGGTATGTTATGGTTTCGTAGAATTAAAAATAAATATCTATGTGTTACATTTTTGACAGAAGGGAAATACTTTACGTTTTATTTTTAGGGAGATTATATGTTGCACGTGAGAATCACCACCCTCGTTTAACAAAAACCTTCCAAGTCGTTGTCAATCACTCGGTTTTTTTTTTTTTTTTTTTTTAGTATAAATATATACATTTATGAATGCTTTTTCTTTTTAAATTCTATTGTCTGTTTTATTACGGTAGTAATATCTATTTTCTGTACTCAAAGGACCATATACATATAGTTAAGTCAATGATAAACCAGGTTTGTATTATATCGTTTGCTTACGAATTATTTTTTCGTATAAGTTCGTTTCTTCTGTTTGCATGCCGAGTTAATTCAGAATGGTGATAAAAATAATAAAGACAGGCGTGCGCACACACTATCGTAATGTTATATTGTAGTATGTATTTTAAATTAAAAAAAAAATAATAAAATTGCTTTTATCGCTATGCAGTAAAGTAATCTGTGACTGTGGTAAAGAGACTTTGTGAATCCCAAATTACTCGTCATCATCATCCTAAGTTTGTGATGATAATCTTCCAATGTATTTGCTAGTATATGGTATCACGAGTGTATATGTACGAGTGTGTTGACCGCCATAAAAATAATATAATATATTTATATATATATATTATGTATTTTAAATTATAATGTCGCTATATATCGTATATAATATATCATAATCTAGAGATAGTTTTTTTTTTCTTGATATTATTGTAAGATAGAGCGGACACATTGTCAATATATATATATAAAAAAAAATAACAGTCATAATAATCATCTGTTCTTTTTTAATTATTTACTTAAACGTAGTGAAAACTAATTTAAAGACTTAGTGCAGTCATGGTTGGTGATAGTGGACTGCACAGTTAAGTATAGATGGTTTAATCTCAAACGACGAGTAAGACTCAAATTAGAAGACGATTTACGTTTTTAAGGATCATTATCGAAATCGTATGTAATTTATTCCATCGTGCAATGCTCATTGCCAAGACACTTTATACAATATGTCTCACATAGGTTTAATATATAGGTAGTGACATTTACAACAATAATACAATATGCACACAATTTTTACATTTATAGTTGTATGAGAAATTTGAAATTGATATTTTAAATTTTCCATGATATAATCATAACTCGCTGAATCGTTTTAGTAGAATGAAGTAGCTACACTGTGTACACTGTGCTTACTTATATATTATAACAGTCAACATTATTTAATTGTATTTACCATCCATTAGCGTGTTTATTTTTTTACAATTAATTGAAAAAAATCTATAAGAAATGAGTTCATAAGTTAAAAGTGGTGCTGAAAAATGATGATTGAATTAAAAAGAAATAATTGAAAAAAAAGGAACTAATCCAATGCAGAAAACACTATGGTTGTTTGTAAAAATCAATGATGATGTTGAATTGAGTAAATATTTTGACTAAACATACTTTTGTATTATTAATATTTTGATAAGAATGTTTTATACATTAATAACTTTTTTATGTATATATTTAACATCTTTTTACTTTTAATATAATTATCTAATTAATTTTAGTCGTATTTAAATTTAAATTATTAATGTTTTAGAATTTGGAACATTTATTACATTTTCATCTGTAGGTATATTATAAGCGTAGTATCTATTGTTTTATAACTTTTTTTATTTTATTTTGAAATCTTATATTTTTGAATTTTCTATTTTTATTTTATAATAAAAAAAAATGTATTAACAAAATCTAATTAAATCAATTAACATTTTTAATTTTAATGACTATATTGGAAAAAGTTTTAAAACCATTATACCTGTAGTTTCTGAAATTTTACAGTGTCTAAAAATAGTTTACATCATGTGGTAGAATATTTATAACTATGTATCGATGCAATTAAAATAAAAAATGAGGAATACTTTTGAAGAGCTAGTTTTTTCAGCAACAGAATTATGTTAAAGGAGGAGGAATATAAATAACAAATGAAAACTAGACGCAAGAAATTTGCAAAGCGGCAATATGTTAGTATTGCTAATGAGTAATGATAAACGATAAGACGCAATTGAAGACAATTTTCGTATTTGTGGTTTTTTGTTCTTAATTGATGCTGCTATATTTAAATTATAAGAGTGTTTCATAGGACTTAAAATAATTTTAAGAAATTTTGACTCTTACTGTCAGTAAATTTAATTAAGTACAATGTAGAAAATATAATCAAGTCATGTCAATATTACATTTCATTTTATAATAGATACTGATGTTTCATCTGATTTAACTAGAAAGTTTTATCACTCAGAGATTTTCTAAAAAAAACTGAAATGAATTCAATAAAAGAATTGTTTTTTATACTATTAAAAATTATTTTTCATTACTTTTTAGTGAAATACTTATTCCTATGTATTTGTTTTATTTTACTTAGTACTGTTGCGTCGGCAGAACGTTTTTTTTCTAAACACTAAAGTTAATAAAAAAAAAATAAAAAAATAAAAAAATATTTACAAAATTCAATTACTCAAGAACGTCTTACAAATATGATCATTTTAAATATTGAAAGAACATGTACCAATGAATTTAATACTGATTATATAATTGAAACTTTCACAAATCAAGAAGCAAGGAAAAAACATGTTTAAGTATTTAAAGAAATTCTATTAAAAATGTATTAATTATATTTAATGATATTTAATTAATATTGATTTTATTATTTATATAAATATATACATTTGTATAATGTATACATAAACTATTATTAAGACAGTGTTTGTTAAATAATTAACAGTCTCAAAAACATACACATAAATAGCCAGGTCATTTGATAGAATAAAAAAGACGACGCAGTCAAATACTTAGGTGTCCACTTCTATGAAAAAATTACATGGAACATTCGCATAAACAAAAAATTCGAACATGGCTATACAAATATGAGAATTATTTACTCTTTAGTTAACTATAAGGCAACACTACAAATTAAGTCATCACTCTTATATACCTCAATAATCAGACCATTTATTTTAACTATGTCTGCCCTGTCTGGGAGGTAGCCTCACCCATAATAATTAAAAAAAAATACGAATTCTTCAAAACAAATTACTTAGGATTTGTTTAAAAACCCCCAGGTTTATAAGGAATCGCCAATTACACTATGACACTGAAATATCCGTAGTAAATATCTGGATTAAAACCCAACTTACAAACTTTCACGCTAAACTAAAAGACTAGGACGGAAGTCATTTTCAGCTAGGAAGAAAAACCAAAAATAGGCAACTGCGACCTCGACTGCCCCAAAACATCCTTCAAACGGACATAGAACAGCTCTCATCGGAAGATAAAAATATTCAAAACTAAAATAAACTTATAGTTACGAATTCTTATATCTTTGTTTTTATCAGAAATTAATTTTAAAAATTAAAAAAATCATATTATTTTATCAAAAAATAGAAACTAATGAATAGGTACATTAAAACTGTAATTTATTATCATAATATCGTAAAAAAATAATCAAATGACAGGGAGCTGAATTGATAAATACCACCTTTTTAATATTCTTGTTAACCATTATATTTAAAATTTTGTTTTATTATGATGACTAATGGTATATTTCAGAGATTCTCAAAATGTGGGGCGTGACCCTTCGGAGGGCCGCGAAAGCTTTTAGTTGGGGGGGGGGGGGCGCAAGAAAATTTTAAAAATCAACATTGCATTGGTAGGATAGAAAAAAATTTGTGAAATGTCCATAATAATAATAAAATTGGCCGATTAATTAAAACCTTTTATAAAAAATACATTTTATTTTAAAATAAATTTGTAATATCAATATCAATATTAGCTATATTAATTGTTATTTGTTTTAAACATTTTATTACTCTAAACATGACTATTAAAATTATTTTTATGAGGAGAGCTCAGTTTTGTGGTTGACCAAAAGGGGAGGGGGGCTGGCCTGAAAAGTTTAAGATATGGTATATTGTATTTTAAATGGGATGAGAAAGAAAATATATAATTTTAGGAGTCGCAGCCTATTATACTCCTCTTCACCATGCATAATACAGTGTATATTATCATAGATTAAATATTACATTTAATATTTTTATATTTAATCTGTGATATTATTGATTACATATAATATATTTAGATACAAACTGTAAGAAACATTTTTCTTAAAGATCTGTTGGATCTTTTGCTACATAGGTCCTGTAATATTTGCTTGTATGTCCATCAATTTATACCAAGTTGCGGCACGTATTTCTTGATTAAAATCAAAAATTTAAGGCCAACAACATCCATTTTGGATGTCATTGTATCTTGTACTATATTTCTGTAATTATTGCGACTACAGTCGATTCATTGATTATTTATATTACGTACAAATTAATTTGTACATAGTTAAATGTTTAGAAAATCAATACGTTTATATACCTTTATGTCGCTTCGTTATATTATAAAAATTTTACTATTTCTAAGTGTTTTTATTTTCTTTAAAAATATTAAAATTTCTTAGATGTTTAGATTTAGATTATATTACTGTAAATATAATATCCTATAGATAATGCTAATAAATCATAGAATTATGTTGAATTAAAATTTAAATAAATATACTCATTTACTAATTATATACAGAGTGTAATATATTCATATACGTTCTTTATGTTCTTTTAATTTGAAATAATGTTGAATACGACTTAAGACGGTATTAAATTTGTATTGGGAGTGAATATTACAAACTGTGAAATTAATTCAGTACTAATGCATTATTGTGCACTTATTTCCTTATAGAAAACAATTAGTACATATTTTATCGTGAGTTAAAAATACTTTCAATGAAAATAAGGAAAAAAATGGATTTTAGGAGATTTTATTGTCTACATAGTAGGAGTTTGCTTTTCCTTACCTCCTCTCACTAAATGTTATAAATACGAATCCTATTATTCCTATTCTGTTTTTTTTGGATATAAAATATTTTCCGAAGAGAATTTAGAGTTTTTTTTTGCATGTATCAAGAAAAGTTTTTTTATTTTTACAATCTGTACGTATATCATAATATAACAAGTAAATTTGATATTTACATGAAATCATAAAAAAGGTGTTTATTTCTGTTTTTTCATCGAAAACATCAAATTAAATTGAACAATAAAAATATTGTTTAGAAAACATACAACCTAGCTTTCTAAATAAAAAAAAAAAAAATATATATATATATATATATATTTGAATTATCCTGTTTATTTTTATTTGTTTACGTTAACCACTCTATAGTAGCGTGTTTACTATTGGCGTTTAAAGTCAGTTATTAGACTTTACACAAGAACTATAGGTGTTTTACACGTTGAAACTGTTATCTCGAGTACAAACTTTTTCAACTAGATACATAATTATTGTTTCAAACTAATACTTCTAACAGCACAACCACCGTCGCTTAATAATACCATTATTACCATCACCGGACGTTAATGCGACGTGACACGCGGTAATATATTTTATATTCGATATACACATACTTTGATGCGCACTGCGTACCGGCGGTGTCTGCGAATTTCCGGTTGCTGTGCTTCTACTATAGATAATGATTGAGGTAGACTCGAAAATAGTCTAATGACACAAGCCGCGTAATGCGATTACCTGCGATTCGTAGTAGACGGTGAAGTCTGCACTAATATAATACTGTTTCTATATTATATACGTATCTTCGAAAGTTTGAAATCCCTCGGCTCTTTTCACTGTAATCGTGTGTGCCCATTTATCAAAGGTAATTACGTTTGGTCGTCACGCAAAACAGGAAATATTTTTTTCGATTTTAAAATATAAATAATGTCACATAAAATATTAAATATGGCTACCCATGTACATTATAATTTGCCTTTTGTTTAACTTTTATTTTTGGAGCAGGTTTAATTTCATATTAGTATTTACAAATGTTAGGTTAAAACTCTGATCGGAACAAGGGAATTATTCTGTTGTTTAATATGCTTTGTTATGATTATGTTTATTATTTTTCTTGGAAATGGTATGATTTAATAATTTTTTTAAATGTATCCAAAGTTTTCACATTATCAGATATTAATAAATTTCTTTTGTTTTCCTAAATATGATTTTTATAAAACGGTATTTTGTCGATTTATTGGTTTGTGGCAGGTAAATTAACATTTGTATGTGTGAGTCTAGTTTGAAAATTCTATCACCTATAATATAATTCTGTAGTTTAATAGACAAATATATAAAAAAAAAAAAAAAAAAAATCACTTCGTGCTGAGAGATTTATGTATCACTATGTGAATAATTCCTTTTACTATTATTTATGTAATATAGGTACATTTGTTCTGTATTACTCTACTTATAAGATTTAATGTGTTTACCAAGTATTTAAATCAATAAATATAAATTGTCTTTTTCTTTTTTTTTTTTTTTATAATTATTAAGTATTAAGGTATTTAAATCAATAATATGGCTATCATTACTCACTAAAGTTTTATTGATAATGATAGTCTTCGAGTATTTTTTTCAATCAATTTCTGAAAGTTTTACTGTTGAATAATACCTACTGGTTGTCATAGTGTTCTATAAGACTCACGTTTTTAAGTGGATAACGTATTTTGACTTTTTTCTGGCTTCTGAAAAAATTAATCGTATTACACTCACTTTTTTTTTTTTAATTTATAAAGAGATGGTAATATTTTTAAATTCAAAATGTGATTTAAAATGAATTTACTTTTGTTAGTTGGTATTTTAATTTTAAGATTTAAAAAATTCGATAATATTCATGATATTATGTATTATTTTTAATACTTTATGTATTAATACGTATCATGTATCTTTTCTGTTAAGATAGGATATCAACAATCACAATTAAAAAACAATAAATTTTTCACGTTACTAACCGAGATTTTACGGAATAAATATAACCTTGGATAAACTGTTATAGTGTTGACACAGAGTTACACCCTCGTGATGCAAATTTAACCTTAGACATCATCTTATACAACACGCGTATTTTATCTTTTTTGTTTTGCTGTTCAAGAAATTCAATTCTCTCAGTTTGGTGTTTTTCTTTTAAATTACATTTTTAGAGTGTATCGAATTTCGACACAGACGATAAACTTTATGAACTCGAACGCAATTGAAAATCTGAAATAAAAATCATGAATACCTTGAAAGTGCTATATAGGAAGTTTTCTGTAGACCTTTTGAAGACAAGGTTTCATGATTTTTTATTCTTTGTTGGCAAATCCTTAATATAGCGGTCTCAATAGCAATAAGGCGGACACTGTTTTATCGTTATTATTTATTAAGCAATCGTTTTTTTTTTTTATTTTTTTTTTTATATATCATTATCTAGTTAATATAATCTTGTTATTTACTTAGCATAACTTTTGGTTTTATTATTGTCTGTAATATAATATTCACAATACTAATATAAGTTATTTAATTAAATTTTAAATTTCAAGATTCAGAATTATATATAATTACATAATATATATGACATTATTATTATTATTGTTGTTGTATTAGTAAGACTCAATGATGTCGACTTTAAAGTCATACAATTATTGTAATAATATATAATATGCGTATCCATGTATATGTTTTCAATTTAACGGAGAAAAAATATACGGTATAAGGGCTAAAAATAACCACTTATAACAGTGATGAGAGATGAACCACATATATATATATATATAATATATATAGATGGGGGTGAGTGAAAATAGCTAAGTAGACATTTTTTTCTCTGAATTATGAACGGGAAGCTTTTCGAGAGTTCGCCAAAGTCTCTCTCTCTCTTTCTCTCTCTCTCTCCACACACACACGTATATAAAAAGTACCTGATTTTAAGTGTGATTTGTCTGTTCTAAACACAAAGGGCGCTTTTACCACCCTATTGTTAATATAATACATTGCGGTTCTTCTCTACATTTCCAGTCACCGCCGTTTTTCGGTATTATCAGTTCAAAGGGGCGTTTCTGTTGAGTGTGTATCCTTCTCTTTTTATTGTAATATACATGAGAAATTTTCATTTTTATCACATATCTCGTTTTCCAATTCTTACTCCAATTTTTCACTCTCGCTATTTTCGTTAAAGTTGACGTACAGCATTTATCTAGGAAATATTGTTCACAAATTAATTTTTTTTTTTTTTTAATAATTTTTATTAAGCCTTATATTTGTCAATAAAAATTTTGATAAACATAAAATAGCCAGTATTTTTGATAATAAAATTATTATTTGTTTCGCATTTAGGTACTCGGTTAAAATTTGTAGTGTTTTGAGCGGGGATCAGACATTATATAATAATATAAGACTTAAAAAAAAAAACCATTTTTTATTTAATATATTAATATATAAATGGTTCAAGTAACGTTAATATTGTAAATTTAATATAATATACCGATAAAAATGAATACAGGATTTAATTCAGTGTATCTAGATACACTAGATACAGCTGATATGTGAGTATTTTTTTAATATTTTTTAATACTTTTATTCTTAATATTTTCTTTTGGAACAATAAAATATACCACAGAAATGTATTTTTTAATTCCAATTTCGATATGGATATAAGCGTAAATATAAAAACATTTATTACTTGTGGAAAATATTAATTTTTCTTTTTGTGTCTGTGTCAATTTATGCAAAATGTTAAATAGAGCCTAGCTTGGTGTGTGACAACTGTAAGCTCCGGGAATTTACAGAAAATGTATGACGTGAAATTTAAATTTTAAAAACATAAATAATAGCTATAGAGTAACAGTTATGTATTTAGGTCTGCCGGTGGTATTATAGAGATTGCTGTACGTATTTATCATTAAAATTATTTTCTTGGCCATTCTGGAATGCACTTTTCACTGATTCATTATATTATAAAACTTCAATATTATTTACATCTCAAGTTCCCGAAAAATTTAATTAATAAGAAAAAACTATTTTACATGTAATTTAATAAATGATATACAGTGTGTTTTTAATTCTTACTTAGCGATTAATGCCAAGGAATATTTGTAATTAGTTATTTAATGAAATTTTTTATTTAGTTTTTGTTTTTTTAATATGTATCGTTATCATTATTTTTTGTTTTTTGTACGATATGAAAATTCAATGGAAAGATTGCTCATCTTATTTGTGTTTAGTAGTCAATCTTAATTTTTTTAACTTATATAATTGTATGATATCTGTAAAAAAAATGTACTAAATATATTATGAAAAAGTCGGTATTCAATTTACAAAAAGGATAAATATTCTTTCTTTCTATAATAAAATATTTTATATTGTTGGTGAATAAATAACAATTCAATTTGTCGTAACCTTTTGGAATATGAAAATGTTATATTAAAACCAATATAATTTACGTGTTGACGAATTGTATTTTCTTTTTAAATTATTGCTAAAAATGTAATAGATATATATTTTTTTGAGTCTTTATGACGCTTGTAGGATGGTGATTTTAATTCTAAATTATAATTTGTAATTTGTAATTTTATATTTAATCATATACGAGTGTATATATAATTGATTTAATATTTTTTTATTTAAATATATTATATTTTTGTATTTTAGGTAAGTGATTTATGTGTTATTTATGGAGAGCTATTTCTGTGTTAAAAAGTTACAAAGTGTGTAATATTTCAACCACAGCATACAAGTAAGACATTGAATTTAAATTATTACATTTTAATTTTAAGTTATCGTTATCGTTAGTGTTATTATATTAGATCAGTTATGATTATGTTATTAAAATCCTTGTTTTGCTTTTAAAAAAATAATGATTAATATTGCTTTTATTAAATGAAACAATCAGGTGATTTATTATCAATAATACAAAGTTATTTTTATTTATAAACAAGGCACAACGAAACGAATGTCGTTTTCTTGTAACTGATTCGAACGATTAGAATACAAAAATATAATGTGTATTCTGAAATTAGGTTTTCATTATTTTTATTTTTAGCTGAAAAATAGTTAAATGTCGTCTTATTTGTTTTTTTTCCCGATTTTATTTATTTTTCAATGAAAATGTTATGACCGCAAAGCTTAAAATTAATAATGGTTAAACAATGAGGAATTGTGTGTTCTATATGGACTATTGTTCATATGCTTGGATTAAACTGAAATATTAATTGAAAGAATTTTCATTTAATATTTTGTCTTTATATTATTATATATTTTTTTAGCTTCTTTAATATGTAATTACTATACATTTTTATTGGTGTTGTAAGAACTTCCATCAAATTCACTCATTGTGTAAGCCAAATTTGTGAAATCGTTATTAATATTATGATATCATTGATATAAATTTATAATTTTTTTTTTATTTACAATTGAATAATTAACAAGAAAATAGATTCCTTTTTTTTCTATTTATAAATACTCAATTAATAACTGAGAAAATAAATATTTAGATAAATGTTTTGACTATACCTATACGTTTCTAAATATATTAATAGATTGGTAAAAGTCTTAAAAATATTTATTTCAATCAATTTATAAATGACATATTTTGAATATTCTTGTTCATTGTTATGTAATGCTTTTACATTCTTGTTAGGTACGATGATTCTACAAAAGTATATTTAATTTATCACTATGTCATAGTCTATAAAACATTTTCCAAATAAACGATTGTTGTACTTATTATTTTTTTTTTTTTTTTGCAAATGTACATAATGACTAACCTATCTATATTTTAAGTGTCAAAAATAATATTTTTTACTTAGCTGTAATATAGAATCATAAAAAATATGTTTTAAGTTTATTTAAAATACCTATAGGCTTTTTTTTTTTAATTTAATATTTACACAAAAGCTATTAGTTTTTTTTTCAGAAAGATTTTAATTTTTTTACTCATTAAATTAAATATTAGCTTTTATAAAATGTTTCACATTTAATTACTTGTATTATATCTTAATTGATTTTACAACAATGTATGAAACTTTAAATAATAATATTATAAATAAAATAAGACAAAATTGTTCTTAAAAATGAATGGATTATTTGGTATTTACTAGGTTTCATTTCCATTCATAGTTTTTATAAGCAAATACAAATGAAACGTGATTGAATTTTTTGTTCTTCGCTATGTCTGACATTCTTTTTTTTCATTTAAATATTGTATTCATTTTTTTTTTTTTTGAATTGTGCTTGAGTTTATTAAATATGGGTTTCTCATATTTTTGCACGTCATTGTTTTAAAATGTTTCTGTTTAAAAGTTTCGTGATAGATATTCAAAATGATATTTTGCAATTTTGAAATTAATCTAAAATGTTGTGTTCTTATTAGAAACAAGTTGGTTTTGCTGGTATGCTGGTTGTAATCATAAAATATATGTCTTTGTTTATTTCATTTAACTTACATGTATTTGGATTCAAGGTCCGACTTCATGAAGTACATCTCCTTTTGAGTATTAATTTTTTTTTAATATGTGAAATCTTTCAATATTACGCCTATAATAAATTTTAATCTTTTAAAAATTTCTAGAATTAACTAAAATTATTTATTTTTAACTAAAATAATATAAACTTTCATTAGTATCGCTAAAGGAAATCATAATTGCTTAAAATGAAGCTTAAGGCATTCATTAAATTATAAAATTATAATAATTGTTATATTTTTTACCATAGGATAAAATTACTATATATTCATTTTGAAGCTGAATTTAGTTTATTTTGTGTTTTAGTATTTTGCTACATATATGTTGATTGTATAAAAATGTCCATTAATATTTTAACTGGGGTAAACATACTTGCTCTAGGATACCACGTTGTTGAATCAAGCATTGTTGAAATTAGTCTAATAGTAATACAGGATATGTTAATTAAGTGTGTATGATTAAAAACTAATTAAAATCATGTTTTGCTATATTATATTGTTGTTGTTAGAGTTATTTTATGGTTGATATGCGATGGGAACGTGGTCAATTTGTCGTTACCGAAATCGGTGCACATAAATGGGAAATAGATACAATCACAATTGTCAGTATTGGAAATTTTCTCAGTTGGTGGAACATAGTCTTGAAAATATTACATTTGTTCGTTTATAAAGTTTTAAGCCTAGGAATTTTAATTATGTGTTTACGCTGGTTAACCGAATTGCGACCGCTACCGTCAGCATTGCCGTAGAAGTAGATACTTTAAAGTGGGTTTTGACTTCTACATAATATGTGTAATACACATTCATATTGTTACTATGTGTTAAAAATAGCTAATTTAAACTTAATATTTATTTTAATGTACATGTTTAACTATTACCGATTGATATTTCGTCGTATTATTGAATCTTTAATTTTAGGACAGATGATGAAACGTTTTCTACATTTGTAGTTATTGTTGTGATCTAACGAATATGTTAAATTGGTCTTTATTGTATCCAGTTATTGTTTGGTTATTTCTGATTTTGGTGGTAATACAGTAAATATTAAAATAATATACATATATGTATAATGTATTTACAATATTTTTGATTCCGAGCAGAGCGATGATTGTAATCGTTTTCTTATGCAGTTTTTTCCTTATTGTATTTTGTATGTTATAAGTCATCACCTTTTGGAGCAGTTGAAGCAATTTTTTTTTGATTTCTAACTTTGAGGGTTAGATAATAATGTTAAAATAAATTATCACAGAATGATTAAGAATCTTAAATATTTTATTTAACTTCTTTTGTTTAAAGGTATCAAAAATATTAACTGGGTATTTTTAGGTTATTATTTTTAATTAAATTATTTAGGGTTTTATTGATTATTAATTTTAAGTGTGAGAGAGAAAACATCAGATGGTTTCTTCGTCAATATATAGAATTATTTCTAGAAAAAAAACACTTTTCAGTTAGTGTTGTTTTTAAATTTATTTTATTATTTTTTTTTAGACCTTGATATGTCGCAAGTGAACCGGGTGGAGAGGAAAGCACCTCATGAACGTATAATGACGTGTTACTATAATAATATAATCAACAATGGTTAATGTAATCATTGATTTTTTTTTTTTTTTTTTTGAAAGTGGTCCCTATAGTAGTTGTTTACTACCGTTTCATTAAGTCCACCAATTCATTAGTGTGTATAAAGTAGTGTACACTCACACACATATATGTATATATATTTTTTAATCTTGAAAAGCAATTTATTAACGTCCCTCAGTATTGTGTATAACGCCCAGAAAATACGAGACTATGAATTATTACGTTTGTGTATAATAAATGTTGTCGTTACATAATGGTCAAAATCGTAATATTTATAAACTTCAAATACGTAATAACAATATAACCCTTGTCTCTGTATTTATCAAAGCCGCACCCGCTTCATTTATTTCTTTAATATTTCATTATAATTTTCTAGATTAGAAGGTAGGTAAATACAATTGATAAGAACTGTTTTGTATCCACAATAGTGTAATTATAAATTATAATAAATAGTTACCTAAAATAGTAACATAAATTTAATTTTAAAATTCGCGTAATATATGTGATAAAAGTGGTCCATTTATGGTTTTTTTTAGACATCTAGTTATTTATTGTATGTATTGTTTGAATAGAGAGTATTTTAAAATGTTTTGTTTATTGTATAATAGTTTTAAAATCTCGAATTGACTTTCTAATAACTAGAAATACTAGAAACTATCTCATTTATTTCTTAATTTAAAACGTATGAATAATGGTTTTAAGATACCTTACTCAATAAATATAATTATAAGTATATATTAAAGTTAATTGTTGTTAATACAACAATGTAGACTAATTTTCTGATATAAGTACACCGAATAATTAATAACTTTTAAGTTGAATTCAAGTTATATTATTTATTTTAAATTGACAAATTATATTAATTACCTGTTGATGAAATTATAATAAAATAAAATAATATTAACAAAATATCTATTATGGTTTGCAGTATTTACATAAAGCGTCTAATGTTTGGTTTAATAGTTATCTTTTTATTTTATTGTTATTATATTTTTATGTTAAGCAGTTTTTTTTTAATAGAACAAAAAACAAATCAACCAGAAAAGTTCTTAAAATTAATTTTTAACCGAATTTCTGTTATTCATTTGTTCATTTTCAAATAATTTATCATTTTATTAAAATTTAAAGTTATCATAATTCATATTATACTTTTAGTGAAATAAGCCAAACAAAATGACTGTTTTATATCCAAATGGCATTTAAATCATATTATTAAAATAAACTTGTATTTAATTATTATTTTTAATGTTCAGTTTGTATTGTACTATTTCGAATGCATGATGGCTCTGATTTTAGATAATATTTAATGTTTAAATACAATTTTTCTTATATTCATTGTAATTTGAGGTCTGTAATGTCAATTTTATTACGAATTTTACCTTAATATTTATGAAATTCATATAAATGGTTTTAATTTAATTAAAAGATTCAATTATAAATTCATAAACAGGTAAGTCAACAAATTGAAACCTATATACATCACATATAACTATCCCCCCTCCTACTTAACTCTAGCGTCGGTCTAATATCTCTGATGTTTTCCCGGGGATTAATGTGCTCAATTATTTGGGTATTATCGTCAATAAACGTTTCCACTTAATGCGATAAATCTTCTGTAAAACCTTTACAAATTATCTAAACGTACAACTTTGGTAATCGAGACAAGCACTATGCGCGTGTTGCTATTTGTAGTATATTGAATATTCTAGAAAGCACGTCAATAAAATAAAACAATTTTGTTCGAACTTGGCATGACATTAACTGTAAAATACTTATGTAATTAGTTGTAATGCTTCCCCTTCATTCTATATCTTACTGTAGAAACCTTAAAAGCCCTCCATCAAGCGGACAGTATAAATATTAATATACATTATATATTTTAGATCTTCTAAATGTTCAGTCAGAATTTTTCTTATAAGAACAGTCCATTTATCGCTCCATTTACTTATAAAAATTCTAAGTAATTAATACCTGATATAACGATTATAAACTCAAATAATCACGCAAGACAATGGCACGTTAAATGTTTTAACCATATATTGCCGGTTTCAATTTTTTTTTTTTAATTTAAAGAAAATGTATTTAATTATTTCATATAAATATTTATAAAAGTAAATTTTTATATTTCATTTATTTTTGTTGAATAAAAATTAGTATGGATGTTAAAAATCTTAATTTTTACTAAATGGTTATCTGTACTATGTATACTGTATGAATACTCTATAATAAAATTAAAAAAAAAAAACAAAAAAAAAACAAAAAAAAACCTGTAAATACATTTTTTGTGTAGGATAATCTTAGAAACTGTTGGACCGATATCAATAAAAGTTACCTATACCATTAGATTCATTGAGATTCGGAAGTTGTTTTTTAGCTTTTTTTCAACCTCTATAGGTCGCTATAAAATGGCTGACGAATAAATTCGTTTTGAATATTTTTTGTTCATATAAAGATTTCTATCGGTTACGCAGATTATATTACTATTAAAATTAGTAAAAATATGTCATATAAACGTTTTGACTGCTCTACGTTGACAAAGAAAAAAAACTATATTAATATATTATTATATCATCGTTTTCTGTTAATGTTTATCCCATTTTTTTTTTAAACGTAAACGATTAAATTTGATATTCTATGATACATAAATATACATAAAGACACATTTGACTTATCTGTCTTTCTGATTATTTGTCTCGGGAAAGCATCGAAACGGATAAATTGATTTTGACGGGGTTTTTATACGTATTGTATGATGAATAACGGAAAACGATGGATAGATAAATAGATTAATTTATGGAGATAAGTTTGTTTAACTACCTATATCCATTCCGATAAAGACTAAGATCATCGATAAAATAATTTTCTTTGTGATTTTCTGGGTAACTTACGTATTGTCGTGTTCGATACATGAACTGCTTAGCAGTTACATAGTGTGTTTCGTATTGTTTATAATGATGGTCGTTGTGGTTTTCGTTTCGGCTCGGCTCCAAAAATATAGTGGAACAGAGGATACATGAGTAGAAAAATACACCTGTATGAATCACTGTGAACTAGCGTGGTGTTGCGACGGTCTCAGTTGTGGGGTTGGGGGGGAGTAAGGAACCCAGAGCTCCTCGCAAATTAGACGTCACGCGGGACATTCAAAAAGGGTCGGACCCAGTGCAGTGTATTTATGGCCCCGTCTGCTTTGGTTCCTCTCTAGGAATTATGACTCACGCCCTCGCAGTCGCTTCTCCGCGTGTACCCAATTTGATTGCATCGCGACCGTAATTTATGCGCGCCCGTCTGTCACCGAATTAAAATGCAATATTAGCCCATCCCTTTCACCCACTGCATCAGTTTTATTCTTTGCGCACACGTACACAAAGTCTATATAATATATTATTTTTCCTGCTCTTATTTTATTTTTATTCGCTCGTGCTCCTTGTTCAGTTGTACTCGTCCACCACTATAAGGTTGGTAGGTTGGGTAGGTAGCGTGGTATACTTGCGAATTCTTAGTATGCGCTGCTGGCGCTTGAGCGTTCGAGCCATTGTTACAGAGAGGTAAAGACAATTTATGGATGCCGTGTTTTTCTGGAGTTCCATTTTACCCTCTGCAGTGATTCCACTCACTCTTACCATCCCCACACTCCGCCATATATGGTCTAACCTTAACCACCAGTATCGCTCGATACCACAATGCACATACGTTCTTTGTCGTCGCGGTTGTCGTTACCGTTGTTGTTTGTACGTATATCGTAATAATAATATAAAACGGGAACCGAATTCCACGGTTTCACCCACTGTATACTTATCCGGGCCACCGTTCTTGGCATAAAACGTCGCAATATCACTGTTATTTTTTACTTTAGTATTATTTATAATATATGTATTGTATACTGCTTTCGTACACCGCTACGGTGCATCGTCAAAACCTGTATGTTTTGAAAAGGGATGGCTTTGAATTCCAGCCTTCTGTGATGCCTTGCTATGCTATGTTCAGATACTCGCGACCGTTAACTGATAAGTAAATGACGTACAGATTTGATTTTTCTCAATGTGTCTACAATGATCAACTCTCAGTAAATAATGATAAAATAGTCAAATACATTATTGATTATTAATTAATTATTTTAATAGATAACAAAAAACATACGTTTTATAAATTGTTTAGGTATTTAATTCGTTATGAAATATGTTTATCATTTTAGATTTACAACCATTTGGTTCGTTGAGTTTATATTCATTTAAATTGAAATTATTTAATACTATACATTTTTCATGCATTCTATTAACCGTTAATATGGTCATATCTGCTTATAAAATTTAATTTCATAATTCTAAAAATAGTAGTACTATGGCTATTCTTAGAAAAATATTAACTTCATTGCTTTTTGTTACATGATTATCGAATTTTGTAATGATTATATATTTCAAGAACTGTCATAAAAATATTGGTTTCAGTATTATATTAGTTTGAAGTTTTTTGAGTGGACATCGCGTATGGATGTGGAAGGAAGTGCGGTAATAAAAAACGATTCGAATAAGTCTTTTTAAATCGAAAATCATATATAAATATATATATTTCTGAATTTTGGCTAGGTATTCTCTAGGGAGAACAAAAAAAAAAATTTAAGGTGAGATAAAAGTGGTGTTGTACAAGTTGTAGCACATAATATGTTGGAAAATACTATAGACCTTTCCTTGAAAATTTTCGGTTATGAACTTTATTTATGGAAACTAAATCGATATGGTGGGTATCCTGATAAATATCTTATATTCATATTCTTAGTTCAAGGAGAATAGAGAAAAAAAATTATACAACTGTTGTAAGAGTAGCTCTTATTATCATTTTTTTTTTTGTTTTTAGTATTTTTGCAAAAGTAAAATAATAATAATAAACTGCAAGAATTTGAACTGGATTAAATCATGTCAGATTAACTTGACGTCGTTACTAAATCGAGTTTTGAAAAGAAGTAGTTATATTATAAGTTAGTGACGATATTATTTTTATAAGCTTTTTATCTCTTATTGTATATATGTATATGTGTGTGTACAATAAATAAATAAATAGACAACCAGTCTTATGTTACCCTGAGTAATACGAAGTTTCAAAAGCCTTATAGTAATTTTATTTAATATGTTACTATAGTAACTAGTTTAAAACTTTATTTTCACTATTTTCATAAAAGTTCATTACTTTCCTGCAACCAATCATGTTTGCAATGATAAAAACATTGCAAGAATTTATTGTTATAAGAAAATATGCTTATTCTTATAATATATCACATAATTTATTTCGACAATGTTTCTGGTGGTTTTTAAATTGCTTTGACTAGACACGTTTTTTTTTTCGTTCTCCTTTACTTATTTTATAAATTGTTCCATTGGTAGAAATTTAAATTCATGTTTTTTACTATTACATATCAAAAGTTGTGTGTTATAAAATGTTTGTTTTATAACATTATAGGTATAATATTATAATATATTAAATGGATTTCGATAGTGGTAAAGTCGGAAATACATAATAATTGTTATTAAATTTTGTTGTATTTTGTTGTTGTATTTTTTTTTGTTTTTGCACTGTCAATAGAGCTAACATTATTATCTTTATTTTGATGGTTTAGAATGTTTATATATATATATATATATATATATATATATATAAAAGAAAAACTTTGTTCACTATTTCACTACAGACCAACAGACTATAATATACCCTTTCTTCATTTACGCTATTATTGTTCATGTTAATAAAATGATTATTGTATAATATAAAGAATACAGTATATATTTTATTCCATAGTTGATGGTATTGATTTTACTACTGTTATGCGTATTTTTCTTAAAGTATATAATTTTACAAGCCACAATTTCCAGCAATCAAATTTTAGAAATTATTTCATTTTTTGTATTATGAACGAGACCTATTTATATTTTATATTAAAAATTGAATCATAACCATACGTTAAAAATATTACTTTAGACGTGGACACAATACAATGGATTTCATTGAGGTTCCCATTTAAATATTGGAGTTCAGTTTTATTTTTTTCATGCTTTATTGTGTATATAATACACATTGTTACATATTATATTCTATATTTACAGAAAGTATTAAAACCACTGAGAAGTAAATATTTTGATATCATGAAAAATACGTAAAATATATATTTTTTTGTATAAGTGATATTTTGATTTGAAAAAGTATATATATAAATATAGGAATGTCATGAATAACCTCTATAGTGTATTGTACTATTTTATTATTTATTCATACATAATAAGTAAACATATGTTATTCGTACATTGTTCATATCATACATGTTGTATTGTGGTCAGAATACCGGAATAAAAAGTTTCTGAAAAATAGGTACTTCAAGTTATAAATGTTATTCATATAATACTTTATACACGATATATCTTAAATTCAAAATCCCCGGAAAAAAAAATCTATATATATTTCAAGCACCTAGGAAAATGTATAGGTTGATAGAAAAGTAAATAGACACAAAACACTGAACCATCGAAGACTATTGATTGGATAACTTTTTTTTTAGGATATTTCGATTTAGAACTAGTAGACTAAAATAGGTTCTATATAAGTAACCTTCTAATAATTTTTATCATTTTAAAATTTTAAAATGACAGTAATTAATCTACACTTAAATTTTCAAATAATTTTTTTGCCAAAAAAATGTATTTCTTTAATATAAATGACAAAATATTCATTATCAAATTCGCTCATCAAGTATACATTGTAGCTTGTCAAATGCTTTAGTTTGAAAAGTCAGTTATTAAAAAGGTAGTCTGGAATTTATATAATGGTTTAATCCATTTTAAAATGCATTCATATTGGCTTTCATAATTTAATTAGTTGAGCGTAACAGCCAACATTTCAAGTAAACGAAACACTTTTTTCATATTTTCTACCATAATATGTGGACATTAATTACGTGTAACTCTACTACGAAATTAGATTGACACTATTGATCTAATTATTTTTTATTTTGTTAACAAATATTTTTTGACCTATTCACGTATTATAAATTATAAAACCGTTATAAAATTGAGTTATAATTAAACTAAGAAGATTATTTTTATTAAGTTAATAATTTATATATTCAAAGAATTATTGACTTGGAAATTAATTTTATATTTATTAGTAGAGCTTAGAAGTTTTAGCAAATGCAATTTTTTTATTTTTATTTTTATTATGTTAGTCATAGAAAACGCCAAACTTAAAATACAAATTTGTTTCACTCTTTCCTGATTTCACGGAAAAAAGAAAAAATAATTTACGCATTTTAACAGATTCTAGGGCTATTTTGCTAATTTTAAGTTTTAAATGCTATTTTAAGTAGGTATGTTTGTTACTATAAAGAAATTAAATTGTATAACTCCAATAAAGTATACAAATATAAGATTGAAAACATGTATTTTGATTTTAAATAGTAGGTTCGTTATCAGTCGTTATTGCTGATAAGATCTGAAATTTATATTTTATTCTATTAATGTCCAATTACTTGGTTATTTTTTAAATTGTTGTAAGGTGCATTGTATTGCAATAATCGGATACTTTGTGAATACATGTTAGAGCTGATCAATATTTATAGATCTTAATTACCTACCACCATATTCCTTAAAAATAAAATAAAATTTGTATTATTAAAAAAACTTTAAAATTTTTTTAAAACCAAAAAAAATATTGCCAATTTGTTTTTTATATTTACCGAGTTTCAGTGTTATTTTTTGTGTTTTTTTATGTATTTTAAGTGCATAGTAATGCAATAAAAATGTAATTTTTAATGTTACAATTTTCGAGCCCTTCTTATTAATTAATGAATAGTTTATAAATAAAACACATAATGACACTTTATTGCAGTATTTGGTATTACATTGTTAATTTTTCTTTACCTTTTAGGTAATTATTGCAATATACATTAAATATTATATTGATTAATTCTTGTGAATATTCGATGTTTAATTGACATTAGGATTCTTTAAACCTCACTTATATTTTATTTGTTTTTAAATTTAGATTTATTTGTTCACATCTAACGCACATTATTTATGATATAATTTATATCTACGAAAATTTGTACTTTAATAAATGTAATTTGAAAGTCTAACACTGCAAAAAAAATATAGCCGTATTATTTTAAAGCGTCTAACCAGTTATAATTTTTTTTTTTTTTTTTTTTATAAATTTATGTATTGAAATGAACACCAATATTAATAACTAATGTAGTATAATATGATATTGCGTTATTTGATGTTAACAATGGTTATTTAGGGTAAAATGTAATACTTATTGTTTTATGAATATTATAAATGCTTTAAATTTTTTAAAAACTATAATTCACTTTCTATTTTTATTTACCAAAAAAAGTAATTAAGAATAAATTATTAATTTGATTTATTATTTCTTTTATTCCTATTCTTTTTATTTTTCTTTAACTTAAAAACACCAAATATTTTAATGATATACTTCGCAGGCGTGGTTTAAAATAATTTCAGTATCCCAATAAAACATTATTTTACCATCAAATAGTAATTGCGCTAAAGTTTTATTATTATTATATACGTTTACTGGCCGCACCCCCTGTTAGGATTTTTATTTTTATTTTTTCGTTACGTTATTATTTTATAAGCATTAAATTCAAATAGTTACCGCGAGAGAAAAAAGAAAGTGGTGAATAATTTATTCGCTCCGTGTTATTTTAGTACTGTAATAATAGTGCTAATTATATTGTAATGTCGTGGTGGCTTCCGTAATATAAATTTTATTTTCTGCCGATCTTATAATCATATAAATTTGGTTCGTGACCATGTTGTTGAATAACATATTTAACGTAATTGAAGATTCAGCTAAATGTACATACATATAAAAGCTTTGCATAAGTGAGTTATTAAGCTAAAGTGAAATTTATTTTTACTTTTTAATTTAACTAGTTAATTTTGTATTTTTGTTAATTTAACTTCTAGCTTAACATAATTGTTTTTTTATTAACGTGAAATTGGTGGATTAAATGAGTAAAGATAAGTTAATTTATTTTTTTCAATTTTTTTATATTTTTTCCATGTAAAAATGTTTGTAAAACAATAAAAAGGTTAATATTATTAAAAAACAATTTTTTAGCTTAAAAAGATTTAAAAAAAAAAAAATTGGTTATTGAATTTCCATTCGACCTTGTTAACCAAATATTAAATTATTTTTTTCTTATTAATTAAACTTAATTGAGTTAAAAATAAAATTATTAACTTGTCCAACTTTAAAAAGTATATAATATTCATTATAATAAAATATAATTAATTAAAGTATTAAAAAAAAAAAAAAAAAATAATGATGTTATTAGTGTTGGTTGTCCAGGAGTGAATTTTTTGATATATTATTTTGTAAATATGCTGTATAACAAAAATCGACGTTATTGTGTGCAAAAAAAAAAAAAAAAAATGCCGGAGACTTCTTTAGTGTTTTACTTCGTGTAAGAATAGTATACAATTATTATACAACGACGATTTAATATGCTTGCACAGTTTATAATGTAAGTATAAGCTGCTCTCGAAACTAAAAGCTACCCTTTCCTCTTAATCCTCTCGGAAATGGATTTTTAACACGAACCATGGAATCTACAGTCGTCATATAGTGGATAAGTGCATTATAAATACCGACGTGTTTTTAGATTTTTTTTGCATATTTTATTTTTTATTTTTGTTGTTGTACAATGTACCCGTGTTATGATTTGATTATAATTTAATTGTTAATTTATTTTTATATTTAATTTTTCCAAAAAATATTCCACTTTATACTGCACTCCATTTTATATTACACTTGCTATTTGTTTTTATTTTTAGTTTTATTGGTGAAACACTATTGAGTTTATGAAGAGATGTTATAACCTACTAAAATCAATCCCTTTTTTGATTATCTGAAGTACTTTTTGCTTCTATTTATTTAAAATAAAATATGTATTAAATTTATATATTTTATAATTGTATAGATATATGCGGTTATTAATCATTAAATCAGATGGTATTCAAAATTGTATAAACAATTTTTAGCGAATTATGTTAATACGTATAACATTTATAATAATTTACAAATAATTAAATTAAATTTTTGATTTAGTTTAAAGTTTAATTTATTATATTAATTTTGAATAATTAGTCAATTTAATACCTGCAGTTCTTAGTATCATTCTGCTGTATTTATACTTACGTACAACTGATGTTGAAAATGTACGCAGAATATAGATATTGTGCATCGTTTATGAAATAAATATTGTCTTGTGAAACTTAATCAATCGAAATCTTTATATAAATGCTATGTAAAATTGTAAAGCTTTGACATAATGGAAATGGGAATTTCTCGGATGTTCACCGGTGGTATAGCTTTTTACTAAAGACTTAATCCTCTTTTTCATGTTTTTGTGGAACATATAGTATAATATTGATTAGCAGTTTAAATAAAAACACAGGGGTAAAGTGAAATTGGTCAACATTAAGAATTATGGACTACCAGTCTTAAATTAATTCAATGGTTTAAAAGTAAAAAATATAAATATAAACCAAAGTTGTTACTGCGTTTGTCGTTAATGATTTTACTTAGACTTTTTGTTAATATAAATATAGAATTTTTTTTTGATTCGTTCAGATCAAAGGTGAAGAGATTGTCTTTTATTTTTTACTTTTGGTTATATTTTATTGATACAGTAACTTTCAATAGTTATTTTATTTTGGCGATCAATGAATTTTTTAACGGTAAATAAATATTTTTTATCATATTCCAAGTGATGAACTATTTATTAGTTAGAAATATGATATTTAATTGTTTATTTTTTTTTTTATTATATTTTTTTTGTCATTTTTTACTGGAAAAAGTGCTTAAAAAGTTTCATATAGGACATTTAAGATTTCAAATTTAGTATATATCCGTAGAAGAGGTGGTTTATTAATGTTCTTAAAAGTTTTGATGATTGCATAGAAACTATTTTGACAAACATAGAAAATACTTGAATAATTGCAACTATTCTCAAGTTATTACCGATATTCGTTCAAGATCGTTTTTTATTATTTTATTATTTTTTTTATTTTTTATAATGTATTAATGGTTTTCAAATTTAATATCAATCCAATAAAGTGCACAGAGTTTAGCAAAATAAGAAAGTCCTCTAACATCAATCAACCTGTTTTGCAATTATTTTTTCGACACTCACTAAGTTAAACATTATAGATATTTTTTTTTATCGTCCAATTTTATAATTTATTGAGACTGTAATTTACACATTTTTTTTTTTTTTTTTGCTGATGAAGGAATCATTCTCTTATATATCTGGTAAACATAGTATAGAATAAAATGTAGATATATTTTATACTTTTGAACAATATTATTTTGTATATATCTGGTTTTATCTTTTATTATGATCACGTGAAATTCTGTAAGTAAAACGATTTAAAAATAGACATTTAAACTTAATTTATTTTTTTCTACGTGTTTCTTTTACAGTTATTATACTTTACTAACGATTATATTATTGATACAAACTTATCCTATTAAAATGTATTTTATTTTATAATAAAATGGAAGATATAGGATCTCTTATTGTTGTAATGTATACGGGCACAAACTAATTTTCTTTTATGTAAAAAGTTTGTTTTTACCTTACCAATAATTGACGTATGTACTATAGAAACATTAGGAAAACATCGAGGAATGTAAAATTTACAATTGTTTATTTACTGAGAACGGCATTAACGAAGAGCTGATATGGATTATGTTTTAGTGCTGTTTATGGCGTATTTATATACTATGCTAACCGTTATTAATGATAAATGATGAAGAACCGATTTAAAAAAAATGTTTCGGGATTTTGTTTTGGAATATATTATCTTGTTATAGTTACAGTACATTTTGTTAACATTGTTTCAATATACGTGCCTAATTTACTATGTACCGCAATTTGACAAATTGACAATTTCAATAAATCGTATAACCGTTAATCAGCGTTAAGAGTGTTTTTAAAGCTTTTTGGTTATCCACCGAATACACGATTACCGCTGTATTATTTTCATTTTTAACTTTACCCATGATATCATTTTGACGATAACATCATATAATTATGATGATCTAATAATATTTATAATAATAGTTATGTTGTCCTAGTGAATTGAATAAATGGGACAATTATGACAACATGAAAAGAGCCATTATAGACATCGATTTTCAGACGTTTCAGATTACCGCCAATGGCGTTTTAACATGTTCACCAAAAACAGTCTTATATTGTACTGCAATAAACATTATACCTACTAAGTTTTATGCCATTTTTTTTTTCTTTAATATATTTTTTTTTTCATTCTATAGAACCTTTTGATATTAACATGTTTTTGCCACGATGTTAAATTATCATTTTAATCCAACCACTTTTACACAGCATTTAATAATATGATAATTATTTAAAAAAATTATATATACTCGTAAATTCAATATCCAATATTTAACACAATATAACAAATAATTTATAATAATAATAGTTATTTGTCTTTGTATGTTAAATGCATTTTTTCGTATCTTTTATATTTTGTTTGAGCAGAGTTTATCAACTTTCAACTTTTATAACTTTGAAAAATTTCTAGCCCTTATTACAATATTTACGTTATAATGTTTACAATTAATTAAATTTTAATACAATTGCGAATTGATTTAAGTTTTCAATAGACTGGGTCTGAATATACAATAAAATAAACAATTATAACTGTTTTATAAGTAAGCAAACTATTCATTTGATTGTTGATTCATTAAATATTATTTAACGAAAATTGTTTGACTTAATTTTATTATATCGGAAATAATCTGATGCTTATTAGTTATTTGTTTTATGAATAGGTACATAAATTAAGTTTAAATTGAATTTTATTTAAAAAAAATAACTTCAATAATTTACTTTTTTGACCGATAGGAGTAAATTTATTATACCTAAGATTGCAAAATTTCACTTTCTTTTATGATACGTTATAGAATTTTACTTCACTGATTTTGAATAAATAGTGTTTCGTGAAAACGTGTGTAATTAATTGACAAATTATATTACCTTGGTCGGGTTTGTTGTGCAATTTTCTGTAGTACACGAAACCCTTAATTTATTGAAATGTATACGTTAATTTTTTAATAACAATAGAAAGATACTATATTTATGATTATTGAACGTGACAGGGATAAGTTTTTTATATTGTACGTATTGCATAAAAAGTTATTGAAAGTTAAAAAAAAATTCCTAAAATGCAACGGGTTGAAGTAAATGTTTTGAATTCTATGGATTGTTGTGGCTTTATGTTTTAAAAAAAACATTTGTTGTGTACGTGACGTGTATTTATACGCGAATGCTATTAAAATAATATGTGCCCAGGTGTAGGACGCGCTGGTGCTATTGTAAATGCTGCCACCTCTTATTACTCCATAGCCTCCTTCTTTACTGTCGCTTCTTCGCCGTGTATTCTACTGTACCGTTATATAATAATGCAGACTTGTTGTCGTTTACGTTTTGTTTTATTTTTGGTGGGCATAAAGGGAAAATTTTGAAGTCATCATATATTCGTCGCTTAAATCATTCAGAGTGTTACAAGTATGTGTACGGTTCTCGACGGGTGGTGGTTTGTAACCACGATGGAAGATCGGGGAAGTTATAGGGTGCGATACTCGTCTGTACATGGTGTAATAATGATATATTTTATCCATAAAGATAATTGCTAATATTCAGACTACCGTCGCTATTTTCCCATCTGCAGTTTCTTCAAGCGCTGGCTGGGGTGTAGTCGTGCGGAGGTAACGCAAAGATAGGGGTTAGTATCATCGTCGACGGCGGGCTTGAAAGGCTGAACGAAAATTATATTCATACGCATTATACCATCACCCCCTTCCCCGCACCACTCTTGTTTTACAACAGTTTTCCTCATAAGAACCGATCTCGAGCGCGCAGTCCATTACACACGATTCTATACTAATAATAATAATAACAATAACGTGCCGCCACTAAGTATATTACTATTACTGTACGGTAAGTCGCAAAGTTGAGTGGCTAAGGAGGAGAAGGACAATGGCAACGATGCCGACGCTAATTATTATTATTATACGACCGTTTTTACACTCTGATACAACTGATGTTCCTACTGGTGCTCCTTGTACGATTATAACGTTAATACTACTACGTTGACTACTACTATAACTCTCTTTCTATATATATATATATATAATATGCATTTATAGAAGGTACTACTATGCGGGAACCTAATAATACTATGTATTATTCATGTTGCAACTCAACAACTTGCTTCATGTTGTGATTACGATGCGTGCTTGTTCTCATTTATAATCCCGATAAAAATATATGCGAGGCAACGATATTATTATTCCTTCGTGTACTGATGGTATTTAACTTGCTAGATATTCGTTTTAAATTGCGAATAACCGACCATTCATCTATACGATTCCGATAAATTGTTAACTGAAATTCTAAAACTCGAAATTATGGTTTATTCATTGCCCTTGGACCATTTATGTTTGTTGACGTTTTCTAAATTGTATTGCTGCTATTAAAGTAAGCCATTACGTTTATGATCTCTAACTTATTAAGTTCTTTACTGTTTATTTTATCTTCGCGAAATCGTTATTTAATTTGTGAATTCTAATTCAACTTTACACTCTAATCGCATTAAAACTTACATAATATATCTGTATTGAAAAATTAAACCATTTTACTGTATTTAATCGTAGTTTCTAATTTATTCCAATCAATTTATTGAATACATATTTCAGTTTTTCTGTAATTTTTAACTTATTCTATTACACTGGTATTTTTTTTTTTTTTTTTAGACATTAAATACAAACTAGATTCAGTTTTCTATCAGATTAGTTGAAAATTGATGCATTTGTTCTGCTATAAAAAGCAGTGACAGTCATACAGTTAATAAAAAATCACGTATTATCAAATAACCAATAGATTCCTTGCTCCACTCGAAATATAAAAATTTTAAAACATAATACATATAGCGTAGTACTATTTTCATATATATCTACATTTTTTACAAAAGGACTTATATTACGATATTTTATATTGTACTGTGCGCATCTTCGTTTGATATAATAAATTATATTAATGTTGCGAGTGGTAATATATATACTAATAATTCAATTTAATAATCAGTATGAAACTACTTTTATTTTGAGTTACTCAATATTTATGATTTCCGTATTTTTTATAATTATTGTTACACCAACAATTATTTATAGATTTTTTTATTATATCATGTTATTAAATATCGTGTATAAAATTATATTTATTAAATATCAATTTTGGTTTGATTTAGTATTAATGGAGTTCAGTAAGAATGTAATACCATCATTTGTATGTAAGTTAATTGATGAAAGTTAAAATCACATTTTCCTTAGTCTTAGTTTTGGTCTTAAATTCTGTTCGAATGTTTTGTAAATTGAATTGCATTTTAACTAGATAAAAATATAAATACTTAAAAATTATTATGTGTATCATAATATTATAGGGTTTTCAAATATACTCGCATATTTTTTTATCAAAGTTGCTTTGAAATGTAGTTAAAATTACTGTTTTCAGTTGAGCGAAAAATGATGCGTGCCAGATATTAGGTTTAGCTCTTCCTTTTATAGTAGTTATTATGAAAACAAGTATTGCCTTAAACAAAATGTCGGGTAGTTGTGACACGGCGTAATATGTAGGCAATATAGGTGCATTACTGTATGCAAGTTATTGAATACTAACTGCGATTTCAAACGTGTGTTTATTAAAATATAAATTATATAATGGTATAATAATCAATTTTCAAAATACGGACGTGCGTACTGTGCAACTTAATGCACAGCAAATGCTTATTAATGTGTATGATACTCCTTCCCATGTTTTTATGTTCTAGTTCATTCTATAGCGAACGTGTAATATTAACAATAACACATATTAATGAAAACATTATGAATTTAAAATGTTAATGTGCATGCGATTACAATAATTGTTTATCAATTAAAATATTTTGAAGTAAAATACAAAAAAAATATATATATATATATATGAAATAAAACGTACAATTTCTGGATAAGATATAATTTAGATCACGATACAGAAAATTCATCTTATACTTAATATGCTGTGTAACAAAAAAAAAAAAAAAAAAAAATCTTCTGTAAATTGTTTAATATCCGTTACCAATTTTATGTTTCTTATAAACGACATACAAATAATATAACTTTTATTGGAGTTGGTTTGCTTCTTCGTGAATACACAAAAATACTACTTTAATTATATGTTATCCCGTGTTATTAAAAGGTCAGTTTGTCTAGAAGGTTAGTGATTTTAATTATAAAATCGATAATTGGCCAATATAAACTAAAAAAGCAGTCAATCGAAAAATTATATACTATTTATAATTCTATTTTTAGTATCTAAAAATACTAAAACATATAATTAGAAACAAATGTTTATTAAAATTAATCAAAGCTGATTCTATCATTTTGAATTAAATAATGAACGACTATACCCTTTTCTTTGTAACCTAATATTATTCAAACTAAATAAAAAGAGGTTCTTTTTAAAAATACAGAACCTTTTTTTTTTAGTTAGCCTCGTGTATTATTATCCGGTGTAATAATAACGGTAATTCGTTGTTTACTTAGTATAATCAATGTTGTTTAGATTAATTTGTTTATCTTTCAAGCAGTTTAAATACGTTTTACTTGGTCGTGTGTACAAAATCGTGTCATTTTTTTTTTTTCATATTCTTATTATTATTCAGACAGCGCACAATAGATTTTTCATTGGAACTTGTAATATTTTCATCTCATCGTGAATAATATGAAATAAGACATTTTTGCAACAGACAAATTATTACAGAACCCGTAATTCATTTTTTTTCCCTGTGAGAAGCCAATATCATATAAACCGTGTATTCAATAAAACCAATAAGGTGTTTCATCTTGAAAAGTTTTTTTTTTTTATTATTACTTATCATTAACGCAACACTTGTAAATTTCAATTTTTTAGTTAAAAATGATTATTTTTTCACTGTTTTCAATATAACTACCTACTATAGTTAAAATGTGTCAAAATACCTTTGAGTATTATATTGTAAATCCATATTTTTTAGTTATGCAAATTATATTTTTTTAAATTTTCTAAAAATACTTTTATATATCGTTGTCTTAAAATATAATATACTCAGCAGTCATTATTTGGATAAGCATTAGGTTATTTCTATACAATAAAGTACTCGGAATTGACCTTTATTATCAATTTTCGAGAGTTTATTTGGCATATAATTTCATAACTTTTATTGTTAATATCGATTTGATGAGATTCAAAAGTTTGGTTTTCTACTAAATTATTTAATTATGAAGTCATGTTTTGTCTGTTATATTTTTTAAAAGAATGAATGTGGTTCAAAAATTCAAAGTTATCTGGTAACTATATTATTAATTGTATTTGGGTTTCGTATTAATTTTGTATTATATATATCTCGTATATATGCATGTGTATATAATTAAATATATTTGTACTGATAAAAATAATTAATGAATTTGTCACTTCTCTAATTAATTTTATTTATATTTATGATATAATAAAATAACAAAATAAAATCATAGTTCAATATTTTTCTCTATCTAGAGTCTAGAATTTTTTTTAATTTTTTAATTTTTATAGCTTTTAAGTTTAATGCAATTTATGCATTTTTAAAAAATTATTTTATTTCACTATAATTACTCCAGTAAATTACAATTTTAATTCAAATATAAGTACATCCATTATATATTTTCTATAACTGTATATTTAATCTTTGGTTCATTATTGTATATTCTATGTAATTTACTGGTACGTATTAGTAGGTACCAAGTTTTTGGAAGGAATTAACACTCATAATATTTTCTTAGAAAATTAAAAATTCATGTTTTGTGATAAGTACTGAACTTTTAATTTAAGATAAATTGGTAGAAATTTCGGAGACCAAATCTTGCAAAGCTACACCCTTTTTATTTGTGTTATTGTCACTGTGCATGCATACCTAGTTACACTGTACACATTTCTCATTTGTCACTAATTTATAAATAAATAAAGTTTCAAATTGTTTAATAATTCAAATTTATTTTCATTTTTCAAATTGTGTCTTTTTTAGGTATTCAAAATTTATTTTTGAAACTATGTTAACCGATAAATGATCCGTATTTATTGAATATTTGTTTGGTTAAAAATGGTAATATATCGAATCCCATAACATAAATAACACAGCTAAAAACATTGTGAATATATTGAATTTGATATTTTATTATTTTATCAAAAATTATATGTCTATAGAGAATATAGTTAAAATGCGTTTAGTTAACAAACATATTCTTCTGATTTGATGATGACATTTTATAGAGACTACAAATAATAATTAATTATATTTTATCATAGAGGAACTCTTGAATAAGGAAATTTAATCAAATAATACGCCACATTGATAAAATTAAAATAATAAAATACCTCCGTTGTATTTAATTAAATTAAAGTTTCTTTTTGTTACGTAAATATTTTAAATTGATATTACCTGCTGAACATATTGATGATGATCATAACTTCTTTTATGACTACGCTTGTATAATATGTGCTTATATTTGTGCAATCAGTACAATAAGATATTTTCTATTTATTTTTTGACTTAATCTTACCATAAATATATGATAATAACTTTTACTGGGACTCAATATATACACATATTGATATTAACATTGTCTCTGCTGGTTTAATATATAAAAATTATAATAAATAAAAGTTTAAAAATATTTTTATATACAACTAATGTACATTTAAACAATTTATATATTTAATCAGAAATAGTATGATTATTTAAATTAAATTCCCATAGATATATTTATAGTCTTTCCGACTTTATAGTATATATATGAAGTTATATAATATTGAACTCGCAAATATTTTAACCGGAATGTAATGCTGACAATTAGTTGCAGCCATTATGGTTCAACAACACATAAAACAAAAATAATAATATAATTCACAACTATTCGAGCCAATTATATTATAATACAATTGGTGATTACTTAGTCATATCTATGCATATGTGTTATTGGATATTTAAAATAATAATAGTCAGGTACTCAACATTTTAATGTTGCGCAGACTGTCCAGTCTTTTAAATAGATTTTTATAAAACTCATCAAAACGTGTTATAAATAATATAAATAAATGCAATTATTAACGTATGCAATATGAATTTCAACCAATGTAAAAATAAAATTATAAATTATGAATTGTTACTTGAAATTCTGTGAAAATAATACATTATACACACCACATATAATATAACAAAAACGAATGGCGTAAACAAATGTTTTTGGATGGTTGCGTTTATTATTCCGCTCGTGCGTAATCAGTTAGCGGCCAATATGATAACGAATATAAAACTAAATTATTATAATTTTGATAGTACCTATATTTTACAGATATGGTTATATGTGCTATCGAACTTGAATATCAAAATTATATTTATATATACAAATTTAATAAATTATGGCGATTTAAAAATATTATTATTTATTGCTGTTAACATTGCGTATCGAGTAATGTTAACAAATATAGTAACTACTCTTACTACTCATTTATTATAATCTTAGGAAGTAATCTAGTTTTGATGAAATCATTAAAATTGAATATTCCAATGTTTAAATACTTGTTATTTTGCAAATCCCAACTTACACATGTCGGCACCATTAGTAACAAAGTTTCAATGTATACTGTCTTAGTTATCCTTAAAATAGTGTAAATAATAAATATATTATTTTTGTTTTTTTAGATACGACGTTTGTAATTATTTTAACTCTTAAATATTTCTATTTATGTTTGTATTTATTTATTTATTTATTTTTATTTATTTTTTCATTCGTTTTATGTTTTTGCACTAGTTGGCATAATTTATAATGTTATTTCATCCGTAAATTACGATTGTGGTCGAGATGGACATTAAAATATTAATTAATACAATTATGTATTTTATAATTTTTTAATAATGAGAAAAATTATTTAATCTTTGTATTTAGGTGTACCTTGGTATACCACCTTAAATAATGTATCAATGTATTCTAGCATAATTTATTTTATTATCAAATTTAACCATTTTAGTTTTTATATGCTATTTAGTGTTAACAAACAACCATGACCATCTCCTTTGTATTTATAGTTTTATAGTTCATAGCAGAAATTGAACTACGATAAAGTCAATAATGAAAGAACAAAGTCCAAGGAATGGTAAAAATTTACGAAAGAAAAAAAAATATAAAAGAGCATCAATAAGCATTATTTGCACTACTTCACAGATTGTACACTATCCGGAGATAGACACCGATCTTGCTAGTTACAAAAAAAAAAAAAATGCCTCTGGCAGAAAAAACAATGTTTAAATTACTTTTGAACCAAAAAAAAAAAATAACCACATTGTGGTGCTGTGCGAGTGTGAACGTCTTCATTCTTACGTGCTCACATACTCCATGTCACAGTACTGTACTAAATTTTAGTTATAAAAAGTCATCCAAAGAAACGATGATATCTATCTCGACTTGTTTTTTTTACGTGTACAATAATATTGACATCGACCGCCATTTTTATTTAATGAAATTTATTACACTTACCTATATATTTTTCAATTAATAGCTTATAGGTTTATTTTATTAAGTTAACACAAATATTATCTACGAATTTTAAAATATTTTTTCGTTAAATTTAAATAAATACATCATTTATTTTATTGAAACATACAGAAAAAATAGTCTTATTATGTATATATAGATGTTGCGATAAACCATCAGATGTATTATTGATGTTGAAAATTGTCAGATTGGATACGATTTTCTTCTCTCTTATGTTTTATTTTATTTATTAAATAAAACAGTTGATTTTTTTTACTATCTATTTGAAACTCGTTTTTCAAATGTTCACTATGTGTGTTTACATTTCTGTTCTAAAAAGTGACATAGTATTTTCACTGCATCACATATGACGTGTAAGGCAGGTGCCTGTGCAGTTCATTATGTTTCCACTATAGCCGCGATGACAGTTTCTCTGGAACTCAAAATCCAATCTCAAACTTACTGAAACGTAAATACTCGATATATATATTTTTCTTTTTTCGATTTCTTAAACATAATTTTTATTCCAATAATAAGTTTAAAGTATAAAATTAATTTTATTTTATTCTGAATAATTGACAAAGTTATGTCTAATAATTTCTAGAATATTATAATCAATTAATTTTAACGAATCAACTGAATAATCAAATTAATTTTGATAGCTTTTATTATGTTTAATTCATTCCATTGTTTGGGCAAAGATATTGAAACTTTTAATTTTTATTATTTGCTACAATTAATTTCAATGTTATAATTTTTATGGAAATCATCGATTGCAAATAACTTAATGTAACTTTTAATAATGTTATCTTATCATACTATTTTCCATTGTGTTATTTGAATTTATAGTTTTTTACAATTTTGTTGTAACTTAATGCATGCACCATATTATTTATATTTTTAAACAATTGCATTAAAAACATAAAAGATAATTTGGTTAATTATTAGTTGTTTGTTTTACGTACATTTTTTTAAACTGTTTAAAAATAATTGCTAATAGTTGTATGTATTTATATAGATAAATGTGATTTCATATCGTACTTCAAATCTTGTTTAATAATCGAATATATTATACAATCATATTGGAAAATTAAGTCCATTATCAGTTGCCTGTTGTTATAGATGTTTCCTTTGTAGAAATTGCTAATCGTGTAACCAATGAAACCTAAACATCGACAGAGATCTGAATTTAGGTTATTAGATGGGTTAATTGTGCTCGATTAGACGGAATGATTATTACAATATGATAATATTTAAATTGAATGTTCCATTGTTGTCTCAATTTATGTTGTTTATGGGACTATTAAATTGTCCTAATGCATAGCATATTAATGCATTTATATATAATATAGTAATTTATATAAACAATATATACCCTTCAACTGTTTTAGCGTAGCGTGGTAGTATTCTTATTGTCTTTGCCACCAATTTACTTTCCACAAAGATCGTTTTAATCACCATAAAATCGAGACAATGCTATACGGCTCGACTTACATTTGAAACATATATTATACTTAGTGTGTTGGATTGTATGCATATATGAGCAGGTATAGTTATGGGTGCAGATTACTTTATTTAATTGTTTTCGGTAAACGAATCGATTGTCTCTTGAAATAATGGCAGGTATATAAGTAAATGCTTTACTTCCGCTTTACGTATTGGTAGTTTATCGTTAACGTATAATTTTTTACGATACAACAATTGAATTGCAGTGATATGTAGTTCATTATATTAACTTTGTTATACAATACACCAATAATATTCCACTTCACTAATGTATTGTCATCGTTTGGAAATATGAAAAATAACTTGGTTCAGTTTTTGTTCTTTCGTTTATTATTATAATACCGATTGATTAGTGATAAAATGATGGGACTTTTGAAATTTTAATTTAATTTATTGACTAATTATTTAAAACTGAGCACTCATATTTTTCGAACATCTCAATTTATTTTATAATTTACAGATGGTGTGATAATACATAAAAATACTTGTATTTTAATTATTGGCTTTCAGAAATCAAAAATAATTAAAATTGTCAAATTCAAGCTGATTTTATGATGAATTTATCTTATTTTCATAATATATAGATCTTTGATAATTTTTTTATTTATAGACTTACAAATAGATTTGTATAACATATATTTTACGCATTATAAATTTAACGGTAATACGGTATTAGTACAGACTACTAACTATGAAGAATAACTCAATTAGTGTGTCTTATTAAATAACAATATGGTAGATGAAAAACAATATAATCTATAAATAATAAAATAAATTAATGTTTATACGCATAAAAAGTAAATTTATTGAATTAAACCTTATTTTATAAGCTTTTTCTCTTTCGTTCAATGTAAGTTTGGAAATTATTACTAAAATCATTGTGTATGTATTATATTTTACTATTTTATATTTCATAAGATAAATTCTACTTCTAAACTCTTGATGCTTATGCGTCATGAACGAGATTTAATTATACCATTATATTTACGTATATAACATTTGTGTGTGTGTGAGTGAGCGCGCAAGTATAAGTCTCATACATGGAGTGAAAAATAACACGATTACATATTTCTTCCATTAACCATTGTACTGTGCAAATGTTTTTTGACGCGTTCCGTTCGATTAACGGAAATATTGTAGGTTGTGTTTCGTACTCAATTCTGCGCTTGCACTAGTGAGTTTATAAAGAGTGCGTCAGTGAAATCAAGATATTGAGAGAGAAATTGAGTGAGCAATAGTGGGAAAATACGTATTTCGAAGCATGTTTGCAGTGATTGTGATACCACCAAAGTGATTATTTATTTCCTTCATTTGCAGGCATATCCTACATGTCAAGATTAAAATGACCTCCTCGAGTGATAATTCCGTGATTATGCACAGTTGTATGACGTCTTAAAATTTAACATTATTGTAAAATAATAATCTCCAGATACTAAATTTAAACATAAAGTTATTCTCCATTTATAACTTGGTTTGATTGATACGTGGTTACTCAAAAACTATAATATTTAGAGATAATCAATTTAGCATACAAACATGAATAAACAACAAAATAAATTTGTACAACTTTTAAACTAAACCGAAAATCTACTCATACGAATCCATCATAAAACATATAGCTAATACTCATTGCGATATAAAATATATAAACTTTGTTAGTATTATTTTCATAATTTTAGATTCTGGGCGAAGTTATACATGTAAGTATTGGTTTTACAACGATGTGTGTATGTTTGTTTCTACATGAAAATATTTTTCTAGTATTAAAAAATTACACTTATTATTAATTTAGAGATAGTTTTAGTTTGTATTTCGGTGAGTCATAAGTGTACATTATTTAGTCCTTTTTAATTTTATTATTGAATTCTAGTTTTTTATATTTATCGATCTACTCAATGATGAGGTATGCTTAATACTTGGTATAAACCATAGTGGTTACTTTTTTTATGTTATTTTAATTTTCAATGTTGAATATTAAATAAACTTTATTTAAAAAAAAAAAAAAAAAATTGAATATTTGATTTATGGTTATGGTTATAAAAATAATTATCAGTACCTCTATAGGTACTTCATAGAACTATTCGTAATTTTTTTTAAATGTTTTAAACTTTTGATTGTTATTTTTATCATATCTCCGAGTTAAAAATAATCACGATATCATGATATTACACGTGATATAAATACAATCATTATATTATATTAGTTTTTCAGTTGGCCAATTGCATTTTTAAGTCTAGATTGTGGTAAATTATTTCTATTTTTCGACTTAAATTATTCATTTTTATATTCATATGATTTCGCAAATAAGTATATTGGAAACATTTTGTTCAAGTGTTTGTATTCAAATATTTTTATTATATTACATATATTCATTAATATTATTATTTATCATTTACCTAATCAATTTAGTCTAAGCTTTTGATTTCTCATTCCATACCTATTAGTTCATAGGTAAATGGAAAAGTCGTAGTAGATTCCATAACCACCAATCTAACAACCTAGTGGTAAATCTCAACTTTCAATGCAGTTTCGGATGAATAGCGTAAACGTCGGGTTGTGAGTTATATAGTACCCAAATAAATTGTCTATTTAATGTTTGTGCTTGATGCACACTAACCGTTAGAAAGCGTCTAAGTGTAAAGAATAACATAATTAAATCCTTGTTAATGGGCGAGTAAAAGTACGTCACTATTTAGGTTTTCCTTTATGAACTAGAATAAACGCGGTGATTGAATTTATGTGGACACAGCGTAATGATTATACGAGGTTGAGCAGATATTGATTAGTTCACGAAAAAGTTATGTTTATTTTTTTAATTATTAGAACGGATTTTGGTACTTATTGACTTTAAATTATGTATATTTAGCTATGAGTCGGTCACTCCGTCCAATAATTATGACTTGTATTTGATATTTATATAAATGTATGTATATGTGTTTGTAAATTTTAGGGTGAAATGATTTTTTATTTTACTAAATATTGGTTTGGTGGGATGTAGAATGAATGCAAGTGCATATTATGTTTAAAAAATAATAGAAATATTTTTTTGGTTTTTCAATCTTAAATACATACACACCTAGCTTATAGTTAACAAATATATTTAAAATATTAATCGTAAACATTTAATTTAAATTCAAATTCAAATTTTTAATTATAATTTTAATATTAAACGTGAATAAAAAACTAACATTTTTTTAAATATAATACTGTAAATAATAATGCGTTGAAAATGTTCTTCCAGTTATTCTATTCTTTTTTGAAATTAAAATTTGACATAATATGGTGACATGTTAGTTTATTTTGTATATATTTTTCTCTAATCCAAGTGCAGCTGCCACTTGCAGTCTTCAGTTATATCAATTTTAATCCTCGTCCAATTGATTGAAAGTGATATTTAGTATTCGATCGTATTTTTTGTATGTGCATTTTAAGCGACTAAGTCACTAATTAAATTGGATATGATTTTCAGTTAGGTATATTATATATATAGTATTTTCATTTTTAGAGCATTCGATTTAATTGTTTAACCTATTTAGCATCAAAGTCTAAATCTTATATTTTAAAAGCATGTATCGTTGTTTATATTATATCCAATCAGATGTTTTTGATTATTATTAAGATATAACACGATCTAATAAGTATTTTTTAAATGTGTTTGTTAACCTAAATAAACTTAAAAAGTGGAAAGATAAAATTTTATAAGGGTTTTATATCATTATTCATTGTTTACGTGAGACGTAACAAGTATAGTACAGTCGGTTTTTAGAAAAAAAAATGTCTATCCTTATAGTTAATAAAATATTTAAATTTTGTAGCACGTTTTTAAATTGCACATTCGTTACACTAATATTTTATGCGATGCACATATATATATTTTATTCAAAATTAGTTTTATGAACTACATTTTTTATATATATATAGGTTAAAACCTAAATAATAATATATAGTATTATATGTTTCACAAGGGTGGTTCAAACACATCATATTTATTTTAAAATTATAATATCATTATAAGCAGTCGTCTTTCATAAAGTGGTAAGGATCAATAATGTTAAAAAATGAATTTAATTGTACATAGGAATTTATTATGTATGACAATTTAATTAGATTGTTTTAATAAATTAGTGTACTATATATTTTAGCATAATTCTACTGTTCATTGTACTTATGGTTTTCTCCACATTCATACTCTGTGTGGTGGTGATGATTTGAGACGGATGTGTTATGTAAAATTCAAAGTACGATATGGGTTCATAGAAATTTAATGATTTAAAATTATCGTAAACGTTCTCGCATCTACTTAATGCATTATCATATATATATAATTTATTATTCGGATAAGAATTTGGAATTTCCAATTTCATGATGCAAGGCGCGTTATTTACTCTCTCTAATATTAATTATAATTATGTCAAATGATAAATATCAGTTTATAATATGTTTGGCCAGTTATCTATGTAAATATTTTGCATTATAGCGTTTTATCATTTTATCACGTTGACCGAAATCTCGTATAGTAAACACAGTATTATGATATGAGGTATTAATTTTTATTTATTTATTTTTTTTTTTTAAGGGGGCCTGATAGTGCAGGTATTGGCCAACGCCACAGCCAAATTGAACATAATTGTGCTGTGTGATAAATAACTTATTGAAATTAAAATTGTAGTGTTTAAGAGAGACCAAACAGAGGATTATATCGGTATAACTATCCAACCCTAAAATAATACACAGAATTTAAGGAATTTTAATTAAGACTCATTAAATGATTAGTGCTATTGTCTTTTTCGTTTGTAATTAAATTGTTAAATTTTTCATTTACAAATTATCATTTATTATTCATTAATACTGTAACATGTGAAATTTGCTAAGTTTGCATGATAATTATTATTAGATAAAATTAAATCCGTGTAAATTTGGAACCATACTATTTTAGTATTTTTTTTTTTTTTTTTAATTTAAACTGTATAATATTTCAAAATCTGTGGATTAAAGTTTTATTGAATTGGAAATTTTGCAATTATTTTACAGAATTCCGATAACTATAACAATATTGTTCGATAAAATAACAACAAAAAAAACCCCTTTTTATCAAGCTTCACTTAAATTTGTAATGTTTTTGTGAATTATTTATTTAAAATTAAATACTACAGTTCACTAATTATTATTCTTTACCAAATGTTGATATTGGTGAAAGTAGTGAGATAATTGATCAACATTTTGTCATTGCAACATATAGTATTGTATTTTTGTGTTACATCATGTTTCCGATTTTTATTGATTATTTTACGTTTTATTTGTGTTGTATTCATAAGTTTAATAATTCATTTTATTGTTTAAGACGGAAAAAAATATTAGTTGAACTGCACCGATCATTATAGTTTATAATTTAAACTTAACGATCGTGTTAGTGTTTAAAACTGTATTGTATACACTCCTACATTAGATGTTACGTTTATCTTAGATTGGTATATGTTTTATTGTTTTGTCGATAAATAATTTTTTTTTTATTATTTTAACTATTTTTTTTATAATAACAGAAAGAATATTATTAATGATATGACTAATAATTTTATAATAGTAGCCCTCAGCATCTTTAGTAATAACGAGTTCTTGTCTGTGCCAATATTATTACTCAGCAAAACAGCGGATTACTAATATTTGCGTTACGCATAACAATTTAAAGTTTTCTAATGGAATAACTTTAAATGACTCGTATCCAAAAAGATTTCAATACTTACTTTCTTAAGAATATTATTATTATATTTTCAAAAATGTTTGTCATACCTACTTGAAATTTTGTTCAATACTATTTTAATGTTATTTTCGGTATGTTTAAATTTGGAAATTGTTGTGAAGTGTTAAGTTTGTGATGAAAATTAAGTTATATTTTTTAATATTTTAGATTTAAATAGACATGGTATAGATATATGTCATTTTTTCCATTCATATTTTTTGATTAAAGTGAACTTGTATGTTTAAATTTATATTTTCTTAATATTAATTCTTCGAGAATAAATAGATAACATCGACGTATATAGGTTCAAGAATTGTATTTTCATTAGTTAGAAGATCACTTCAGTACATTTGTATTAAATAATAGTGGGATTAATTTTAAGCCTCTGCGGTACTTCAGCTTTGATTGGTTTGTATTCTGAATTTACACAGAACATATTGTGAAAGATTATATCTACTCTAAAGGATTAGATCATATTGAATAAGGTTGAAGGGATGTAAATATATTTTAATTTGAATATAACCTGGTTAAGTTATTAAAATATTTGATAATTTTTGTTGATATCCTACCAAATATTAGCGCCATAGGTAAAACTCATCGATATTTTTTGATAGCTCTCAAATTTCTTTTCTAAAAAAAAATGTACAGAAATTGTAAACTTTGATACGCACAATTTTAATTTATGTTTGATTATCCTATACGTGTATGAAATGGCTTAGTAGTATTACATAATATGTATTAAATATTATTTTCACGATGATGTATATAGACCGTTCCACTTTTATAGATTTTAGTAAAAAATATGATTAGTTAAATAACAAATAAAATTAAATATTACTTAAAATAAATGCTAACTTTTGTTCTAATAACGTTGAAAAAAAATATAATTATTTATCAAAATATGTACCATAAATTTTACTTAGGATTCTACTCAGTTATTTAATTTGATCTAATAATATTAGTTTTTCACATATTTTAAAATTAAAAATGTTTGCAAATTATTTTCTTTTGACAGTAAGTTAAGTTATACGTAAATATCAAGTAATATCATTATAGAGATTTTTAAAGGTTTACCAGTTCGTGTATATTTTAGATTCTGAGTGAAGTAACATAAATGTATTGATTTTAAAATGATATAATTCTGTATTTATTTTTTGAATCTGAAGACACTTTTTATACTAGTAAAGTTACTAAAGTCATTAATTTTGGGGTTGTTTTTGATTGAAAATTGTATCTATTTTTTACCGTTGAGTGATAATCACATCATCAAGATTTTTTTTAAATATTGAAATTTAAAATAAAATACTATACTTTTATAAAGTGTTAATAATATTATTGAAATAATTGTTTTGTAACTGTGATAATAATATTTATAATATTTGGTACTGAAATAGTTCAATAATTATACAGATTATATTTAGTTTATAGACAAATATAGTGAATCTAAATTAATTTAAGTCTCTGTTCTTAGATATGCTAAAGCAATGTTTTTTTGGAAAAAACTTATTTGACCTAATTAATAGTAGAAAAATAACTTGCTAATACCAACATAAAAGTAATATAAAATTTCCTAGGTTGACAGACTGTCTCAACTCAAAATCATTTTTCGTATATGATGTTTAATAGGTATTCAAATTGAGCGCATCTATTACAAATTATAATCGCCTAATCAATAATAAGAACCATTCCACCATTGCTGTGTATTAGAGTGGTTTTCTACTTACCGATATATTATTATATAAGTGATTTAAATATATCGTTTATACATAGTGACATAGATTTTTAACATTTGATTTTAATACCGTCACGTACGTAAATACCGAGGAACCCACTTATAGTACAATGTATGAAGGAAGGGATTGATATAAATCATTCTATTCATAAATTTTGAATATAGCCGAGAGCAAAAAAAAAGAAAGACATATATTTTGGTGTTATTACTCACAGTTCACGACATGTATAAAAATATAATTTTCAAAGAAAATTGTGGGAATGCTAAAATGCTTGCTTATGGTAACAATAATAAATACATATTTAAAATTAAATTTCACCCCTCTGATTTACGTATAATAATTTTTGCATGGCATTATAGAATGTAATATTTGTTGCTATAAAGTAATATGTATTATAATTTTATTATATCATTATTAAATGAACGTATTTATATTTTTAAAATAATTATTCACGTGCTTTAAAATATATTATTAGCTAATAGATTATTATATAAACATATATAATTGTGAAAAATTAATGATTTATGAATGAGATTCTTGGTAATTATGTTGATATCATAGTTTTGTGTGTGTGTGTGTGTGAGTTTGTGTATATAAAAACTTTTTTAAACAAGACACATTTTATTAAAAAGCTAAAAAATACTTAAGATTTATTATATTGCTTAAAAATGTAGTTATAAAATTAAATTATGATAATAACAGTGAGTGATTTTCGAAGAAAATACTTATGAAGCCAACATTATAGTTAATAAGCTCAAAATTTAATTTTTTTTCCGCTTCAAAATAGATCCTTTCAAGTACAAATGTAAAATATAATGGCTTTCAGTGAATGTTCTTTGTTAAAAATTGCCTCCTTTGAAATGTATATTTTTTACGAAAAACGTCATGTAGCATAATAGTAATCTTCTTTAACAATTGCATTAAATTGCATTCTTTTCTATTATGGGGAAAAAAATCGTTCTGGGGAAAAAAGAAAAAAAATATCGCTTTTTTAAATTTCACTCTATGATGTATCTAAATACGATGTCAACATTTTACACCAGAGCCTTGCAATAGCCTAATAATAATAGTTACAGAAAGTGACTGTTAATATAATGGTGTATAACAAATCCACAATTTATTGTTTGGAATAGTTAAATAAGTTGACATAGTAAATGATTAATAAGCAACAACAATGTAATGCGAGTATATGTTAGTCTACGTACATTTACACGAAAAAAATTTAAATTCTGATAGGAGAAAGGGATTTGTTGTTTTTGATAATGTTTGATTTTTACCCGGTTGAATAATTTTTTTAATTTTGTTGTTTTTACAAGTAATATATAATTTATCTAATTTAGCATAATCAGAAGCATAATCAGAATACACGAGATATAAACAATAAACAATTTAATTGTTGATCGAGAAGCCATCCTTTAGTTACTTTTAACTTTGATTTAATTAATTAAGGAACATCTCTACTCCTTATCCGTTTAAATTTGTGGTGCGGATTTTCTGGGAGTGAAGGAATGTATAACTTTAGTTATATTTATGGATTACCATAGCTTTTTAAACAAAAAAAAATAAAAGTTTGTTTAAAAATACTGCCTCTTCTTCAATTGTTCTGATTCTTAGGTCATCGTGGAGTGTTTGGTTAGATACGTAAGGTGGAGTATTTGTAGTTTAGAAAAATGTGATATTTTGGAATGAATGAATTTCATTTAAGTTCGATTTCGTAGCTGCGCCTCAGAGTTGAATTCCATACATCCACGATGGCTTTAAAAGTGCTTTATATATTAATATTTTAATATTTAGGGTATAGTGAGTTTATTTATTAATATATTTTTTTTTTTTTTTGGAGTGAGAGTATGTATTGAGACCTAATCTTCTTTCTTTAATATTATTTTGCCAGATTAGTCTTGTATCCAGATGATTAAGGCCTAAATATTAAACAGTATTGAAGAAGGAATTATTTTATTATATTATCAACGGTAATATTTGGGAAGAGTCAATATTTTAGTATGAATATTGTGTGTATGAATTTATTATAATTTAGCTTAATTCGCCATTTTACATATCATACAGAAAGTATATTTAGATGAATTTGTAAATATTTTGAGACAGTAACTGAATCATTGTTTATTGATAAAATAAATGTATCATCTGCGTAGTCAGGTACAAGAGTATCTTGAGTAGAAGGTTGATCAAAATCATGAATATTAAGTAATAAGGGTGATAGAATACTCTCTTGGGAAACTCCAGCATTGATTATAGATATATTTGATGTGGTAGAGCCAATAAGGTATATTTTGAAGTGTCAGTTTGAGACATGATTTAATTAATTGTAATAGTGTAAGATTTTTGAGAACAAAATGTTTTTATGAATGGAAAGTTTAACACGAATTGCATTATTGTTTAGATATTTTTATTTTTTTCTGAATTATTTTTAAGAAATATACAAATAAGTTCACGGTTAAAACACTAATTTTATTACGAAAATATTAACATATAGTTTTGTTTTGTATATATTCTCTGTAAAGAATTTCAAAACACTCATTCGCATACTTTCCCTAGTGTATTTGTATTATGTTCTCGCCTTCGTTTAGTCATCTTATTTTCGATTTACGAACGATATTTTTAATGTTTTTTTTTTTTTTTTTTTAAAACATTTTCTGTATTTTATTGTCATTTGTTATAAGTCTTTAATAAATATTTTATAAGAACATTACAACGACATATTTGTTTTAGTGTTCTGTTGAACTGTCCATGGCATTTTACTTTATTTCCTTTATTTTACTTATTTTTTAACACAAACACACACTCGCGCGCACTCGCACGCGCAGGGCTTATCGGCTAGTACATATTTAACAAAGTGCGGTATAATAATGTACCCGGTAAGTGGAAGTTTGGTTATGGGACGATGAAAAGTAAACATTCAGCGAAACTTTTGCCGTACGCGGCCGACATTAATTAAATTAATTATGTGTAAATTTCGCTATAACCAGTACTTTTTGGCGCTCGTGTATACTCTTCAACATAAATTTGCACGGAAAAAAAAAAGATAAAAACTGAAGTCGTGTTCAATGTTGTCGTTGACGAGAGAACATGATGTAACTCAGTGTCTTATCGCTACTACTACTGGCCTATAAATATTAGCTAATATGAGAGCATATATATAATGTATGTATCGTTGATATGTGTGTTAATTACAGTACCAAGTCTCGAATTATTTTCTCCATTGTATTTGTAATAGTTTGTAACAGTGTAGTATACTAATATACTACACTGTTATACTTATAGTATACAATTTATTTGTGTATTGTATTTAAAAACAAATTTCCATTCAATCACTATAAATATCTATTAAAGATAATTTAAATACATATTAAGAGATTTAATTAGTTTTGTATAGATTGATTGATTAAGTAGAAATTTAATATATTATTATCTGGTTGAATTTTAAATCAAACTGCATTAGTTATTCAAACATACGTGCAAGGGTAATCGATATGTCATCGTAATTATAAATAATATTAAAAATGTTGCTATTAAGCTAGGGACCATAAAAATAACCCTTTTTGAAATGAATAAAAAAAAATATTTTTAACTGTCAAAACCTAAACCATTATATAAACTTATATATATATATATATATATATATATATATATATTAATATTATTATGACAAAAACATTTTTAATGTTATTAAATGGTTGTATAATTTGTAGTAAAACTACCTTTATATTAAAAAAAATAAATAATCATATTTAGGTACATTAGTTAATTTTATAAGTTTAATTCTGTTGTTAATTGGAATTTCTTCTTCTTTGCAAAGTCGTATTTTTGAAATAATTTTTAACAATAATTATTTGTATTAACAATATATTATACATTTATATTATATATATTAAAAATACGTATGGCAACTGTCAACTATGCTTCGACATAGCCGATTCGCACTCTGCAACATACTTTACAGGGTATATTCAGTATAATATTTATTTTATTGAAAACAATAATTAAGTGGTTTCTTAAATAATTATAGAAATAAATAAAAAGTAGACGTTGAAATATAAGAAATATATTCAAAAATAAAATAATAAATAAAAATATTTTTTTTCTTATCACCCTGTATATTTGACAAGAACACGCTTTATTCAGCAGAACATATTTATCAAGTAACAATAATATATTATTCTTATCGGTGATTAATATCTATGTAATTTCGTGAAAATAAATAATCCCACTAAAAATATCTAAAGCAGATTTATTATGAACGACGTTTTTATCAATTAATCGTAAAAATCACTTTTTGATAATAATAATAAAAAAAAAAAGCAGGTATAAAAATAGGACAGTCACGAACTAAATACGTCTTGTTTAATTCTAATTGAAAAAACAGGACGTATGGTCACCCTTTTAAAAGTATTAAGTAATCAGATGATTTATAAAATGTCTTAGGTTCTAAATGAAACATAACAATATAACATATAATTGATAGGATTATGCTTGTACCTAATAAATATAATTTAGAACGTATGTTTTGGTTTTTTTCTTCAGAGAACGATTTTTGCTTATTTATTTATTTTTTTATCTTGCTTTAACATTTTTAGTAAAATCTTTCGCTGTGATTTTATTGTACCTAAATATATTATACTTATATTTTTAATTTCATAGTTGAAAAACATCTATCTTTTTTATAAAAATCTTAACATTTCCCAAGAAATTATTGTTAGAGTACTTCGATCATTACTTACATGATTTTACATTTTACTATGATCGTTGAATACATTTTTATCTTTGAATCAAAAATTTAACTTAATCTACTGCAATGGATAACTTTACTTCATTTGATATTTATATTTGTTTATAATTATAAATTATACCTTACGACAAAGCTATATGAGACGTGTAAATAGTTATTGTAAAAAAAAGCTTTGAAATACTATATCAATTATTAAAAAAAAAAAAAAAAAAAAATAAATAAATCATAAGTATTAATAAACCAATCAGTCTATTTTTAAGATAACTTTAGTTTTAGTTTTAATTTCACACATATCTATATTTAGAATATCCCATTATTAAACCATTTATTTGTGAAAATTACCCGAAGCTTTTAATTGTTACGTGCTTTTCTTCTTTTTCCGTGGGTTTGGTGAGTGGGTATCCGTCTCTCCGTGAATTGTGATTTTTCGGTCCAATAAATTTCCATCATACACAATTCTGAAACCTTTGTGCGTGACCCAACAAATTATTTCATCAGGTTGTTCAAATCAGAAAAACAAGAAAGAAAAGTTCGGTTTCTCAGTGAATTTTTTTTTGTTTTTCTTTCTAACTAGTACTCACGTGCAGCCATATCCTTCCGTGATTTGTTGTAGCAAAGATTCTGTTAAGTCTATATATACTTATAATATATTTATGTGTTTATATTCACACAAGCATACTGTAATGCTCTCAATAATTGCTAGTCGTGTTTATTTATATGTACTTTATATATATATATTCGTACACTAATCAAATATATATGCAGGATGTATATATACTAGTATATACCAGGTGAACCTGATTGTTGGCCAATAATTGAGTTGTACAAAAATTCCAAGATTGGTGTGACTAACGAACAATCGGTTTTATCTACGAACAACTTATAGTGCTTAGAAAAACAAAAAAGATGGCTAATAATTTATTTGTTTTCTCTAATTTTTGTTACTTCGTACACATAAACTATTATATTATTCTATGAAAAAATCAATCAGTTGTATTTTTCGTATCTTTCCTAGAGTAACTTATAATGGATATACCACTAGACGTATAATCTAATAAACTGTTTACTGGTCGTTATTTTTTTGTCTACAAAAAATATTTGTCACTATACAATTTGTAGTGCAATCAGTCGAACTAGGTATAAAATGATTACAATTTTTATTTTTTTATTTTTACGATATAAAAATATTTTATGTTAGTTTGAGAAAAAAGTCGCTAAAATGACAAAATTATAAAATACAGCTTACAGTTGCAGTATTTACGTACTTAACGTATACCTAATAATTTGTTTCGAATGTAAATATTTGTTTATTGTATCTGTAATTTGTATATATTTTTAGATTGAAGATGATGATGATTTCATAAATAAAAAAAAGTTACTTATTTAAAAGTTCTTAAACTATATATTGACTTATTAGCAATTGTTATTATGAAAAAAAAAAAAAAAATCTTTTGTACATAATATAAACAGTGGGCTACCAAACGACTTAATAAAGATGTAATAAGTTATACTATCGCTTTGAGGCGTAGAACAATTTCTTATGCAAACAGTCTGAAGAGGTTTACTTATTAATTTATTATAATATTCCTTACAAAATGTGGTGTGTGACTAAAGGTGCTTACAATTTTTGTTTTACACAGTACGTTTTGAGCGGAACTCAAAGTTGGATTTTCATCAACCCCTAGACTTTATTTTGGTAATTTACTTACGCACTTCTAATAAATAAAGGACATTTGAGTTAAATGTTTAACCAATCAGAATAAAAGTAGTACTTACTTCAATCAAAAATTTAAAAGTAATGTTACAGTTCAACTTACCATCGTTTAACTTTCAGAACTTAATTTATCTATAGTTAAATTTTTTTTATCAACCTTGAGTCAATTTTAAGAAATTATGCAATTAGATTTTTTCAGATTATCAAGGAAAATATAAAAATATTTTCCGATAAATTTAATACGAAAACGTTTACATGTCAATCATTTATAATAGGCGATAAAACTAAAGGTTATGGAAAAATTACAAATGCACTTTCGTAGAAATTTAAGTAAAATTAACGTATATTGTATTGAATATAATAACATACTCATTAATACATTGACACAATGGCTTATTCATCATCTTATTTATCATGGATAATATTATACTTTTACTTTTAAATTATAACTAACAAATAATAGACAAAAAGTAATACATAAAAATATTGTTTTGTGTTTCTTCAATAAGTTTAAGCTGGCTCAAAATTTTTTATTATTTAATTATTTAATATTATATTTTTAAATAATAGATAAGTTTACATTTTGTGTTAAAATAATATTCACCATGTGTATTTTACAAAAAGCTGAAACTTGTTTTTTTAGTAAAATACAATAATTTAAGGAATGGAAATGGAACATATAAATTAAAAATGTTACTTCAGTATTATAAAACAACATTGGAAATAATAATATTAATAATTTTAACAACTGTCCTTTATCGTAAGAAACTAAGCAATTGTACTAAATTTTATAGTATGTTACTGTATGTTTACATAGTAAAAAACATTATTGTTTGGGTTTGTTTAATCGCTTGTTTCGTAGTTTCGCTCATTCATTTTAGGCAGTAAATTGTTAAACGTTTTAACTATTTTTCTGAAAGAATTTACGTTGCTTGAGTACTTCAATTCTCAAAGGTATACTATTCTGTATTTTTTACAAACGATATTCTGAAGTTTGTTTCATAGTTGAAAATCGCATTGGTTTTAGGTAATACAAAATTATTTCAAAGAAATTTGAAGTAAAATGATGCTGTTAAACTACAATTTGATTTAAATAATATTTATATAGTTATTTATAGTGTAAAGTAATGATTTATATTTAAACGTGAAAAAATATTCCATGATTACTTTTTCTCTGAATAAATACCTATTAAGTTTAATTATTCTTTGAAAAATAATAATTTATCAAGAGTAGCCACGACCTTAAAGTAAGATTTGATATGAAACTTTCTTTTAATATCCATGTATATTTGATTAGTAATAAAGCATTTAAAATATTAGGCTTCATTAAATATGGTTGTATCAATTAATTGTTCTTTCTCACTTTAATTATTTACTTCTAATTTGACCTATACATTCAAAAACAAAGTCAAAAAGCTAATAGAATACTCAAAATCGATCCATAAGTTACCAAAGTTTCGTTTATAAAACTTCATATTTAGGCTACCAATTAGACTAAAAACAAAAATGTTTTTACTTCTAACGCAGGTATAGTGTTTTTTCATATTAAACTAGAATAATTAAATAAAATAATAAATAATATAAATGGGTTCTCTGAAATATTTTAGAACATAGATTTAAAAAAATGTTTGTAAAAAACGTATTTTATTTAAAAAATTGCAATCACTATTATCATATTGTTTTTTCATTAGAAATATTCTAATGTCGGCTAGTTATTATATGAAATATATATATTTTAATACATTATAAACATAATTTACAGTTTTTATGTTAATAAAGGAAAAATAAATGCGAATCGTAAAAAATTTGTATTTATGTATTTTTTTTTAATTTGTTGCAAGTTATTTTATGTAGTTATGAATTTTCTATGTAAGTTATTGAAATTTCATTTACTTAAATAAATATATAAATAGTTTTTATTGTTATTTTGATTTTATTTAATACAACATAATATTGCTGCCTTATAAATATGAATAACTTTGTGTAAATACTTATTACATAGAATTATTGACATATTTTAACCTATAATTATTGTTATGGTATTCGGTTTTTTTTTTTTTTAAAGTAGGTAAAAGGTAGATTACAATCTAGGATTAGGAGTTGATTCTGATCTAAATATTTTTGAAAGTTAAAATCATTATATTTCGCTTAATACGTTTAATTGAGAAACCTGCATAACGAAATGTATAATTACTGCACAATTGACTCCATATGAGAATTTAAATTAATTTAATGACATTTTTATTGTCCATTTATCTACTTACATAGTTATTATTTATATAAATGTAAAACGATTCTAAATAAAAATAAACAACATAACGGATTAGGTTGAAGCATAATTAGGGTAGAAATATCTAATTATTTTTAATTGTGTGATTGAGGTTTTAAATTTTATTTAAAATATGATTGTGCTTTTTTATTATTTCAAGTATTAGTAAATTAACTTCATACTATGTTATATATTTATTCTACTTATCGTATATATACATAATTTCCACACTAAACAGACCTTTAAAAAAGTAAAACAATAGCTCAAAACCCTTATAACAACATAATATTAACTCAAACAAACGTTAAAAAAATGCATACGTATATAATTGGCAATAAATCAAATGGAAACTATTATGATGAAAAATTTCATTAGTAAATATTTGATTTTCATTGTTCTGTTGTAGGGTCTAAAAGGTCAAATTTGATGAACTGTGACAGCGAAATTTGTTTATATTCTGCAAAATACTTGATTATCAAGTTATATTAAAAGCATATTTATGTATATAATGATTTTAGTTTGTAGATAATCTAATACGGTCATATTGTAAATTTTCATAAATACCACTTATCTATGTTTTTTTTTTTTTTTTTTTTGAGTTTATTTCTCGTCGTTTTAGATAAGTCATACATTAAATCATGTAAATCATGAGTCTTGATTATAATATACTCAAATTCATAGTAAATTGTTATTTATAGATTATATTTTCAATCCAACCATGACAATAAATAAGTGTGTATTAATTTGGTTATTTTTGAGTTAAAAATAATTTTCATAAAAATATTTAGTATGGTCATTTATTTATGTACATAGAACGGAGTAGCCGAGCGGACTAAGGCGTCGTTTGTGACGCACACCGTCGCTGGTTCAAATCCCGGCTACGGGCGGCATCGCTCTCTGGGTAGGCAACTGTCTAGGTAGAGCAAGGCCGCCATCCCTCAACCGGGCATGGCAGAAACCTACGGGTGTCCAACTAAAAATTCTGCCAAATAGGCGCCTAAACTAGACTTTCATACCGACTCCCAAAAACATAAGCGTCATACGCAAAAAAAAAAAAATGTACATAAGATTTGTAGGTAGTAAACCAATTAAACATAGAGTTAAGGGCACCCATCTAACCACGGTGCATTTTATTTAAATTTTATTTAAAATCAATTACAAATAATTTAATTCGAAGCTTTTGTCTGAAAATGCATATAGTTTTGTAATTATAGTTATTTTCATGTATAAGAAAACTACTAAGTCCAATAATGTTGTATTTGTTTTAATGTACTAACTTCATCAAATTTTCATTCCATTGGTAAATATAGATATTTAAAATACTTTTTTATTTTACTGAAATATGTCTTTAAAAAAACTAAAATTATTTAATTTTACTTATTTGTGTTTGTATTTAATGGTGTATACATAAATATTTCTTTATAGATTACTTATTTTACTTTGATGGTCGATTTCCATTGAATTCTTAAATTAAATGGATTTATTTGAAATTTAAAACAATACTAATAGAGTTTTATAAAATATATATTTATATCTATGATGAAAAACAATAATTATATGGTGAATTTAGTTGAGCACAATTAAATAACTGTTAATGTATGTATACAATTTTCATTCTGAATATTCGGTTACTATTCAATGTTAGTGATGCGTAACTAAATTTTCACATTTCTTAAGAAAAATCAAGTTTTTTTTAGGTTTGCTGAATAATGGTTTGAAAATAATAATTGTTTAAAGCATTAATATTAATTATATTATTGTTATCCAACAAGTTAATACGTTATCGTGATTTTGTGATTATTTATGAAATTATTATTTTCCTTTAAAATTATTTAAACTATACTTACAAAGTTACAAACAATATATTTAATTCGTCGATCTAATCTAAAGTAAATTACTTCTTTTAATTAGGTATAAAATATAACCACATCATTTATGAATACTCCTAGTACGTAAATTAATTGTTTTGGATAAATAAAACTATATGTAGGTACTTTATAAACATCTATCGTAGAAATAATAATTAATAGTCTATGCATATGAATTTTTATTTTAGTTTTAAAATGTTTTTAATAATAATTAACAAATTATCATAAAAGTTTTAGAATTTTATCACGGTAATTTATAAATAAATATTAAATTATTGTTTTATTTTATTTTTAATATATCGTTTGTTGTGAACAGTAGCTTTTCATAATTCTTAAGTGTTGTGAAAAAAAATGTTAACAACTCATATTTTATGAAACCACTTTTTCTGATCTTCCCAAAACATAACATTTTAAGTCTTCTTTTACTATTCATTTTGATGTAACTATGGGGTGGACAATTTAAAAGAATTTAAATTGCTTACATTAATGTCTGTTCTTTCCATTATATAACTTGACATAACATCATTTTTAGTGGAGAATTTTAAATTATAAATTATAATTTAACTAGGTACTTGTAAAAGTATGAGGTAACAAGATACTTTTTTTTAAGTGTATTTTATTATTATTATATATTTATGACAGCATTAATGAAATAGAGTATTCTGAATTCGTTGATCATTTTTTTATTAAAGAACTTATATAATCAATATTTTACTGAATTTTAGTTAGTATAACATTGTATTCTATATTATTAAGAAAAAAGTTTTCAAGCGCTTATTTATATTTTTATGATAATTGATGAGCTTATGTAAGGTTAGTGTTTAATTAAAACAACTTGTTTGTAAACCTATAATATTCGAATCGCTGTATATCCTTATATTGTATATGTTATTGAACGTAAAAACCATAAGTATTGAGTTAAGTGTTTACAAATAATTCTAATTTATGATTTTGTGTAATATTTTTCGCATTCATTGATATTCCAGTTATTTATATTTGCTTATATTAATTAGACATTTCGATAAAAAAAATACATTTTATTATTTTAATTTTACACATATATTTATACCACATTTCAGTAGTATTTGAACAACAATACAACACAATATTATACATAACTTAAATATCTCAAAACATAGTAATCACGATACAATATAATTAATGATAACTGGAATTCTTAATTCATTGTCATGTACAAAATCTTATAATATTTACATTATAATTGTTTATTTACATATTATACAAATATGATTTTATTAGAGATAAGTAAACTTACTAGGTGCAATAATATCCATAATATAAGTCGGTAAACATTTTTTGTCATCTAATCTAATTACCCCCTCCCCAATCATTATGCAAGCATTTATAAATTTCTTGAATAATTCCATTGCATATTATTACATATATGGTTTTAAGAACAATTCGATAAATACTAAGCTCTAAAGTTTTGCATGTAATTTAAATCTTTCTTTATGATCAATAACAAGTATTACGTGAATTATTCATCACAAGTCTAAATTGAATATGATTTGCATATATCTGTTTTAAATCGAAAAAACACGTGTTGATAAAATGTTTTTGAAAATGATTATAGTGCTTAATGATTATCTCGTTCGTACGATTATTTGTACTGTAAAATATGTTTCAATGTTAATAACCCGAAAATCTATATTAAAAAAAAAAATAATAAAAAAATTCAACGTTAAGTATGCCCTAAAGAAATTCAACAGTAAATCGAAATAATGTCGGTTGGTAAATTCGGTTATGCTGGCAACAGGTATTATATATATATATATAATATGTGTGTGTGTGTGTATATATATAAAAATACTAAGCCGTTTTTCTTGTTTTCCGTTTATATTTTAATATATTGTTTTTTTTTTTTAAATATATATATTTAATTAGTATTATATATAATTATGTAGTTAATGTGCCGCATTCAAAGGCGTTTGTGCACTTTCCTTAACCAATTCAGCTGCACTTTCTATTTTAATCAAGAGTCTATAACATTTTCGTTTGAGATCTTGAACACTTTTAAAACCACACTAAAGAACACAATAATTAACATTTGTTAAGCTATTTTTTTAAAAAATTTTTTTTTACTTTACTGTAAAAAAATTAAATCAAAATATTGTGTAAATACGTATATGTTGTTGTTAAAGGTTTTTCAAGCCATTACACAAACGTTATTTATTTGTGCGCATATTATCATTATATTTACACAAATAAAGTATATTGTATGAAATATAAGAACTAATGCACGTGAGTGTGACTGTTCGAATAATTTATTCTGTAATATTATATGAAATACGTGTTGTTTTCATTTCTTGAATTCGTATGTTAACATTAAAATAATGACAATGTTTGTAAAAAAAATAATAATTTACTTTTTACTTATTTATTTATTTATATTTATAAAGTGTTCATTTAAAGAAATGTTTATGTTGTAGATTATTATAGTTGAGTCAGGAATTTTTTAATTGTTTTCTACGTATATCTTATTGAAACAGTTGATAGGTAGATGACGTCAAAAAATAATGCACACGTCATAAAAAAAAAACAAAAATTAAAATAACGTTTAACACAAAAAAGAACTTTTGCATTTTTCATTTTTTTCCTGTCTCGTGTAGATTAACGACATGTTTAGAATATTTACAATAGTTTCTATTTTATTAAAAATAACAAGTTTTTCCCTTTCAAATTGTATCGTTAATAAACATATATTTTTATTAGATTTCTGGTATCCATACAGTACACGTAGATCCTTTTGATCCTCATTCGTACAATTACCGTAAGCGTGTCTTGAATTTAATTTTAGTGTTGATAGTGATGGTATTCAGTGAAACAAAAAAAAAAAAAGTATTATTTCACTTGCGAGTTCACACCGAATTGAATAAAAAGAGAAAAAAAATGTTACAGTAATCGTCAAAGAAACAAGACTGTAGAGAATTGGTAAAGAAAAAAAATTATATATATATACACATACCCTATCCTTTGGAAATCTCGAAGATGTGGCCAAACACGATCTACCTATACTGAACAAATCGAATTTATATTCACAAGCGCAATAGTACCACAGTGTTCTTAGAATGCATTACCACAGATGGCAAAGAGATAATCCATCCCCTAGGGTGAATGTGGTTTTATTTATTTATTTCGGACAGACGCTTTCTGTATTAATAATAAATAAATATATGAGGTGACGTTTTTTACGTTGATTCATTTTAATACCATTTAGGCAGGTGCTGATATAGAGTTTCCAGTTTATAATAAATTTTATAAAGAAAATGCGTTAAGTATCTTCCCTTAGGTTGTTTCTCTTCGTATTGCATGAGCTGCACGAGCTGCACGACTATTATACGTGCTTACGTATAAAGATTTTTGGTCGTATCATTCGGGATATTTTCTTTTCAATTTTTATGTCAGTTTTTGAACACAATTTTATAGTTCGCAAAAGGAAAAGTCCTTTGGTTGTGTAACGTTTTTTTATTAACTCAGTTCGTGCGTTGTAACCGTAGTTATCATATCTACAAAAAGTCGTTTGCTGCCAACACGCCCGTAGCGTGTCACATCAAAAAGGCTTATCATTTTGTCACTACTCTTTCTCATATTGGATACGTGCCCATGTCGTCAGTGAAAATTCAACAGACGCATTAATAATAATAATAATAATAATAATAATCATACCTATCTGTCTCGATAGTTGCACAATAATTGTCAATTCTATTACACCGCCGTGTTTTAAGTACATATTTGAATAGTTCAAAACATTTAAATGCATGCACATTCCCTGATCAATCTTGTTTAACGAGCAAATTGTAAAAGCGGTGTATTGTATTGCGTTTTCAACGTAATATCGTTAAAATTACAACATGAAAATTTAACTTCATCGAATGAAAGTAGAAGCTTACGAAAAATATATAAACCGAAATTAATGCATTGAATTTCGTATAACGGATGGCTTGTCTAAATTTAAATTGTGCGTGAAAACGTTTGTAATATAAAATTATTTTAATAATGATTTTTCTTCAATAGTTAACACCTCCGTAAGTGATGCTGTCAGATTTAATAATATTTGATGAACTATCATTACGTTCAAAATGAACTGCCCGAGTTTATTGACTATGCGTTTTAAAAGTTTCATTTATTTCATTATTTTTATTCTTTTCGTATACACGATATTCAATCATTGTCAGTTAGCGTACAATTTTATTTTCATTTTTATTTAATAAATTAAATTTTATGTTTAGTACAAGAAATATAATAAATATCTAAGCATTTCTACAATTTAAATAAATGCTTAATTTTTATAAAATTATGTGTTAAATTAATGTTAAAATGTATCTATCCTTTTGTTTTTTATATGTTTTTTTTTACCATAGTAAATTGTATTTTTTTTATTCTTTTCAATAATACAGAATAACGAATAATATGAACTATTAAAGACTAAAGTACATTTACAGTTAATATACTCTTAATATAGTACTTTCGTTACCAAATTATTGATTAAATATCAATTGTCTTTGATTTTATAATGCTGACACAGCGTCTCTTTGTGTGCATTTCGTATTAATTATTATTATTATTTTTTTTTGTTTTAGGTAAGTGTGAAGAATATTGGTTTGAATTAAGCTTCGTAACAATTCTTTTCAGAAAAAAGGTATGAATAATTAGATTTTGTAAAATGCGTTTCTTGGGTGCACACGTTTTTATATTACGATCTGATAAGTTACAAAAATACGACACAACCAACTTACTTAAGATCAGCGCTCCGTATTTAAGTAGTACTAACAGTTATGCATCATTGTACTTAGATTCTTAAACATTTTGGTTGGTTGATTCCTATAATATGTCGAATTATATAGTCAAATTTTTTGATAACGATATTTTAAGAAAATTTTAAGCCATACTAATACATTTTCAGAAGTTAAAATTATATAGGTAAATTTTAAAATTAAATTTTAGTATGTCTAAACATATAATTATTAAGCTTTTAAAAAAGCATTTAAGATAATTTTTTTCGCATATTATCATTATAGAAATTCAAATGAAAGGTTACCATGAAGACATATTATAATTTTTTATTAAATTTTACATTTTTGGTTGAAATATGCAAAATAGCGATTTTTGAAAACTGGACTACCTAATTTTAATATATTTATAGGAATTAGATATTTTTCAATATTTTTAATTTTTATTATATACCTAAAACGTATAGACAAAACATTTAATTTTTTATAAAAGACTGTAAAAAAAACTTAAAATAATTATTATAAGTACAAGGTTTTTCATAATTCATTATTCTTAAAGTAAAAATAATAATTTTTGTAATTTTTTGTTATCTGTTTACTGTGATGAGTATTTGTATTTTCTTATACAATGAATTTTCGAAATATTTAGATTATAATTTTTAAATTTTTATAGAATTGTGTTACAATCGTATTTACACAATTTTAAAGAACGTCTATATATTCACCTATGAGTTAATAATTCAATAATAATATGATATAATATTTATATAATTATTATATTATATCATGTGAATATTATTTTTTTTCGAAAATTAGTTCAACATAGGAAGTGTATTATTAATAATAATTTAAATAAATTTAAAATATAGGCTGATCGTCTCCATACAGAATCGTTTATCATATGAAAATTATTTATCATTGAACTAAAAATATTTAACACGTCCATTTACGAGTTATATTCAAAATTTACTATACTTGTAAAAAAAAAAAAACTTGAGAAGTTTTTTTTTCTTAAAGATAGTAAGTTGGTGAATTTGATATAAAAAATCGTATATATAATATACATTTTAAGAATATTATATTAACATTTTCATAAGTTTTAATTTATTTGAAAAAATAATTAATTAATTAGTGCTTACTTTGTCTTAAAATATTTTTTTAATGCTATTTATACCATTCTGATAAATTGAGTTCATTGTCATCCAAACAATATAGTGCACATCTGATCAATATTAAAAAAAACGTATTCTCAGAAATAAACGGTACTTTAAACATAATTAATTCGGCTTAAACTTTCACACTTTATATCGTTTTGTTAATAATTGACTTGACTATTTCTTTTTCGTTAAGTTTTTTAGAGAACCAAATATCAATGTTTGGCCAAATTATTGTTTGCTGTACCTCATGTTCAAATAATCTACTGCAGCATAACTTGTCTGTATAACGTCCATGTTTAGATCAATCATATTTAGAAGATATTTTATCTCAATAGCATTATATTTTATTTATGTTCTAGCTTAACTGCTCAGTTAAAAATGTATTTATTTTTATCTTTTTCCAATATGTAATACAAAATACTCTAATTATTAACGTATTTCCACATTTAAATTCTGGACATAATTTTTTATATAAACACAATCAACTGAAATGAATGAAAACCTATGTAAATCTTATATTTGTTAATATTTGTATTTTTCTTTATGTTTTTAAATCAAAGATATACCCAGAATAAGAATGAATAATAAATTAATCATTGTAATTATGTTTTCAAGTTTTGTTTTAAAAAATTGTTTTACTTTTTAAATTAATTTGTAAAAAATTGAAATTCATATTTTTAAACCAATACAATTATTTAACTATAAAATAGGATATTCGATTTGTATAAATTAAACTAAATTTATGCATATATTAGCTACTTTATAAGAGGCTATAGGGTTAATAAAATAGTGTATAAATTATCTATTCAAATCTTAAATTGTCTATTGATATAACTTATTGAATATGCAAAGTCGTTCTGAAGTTACACGATCACAACTGACGGACAGAGATCATATACATAAAGATTATAATATCAAATGTTCAATTATTTCTTAAAATAGTAATATTTGTTCTTATATATTTAATTATTTTTATTTTTTGTTATTAACGTTCTGTCTCTTGGTGTTTTTTTTTAATTTTAACAAGTAAGCCTCGGTGTGGGTTCGAAATTATAAGAGAAAGGTAACAGTTAATTATATATGTAGTTGATGAATTGCTGACCATTCTGCTTTTCAGTAATAAAATGACGATCCCATCTGAAATAGATAGGGAATCAACCATAGATGGTTGTTGAGTCTTTTAAAAATATCGAAGACGCCTGTCTAGGTATATCGCTCAAAATGCACAGAGAGTACATCATATACTTCTATCCTTCCGCTTATCTTTCTTCATTTTCCTATGTGATGGAAACAATGTACCAATTATGTCAGAACTTTGTATATGGCTTTTGCCCGCCTCTCTGCATACACTATTCACAAGTCTACACCACCAACATCACTCCGTCATTCAACTACCACCCTGCAACCCAACCACAACCACCGCCACCACTATTATAACTACTACCACCACCACCAATAACTACTACAGCCACCGACAAAAGTTAATATCTAATCCTGTTTACCCAACAGCAGATTGCCAACACCACAAATCACCCATTAGTCCGAAGTTAATATCGGAACCAGAGAAAGTCGAATTAAAGTTTGTTGTAGGGTATCGTACACAACAATTTCTAAGGGCGGGTAAGACGGACAGGAATATTATGTATAGAATTATACGTGGGGAATATTTTCTCCACCGGTCGCTGCAGTATTTACACTTCGTTGAATATACCGTTTATATAGTGATATAATTAGATCGAAAACATAAAACTGATAATGATTATCACTGTGTATAATTTGGTGTATAAACTGTTGTATTAAATATTAAAACAATCAAAAACTTACAAAATATATTGTTTAACTATAGAAAAATCTTATTATGAACAACAATATTTCCACTCAACATGAACTCATTGAAAAATATTTGTACCTTTTTTTTAGATAGATTATTATGGGTTGTTACGCTAGAGAATCTTACTGTACGAAAGTTGAATTCAAACATTGTATAAATGTGAAGTTAAATATTGTATTTTATATTTTTATAAACACTACTTATTAATAATTAATAAATAAATAAAAGTGTTATTAAAATCAATATTATAGTTGTCGTAGAAGAACGTAATTCATAACCAAATTTTGATTATAAAATTAACAATATAGTTAGGTAATATTCTAATAAACTCACAGTTAACACAAAATAAAAAAAATTAAAAAGTTGTTAAAATCAATTCAATTTTTGATTGGAATTATATATAATAATTATTTCATAATCAATTATAATCAATTGTTGATTGGTTAAACTTTTTAATTGTACTGATGTTTTTTGTTTTGTGTATACGTATTTATATCATAATACCGCGCATACCACACGTAGTAATCTTGCTCTCCAGACGATCTACCATGATAAACAGTTCATGTTGTCACGAGGATGATCACCCTTTTTAATCATCTAAGCGGTCCTCGGCATCGTCGGTTTCACTTATGCACTATATTAATTAGTTAGTTTTGGATATATGTGAGCTAGACTGTGACTGCACTGTTGTTTTAGTAATCCGACGTCCAATATTTACAGATGCAGTTCAATGAATTCGAAACCATAAATTTTGATGAATAATTTAGTAGTCGGCATGTATATAATTTTGAAATAGGTACTAATTTGACATTTGATATAATTATAAGGTTGTTCCTAGTAATAGAGTCCATTTTATGAACGAAAGATGCGTTAAGATATAAAATGTGAATTATTATCAAAAAGGAATAACTATATTAAATAAATTATTAACCAACAAATGTTTCATTTTAACTATTTATTATAAAGTTAAAAATAAATCATATAAAATACTTCTTATAAACTTCGTGTCATTTTGATTATTCTTTTTTTATCTTAAAAAAATACTTTTAATTGTTTCATTTTTCTTTTTTTTTCTTAGAAAATTGTAAATTATGACATTATGACATTATCTTTTCTGTTCCGTATTTTTGTACTATGAAGTTAAAACTAGCTATAGTATAACTTTATATTATAAAATATTCTATTTATTTGAAAATTACACCTGTTGAATTGTTGATCACAATTCTGGTGGTTTCAATAAGGCGAGGGTCTTATATTTTGTAGATTCTGTCCACGGAGTATCACTAATTTCCTTAAAATGTATGTATAGTTGCTAAATAAATTAAATAAAATAGATTGTTAATTGTTGGTTACTTTATTCGTTCAAAAATACAGTTAAAATTGTTTCCATCTATTTTCAACTAAAAAAAAAAAACAAACACTAAAATAAATATAATAGAAATATGATATGTGAAAATGTGTTATTTCGTATTTGAAATATAATATATTAATGAATCATGATGAACACGAGTATAAGTACTTTGAGTTAATTCTTTTTAATATGACGATAAATGTATCGAGAGAAATAAAAATATATGACCGAATTGCGAGTACAAAAACATTATTGATGGCATTATTTGTAGTGATTAAAAATCCATTATAATCTTAAGTTAAACTTTATATTTAAAAAATAATATTTATAACATCATTCCCCTTATTCACGTTATGAATTTTCATTTTTTTTCGTCGTCTTAAAAGGGGTAAACATTAAATATATAAATATGTTTAATGTTTTTATTATTATTATTATTATTATTTAATAGAAGATTCGTGTAAATTTTATACATTTGTTTAATCAAATAAAATTTGTTAAAGAGCTGAAATTCTGATTGTCTTAAATATAAACAATTTAAGTTACAATTTTTGTTATGCTTAATAATATTACAGAATATTCTATGTTAAAATAAAATAACATACATTACCGGAAAATTCTCGGACAAAAATATAATTGAACAAAAATACATTTGATCATATATATTTTCGAACACTTAGTACACATACTAATATATTTGAATCGAACACTTTGTTTTTGATTAACATAAACTGCCTTCATTTTTATGCGAAAACAATGTATTAATATAGTATCATAATACATTTTGTTGTGGTTGGAATTTGCATTTAAACGAAAACTAAGGTATTGCTATTAAATTCTCATTTACTACATAATATATATAATTTCCGATAAGTGTATAAATATTATAAACAATTCAAACGCTATTTTATAAATAATTGATATTAACACTATGTTTTTGTTTTCATAATATATTAGATACTATTAGTATAACTAGTTGTTTTATTATTCATCGTAACTTAGTCATCCCTAACTCGGCAAGGTAAACTGTTTTTAGTTAGATATCAGACTTATGGTTAAGGCCAGTACGTAGGTACTAGGTATGTTATATTTAAATGAGTTATCTAGAACGTGAGATTTCTTAATATTTATATTTATATTTTATACGTTTATGTGTTATTTATAATATAATATATTTTAACATAACTGGTATTAAACTATTATTGTATTTTAAATTTATTATGAATTGTAAAATACAAAATATTATACATACTATAGGATTTCAGATAATTTCTTTTCTTCAAATCCCCTCGAAAACTGTTACTTTAATAATATTTATTTATTATTTACATATAATATATTTTAGAGTTTGTCATGTTATTAAAATAAAAAATAAAGTAAGGTATTAAAATAGCTTTTTTTTCAAAACTTTAGTAACCAGTATCATATATCTTATAAAATATTTATTATTACTACTTAAGCAAATGTTTTTTAATAATTGAACAAAATGTGGTTTTAAGAAATCTAATTTAATATTTTATGTATATATAAATATTGAATTTAACTTCTAAAAACATAATTTTGTTAATTTTTTAATGTCTGTGAGTAGTATAATTAAAATTTTGAACTCAATTGTATTCTAAAAAACAGTTACATTTGAGAGTATTATTTTCTTTTTATTTATTATTGTGTACATTTAAATATTTTTAGTTATTAAAATCATGTTATATAATATCAATCAACATTTAAATGTTTATGGTGTGTACAAATTATATTCAAAGTATTAATTAATAAAAAAAAAAAAGTTATATTTATATTTGATTTTTTTTTTTATTTTAATTTATTTTATGTCAATATTATATTGTCATCATAAAATGTTTTCATAACAACTGAATAATCATTTTGGTTTTTTTTTTTTTTTTATAGTTTTTCATCAAAATAAATATAAATCAACCAATTTCAAGTTTACAAATATTAAATTTTCTCAATCATTGGAACAAGATTTGTTTTATGTTTTTAATTTTGGGGTTTTCTATACATTAATATATCATAATATACATACATAAACAATTGGAGTACCTACTTATTAGCATAGTGTATGTCTAGCTTAATACAAAATATGATAGCTTTTTAATTAAATAATATAAGATAAAGAGTATAATTAAATTATAACTTAAATATTATGATTTATGGAACAGTATAGATAAAAAAAAAAAAAAAAAAAAAAAAAAAACAGTGTGATGATTTCAGGAATAAACACAAGAAGTTAACAAAGATTTTATGGAATTTTTAACTCTTTTCTGATTTCTATTAATTGTGTTCTATTCAACAGGTATTTAATCAGAACGTTTGTTAAACTATTACATTTTTTCACCTCATCAATTTATGCGACCGCAGTTTTACAAATATGTTAGCTACTGTATTCTCAAACTTTTTCATTAATTCCTCTTTCAAAAAAAAATAAAAATAAAAATAAACAAAACAAAAGACATAAAAAAAATTACAAACAAAACAAAAACAATGGCCGGTGCGATTAAAAAAGCACAGCGTTTGCCTGTCACTAACCGTTGTTTTCATCGAAAACTTTCGTAATAAAAACTACTAGGTATGGGTAAAAATACATCCTTTTACACCTTTTTTCAGGCTATTGTTCGATATTTATTTCCTTGGCCAATCGTTATATGCAATTTATTTGTTACTAATTCGCAGATTATAGTATTGGGATACAAACATATATATATACGTTATGTATGTAGTTATATACGTACTTTTCTAAATCACTGGTCTTACTGCGGTGTAAAAATCTGTGAACGACTGTTGTTTGAGCACAGCTCTCGTCTCTTAAAATATTGCCACTATCCAACTTAAGTATCTACTTCCTTCGCCACGGTAACCGCACAGTACCTACTCTCGGTGTGGGAGAGACTGCGTGGACAAAATTGTATTCCTTCTTTAGATTTTTTTCGACGATTACAATCTTTTCTCGTCAAAATGGGATTTTCCGTCTAATTTGCTACGTTGTTGATACGTGATTTGGTAAAACCAGTCACGCGTGTTGGCAACGTTCGATAATTTTTTTTCTCTTCTAAAATCATAGTCGTATATACGGTAGAGAGCTTAACTACACAACACGTGTGAAGCGCGACTGTTTTACGAAATTCCGTTTATAAATTATATTTATCTCTCCGACCGCGGCCGCTTGTCGATTTGAAAACGGGAATGGTGGTGTAGGTGGTAGTGGTGGCGGTGGAGGTGGTATTGCCGGTGGTCAATACGTGACATGTATTCTCGTCTGTTGTAATGGGTGGCTGCGGATGAACAACCAGTAGGAGTGGGGACAAATTGAAAAAACCAATAAATCCCGCGACCGGCAGCCGGCAATCAAATTGGCGGGTCGAATAGGGTTCTCGTAAATTATTTGTAATGTAATTTTATACCCGTTTTGTTATTTTACTCGCCGAAAAAATAGTACGTTGTTTTTTATTAAATATCTACCTATGATACTTTACATTATTTAGTAATAATATAATGATTCTATAGGTATTATACCTATTTAAAACATTGAACCATACATAATGTTTTTAAAACCATGACTAAATATCGTAGTATTTATATTATTTATCTTCGGTGGCTAAGGGTAACCCTAAAAAAATTTTGATTAAATAATAATAATAAGTCTACATGTAATGAATTTAGATAACGTTACGAAATCAGTCAGAAATAAAAATTTTTATTATCTTGTGTATATTTTATTGTATATATTCATACCACGATAACATGAACTTATGTCGTTTGAAATCAATTAATAACTTTAAAGTGATTTTTTTTTTTTTTGATAAAATTGTTTTGTTAATATATTGACCCTGATAATGTGTATTAATAGATATGTTTAAATTGATTTTATTTTTTATGTTTCACAATGATGTATATTTTTTTTTAATGTAAACGCCAGTAAGTTTGCCTAAGAGCGCATAATATTATTTTAGTATTATATTTCAAGTGCTTTGTACGTTCGGGGTGGGCGTTTGATACTCATATTTATGTCCGAAGGATGTGTATACTATTACTATTATTATATTTAAAATTGTCTTTTCGAGTCCTTTTCACCACAACCTTGATACGCACCGTGCGTGTTTACGTATGTATTGCGTAAAGAACATTATAAACATTGAGGATGTGGTGTGATTTCAAGAATAAGATTATCCAATAATTATTACAATTTCGATTTATATGTATTTATATATTATGTAAAAATTTGTATTGCTGATTTAGTGTTCCGCGATACATGTTCAACTCATCGGTATATCATAATATAGCGTACCGACGTACTATTACCATTGGGATAATGTTACGGTTGTCTTTTTGTGAGTTATCATGTGTAAATATGTTGAAAGGATGGTAAAGCGTCACTATTAGAGGATGACGACATGTTCACGACTCAATTTCGTAAAATTGAGTTTTGTAACCATCAATTTTAATTATTATTTTGATGGAGTTACCTTCTACATCAATCGTATTTAAATTAATTAATTTATGACGTTTTATTTCTATACTGCGTATAATATATTCATACGGATAAAACAATGCAATAATTAAAATCAGTAAGAATTTAAAAAAATATATTATCAGTAGATATTATATCAAAACATTTAAATGTAACGTAACATTATAGGTATATTATACGTAATCGCATTTTCACTGTTAAAATACTTATTGTACATATAGGCATCTTACTCCAATTTAAAATGCTTAGTTATATTAATAAGTTTTCCGTGACTGATAACTCATGGTATTTTATTATAATTCTACATAAATTGTTTTTCTTTTCATTAAATATTAGAAAAATAAAAATAAAAGTACTAGATAATATTACTGGCGAAATATTTGTATAATTTTTACTAAAAATTAATTATGTATGCCTAATATTAGTTATAATAATATTTAGCCTAATATTTAGTTTTTAGTTTAAGTTTAAAAGTGGTTACAACTTTATATAATTTGGTTATTGAATATTGAGAGTAATTGTAGTGTATAATGTTAAAATTTGATAAATTCATATATTATACTGATTATAGTTTATTAAACGTACTATATTGAATACATTTGTGAGGTAAGAATTGTATGTATATATGTCTTTATTTTCAATTAAAAATGTCATTCGTTGATTTACCTCAGTTTGTTCAAATATCACATTTTTATTTCGTTTCATGATTGTTTAGTTAGGTTATTTGATATTGGCATTTGTTATAGCTGAGTTTTATGAATGTAAAATAAATTTACGTCGTCAGCATTTTTATGTGAGTGTAGTGTTTGAAGAGGATGGTCGATTTTTTGAAAGGATTTTGAAGAGTCGAGGAACAGATTTTTCTTTTTGAAGTACTCTTGTTTTTATGTATATGAAACTGATTTGAGCAGATATGCGTATGGTCATAGGCGGTGAACTGAAAAATAAGTTGAGTAAAAATATTATAAATACATATTTTTTTATATCATTGTAATTCAAATATGTATCTTCATTGAAGATAACACGTTGAATTATATACATAAATCTGTGCATAACTATAAATTATAATATATAAGATTCTGAGTAACACGAGGGATATTTGGTCTAATAACGATGTTTTTTGATATAATTGTTCTATCAAAATGTTTTATGTCGAGTTTAGATATTATGTAATCGAAATTAAAAAAAAAAAACGTGATTTAACTGAGGTTTCGCACAGGACCGTTTTTAAAATGTGATGATTTATATTTATAGTCATTTTTATATTTATATTAATGTCTAATACAACTGCTCTGCTTGCATTTATATGATAAAAAACGAGCTATGAGTCCTATTCATTTTTTTTTTTATTAATATGCAATTTATGTAGTTATTAATAGTTAATTTACTATATATATAATAAATCAAACCAAACCATTCAGATTTTTATCATATACCAAATTTCAATTATTTATTAATTTTTAATTTAAATACTCTTTTAACAATGCATTTTTACTAAGACTTATAATAATTATTATGTTCACGAATAATAAATGGGGATTTAGTTACTATAAAAAATAATAGTGCATTTAAGCTGTATAAATATTGCATAGTGAATAAAGTTACTATTTTTATTGCAATATCTATAATATCTACGTGTTTTTTAGTTTATAAACGTTTTAGTAAAAATGCATATTTGTAATAGTCTTATCCGACCAATAACGTGGTATAAAATATATTCCTACAAGCAACCTTGTACAATAAAAATGGTGAATATTTTTTTACATTTTTTTCACAGCTTATCTCAATAGGGAACACGTCAAGTGGTGCTTGAGTGCAATAAATAAACAGCGGTTGTTGTGTAAAGGGTATTGTTTTAAGTGGACGTTCCGTGCGATTGCGATTTTATGCATGGGAAATAATCACAGTAAAATGTTATTTAGAAGTAGAATAACAAAATGAATATGTTCATGGATACTCTTACAAAAAATGTCCAACTAGGTCATGTATTTAAAACATTTATCAGCATTCGCTTTATTATAGAACAATGTTTCTTGACTATAATATTCTATGTTATGCTTGTAAAAAAATATTTTCTAATATAATTCGAACAGAGAATACTATGTAATATAAGCACTGTAATACATTTATGCCGAAACGAAACTATTGTTAGGTTATGTTTGAATCGAATTTTATAATCGTAAAGGAGAAATAAGTCACATAGGAGTTCTACAATGTGATATATTATGATAATTATCCATATGAGAATTATATATCACTATATAATTGATTGTTTTTAAGTAAATATTTTACATATTGTTGTTGGTTGTATTGAAAAGAAGTTGACAAATTAATATAATATATTATTCAATTATATCATCATAATATTACGCGTCGAGTTTGCAGTTATTTGTGAATCCTTCGAGCTATAAATCATTGTTAATGGTATTAATTATCTCTTTTAAAATATAAATTATTATAGAAGTTTGTTTTGCTATAGGTATAGCATACTGCTGTCTAATACGATTTTCTACGTGACAAACTTTGGATGTCTATTAAATCTCAAGTGTCACGTTTAATAACGAAATACAATGATATTTGAAATATAATACATTTACTCTAAACTCGTGTTTTTCGTTGCTTTACATAATTTGCAATATAATGTGGTTATTATTGTTTATCGTTATTAGCATCAGCTCGTGCAGGGTAAACACACTTATATCATTGCTCAGTGTTTCTGTTTCTGTTTACTCAGCTTTTATAAACAATCTCTACCATGATTTTAAATTATAAATTTACATTTATCATGTTACTATTATATAACTATTATAATATAACCATGTTTAAAGTTACGCACTTGTGCACTTAAAAAAAATACCCTTAACCCTTTTAGCACAATTTTACATGTAGATATCAAAGTATCAAAGTATTAAGTACATATATTGTAATTTTAATGCAATAATAATAATCATTATTATTATTGTTATTATAATCATTCAAGATTTGATTCGTTAAGTTATAAATAGTCTTAAAATTAATATATTTGATTGAATTCCTAAATGATACTACGATAATACAATATATTAAAATTCTGACACTCGTCTTTTGATGTAATCTAGAGTAATTATTGAGGTTCATCTACAGTTTGTCTTTTAGTTATTGTCTTCACGTTACGCACTTAAGTAAATTATAAAGACATTCTATAATTTTATTATTATTGACTCACTCTACTGTTTATTTAAATTGAAGTTAATACGACATCAAAATGATTCAAAATATGAAGTTACAATTTTTTTTTTTTTTTTTTTTTTTTTTATAATAAGTAATTTTGAATATTATGATTGAAAACAAAGTATATAAATATTAATAATAATAGTGTTAAATATACATAAATAAAATAGAACATAATAGGACATATGCCCAATAAAAACACGAAAAAAACTTGGTAGGTACATTCGGTTGTGTATGTTATATTTAAATTTATATCGTGATATATTTACCTGTATTTTAAGTTTTCGCATGTTAATGGATAAACATCAATGCAGTGTTATAATAACAGTGATAGTTAGAATGATTGGGTGATTTATAATTATAAACAAATGTCCAGCTTGGGGGTTTCGTAGTGTTTTTAAGTTACCCTTTACCGTTTCAAGTTTGAGTTATTTACGGTTCAAAGGGTTAATCTTGTAACTTGTTTGCAACGAAATTGAGTTTTCCGTAATTAACACAATAATGGCAGTGGTAGCTAAAGAAATAACAGGTAATATTCATATATGATAATGCTTACTATCCTTTCTGCAAAACTATCCTCTTCTCTATTCCATCGACCGCTGCACACGTTGAGATGTGGCAAACGTTGAAATAGTATTAGTCTATATTCTTTGAAGTTCTACTCGCGTCCAGTCGTGTATCTTGGTTGTATATGTACGAATATGAACGGAAACCGAATGGCTAACATAGGAAAACTCTTAACAGCATACGCCCGAAACGCATTACCTTAAACGGAAAATACACACACACACACAAAATATACGTAACGTCCCAGTGGGAAGTTGTTGGCTGTAGTATAAGAGTAGGGCATCCGTTCTCTTTGGGTCGTAATTCTACAAATTCTCCTTCGAACCCGCTCCCATATTTCGTTTTAAAGCTATATATTTTATTGGCTTTTGAGATCCAAGTTTTTAAAAATCAACGGGATATTCTGCATTCTTCTTTTAATGATATTTCAAAAAAATAAAATCCGTTTAAAGACATTTTGAGTACAATGTGCATTATTATGTATACTCATATTGCATATTTATTTTTATTAAGTAGACAGTTAAAATAATTTCGTTTCAACATTGGATTATGTCATTTACATCAATTTAAATTGCATATAAGACCAGCAGTATCTACCTACGTCATGAATATTTGTTTTTGTTGAAAATATTTTCAATTCTGGATGATATCGATAGCAAAAAGTATTAATATAATTTTTTTTTTTTTTAGAATTAATCATAGTTTTTGTTGGTTTTTAATTGTTACATATTATTATGACGACTTGAAAAAAAGAAATCATTCAATAATGACATTTTTGTTTATACAATTTTACTGGTGAAGAGTAATTTAATTTCTACAGCATTATTTATTCTGCAAAAACATATAAAAACAAAAAATGATTGTGTAGTGTGCAAGTTAATTTTTAGGTTATTTCGTCGCAAGTTTCTAAACGATACCTCTTTGTTCGAGTGGTTAGGAACATTGATGCAATATGTATTGTATACGTTGAACACATTTCAGTATATTTTACTCTTATATCTGCGCGTAACTCGTAATAAACGATTAGTAAAAAATTATTTTTGTCGCCTGTTTACTGAACGATTGTAGTAGTAATAATAATAATAATAATAATAATAATAATAATAATAAAAACAACCGTTTACACGTTTTATGTGAAGTAGTGGTACATTCCTATGTGTGCATTGGAAAGACGGTCGTCGCAACGGTAAAATACGTATGTTAACGTACGTTGTATAAATATCGTAATGTCGGGCCCTCGGCAGTGGCTGTCCGCCAAGGGAGTTCGTCCGAGCGCCTCGGCGGGGCTCACGTTACCGACGGGACCGTTTAAGTCGGTTTGCCGGATACGCGTGGCTGCCACATCCCCGCGTGCCCGACCCTTGACACCACGTGACAAACGCACCCTCCCCTCAGCACAAAAGTATCGGTCGACCGCGTGTTGATCAAACGCCGCGAACACACTCGCCCCGCAACCGACTGCAGACCGGTCGCATCGTAATGATGTGTACATACACACTCATACACAAAAAAATGACTCATTTATTCCGTGCGTGTGGGCAAATAATAATATGTTATAAAGGGAAAGCGCCAATGACCGGTCGGTCGTGTAAGTCTATGCGAATGTTTTAAGTAACGGCTGCGTGCGGTCGACCGTACGAGTGAGTGCACCGTATAAGCGCCACCGCGTATTTTCTGTTATTGTTTTCAGTGCTTCTTTTCCGTTGTCGTCGGCAGACCCCTCGTGATGTGTTTTCGTCGTCGATGTTTCGAGGGGAGAAAAACGATGTATTCCGATATATGTATATATATTCGTATATATATATATATATATATATAAGTTACATAATCGGTCGTTGCCATCTTTGCGCGACGAGACGGAATAATGGTCTCAGTTCAATCGTTTGCACACACACACACACACACACACACTCGTGCGCATAAATATGCGAATATATAAGAATATATTCAGAAAGCGTTGGAATATGCGTTTAGGGTGTATAAATGTTTAATATAGCGATACGTAACTTGTGCTTGAATTGGATTGCCAATGACTCACGCGTGCTCGCGTATAATTGAGACGACGGGTCGTTATTGTAATCCCCCTGCCCATCGAGTATCGTGAATAGAATGCTCTACAGTCGTATATAACATTATTGTACGTATGAAAAACGAGACAGTGGCTAAAAATGTCATACTTATTATTATTATTATTATTTTTTTTTTCCGTAAAATATATAGGTACTGTTTATTGTACGAGATTTTTATAATACTGTTATGCACGTCCAGAGTTGATGAGAAATATAAATTTTTAAACACAAAATACCGTCATTACTCATGCAGATGTCATAACTTTTCGAAAGACAATGCCCTTGTCTGGCAAAAAGTGGTCCCCAGATATACGTACAGGCCTTTTCCCTCAAACGAATAAACGTTTGATCCCGTTTTCACCAATGTTTACTTTTTCGGAAAAAGAAAACAAGAACTGTAGGCTTATTTTTGGTTGGGAACCATATTTAAAAGCGTAAAATATAATTATTTATCACATGCGAACAAAATATTCTAACTATCATGTGCCTATATTAAAATTGCTCATTGTAATCAGCAAATATGTATTTTATCTATAAATATTAATTGGATATTTTTAACATTTTTCAATATTTCAGTAAAGTATTAATAGTTATTTGTTAACAATAGTGCAAATATTAACTATTAATAATTACTATAGTAGGTATAGGTATATAATTTTATTTTATAAAATTAGGCACAAGTAACAATAAAACAACAGATTACTTTTCTCCTGTTCATTTAGTCTTATTGCACCTCGTTATTTAGCTGGTGATTATTTAAAATTGGTGTATTAAATTTAAATAAAATTACTAACGAAGTAAGGTTTGTCTAATTTTGTATTAATCATTGTTATTAACATTGTTTTAGTAATGATGTAAACATTGTGCCAAGTGTTCGTATTCTTGATTCTGATGAAATGATAAATGTGATTTCACATTAATGTTTTTATGGATTTTTTTTTCATAATTTTATGTCTTAAGACAATTTTTACATGAAAAAATGCACCAAATTTTTAATTTTTACGATGATGTTTTGTAGTAGTAAATTAAATCTAATTTGTACTTTGATGAGTTAAAAGAAAATATTTTTCAGTTCTTAAATAATGAGGGGGGGGGAAAGAACGACAATGTGTTTAAATTTAATATTGTTATTAAAATATTAATGACAAAGGTACACTTGACACCTATACATTTGAGACTCTGTTTTCGACGCTATTATGAAGTTTTATAATCTGTTATCTTAAATTAAGTCAATTATGTTTTGACCTTTTATATTTGCACATAATTTTATTATTTTTTTCAGTAATTTATTTTAGAATAATGTGAAAATAAGTGAATAAAATAAAAGTATCTTTCATATCATAACACTGACAATTAATTAATAATTAAATATAATAATTAAAATATTATGGTTTTTACTTTTATCTTAAGTGTTATTATAGTAGAGAACATTTATTCACTCTGTGATTGTTTTTTCTTTCATGATACTAATTTTTTTAATGCATTATACACTGCAGTAAAAAACAATTAGATGAGGGTTATTTTTATTTCACCGGGGTGCACCTGACCCTTGTGGTATGCTGGTATATTGTTATTTCATGTAAATTTGGCTGAATTCCTACTCCTGACCATGTGTTAAGTGCCTCAAGCGTCCTCTTCTAATAAATGAAACAGTTATAATATTTTTATTTTTCGACCCCCTCTGTACTTTTTACGAGGTCATCTAAAAAAAAAATCCTTACAAAACCATAACGGAAAAAAATAAGAACTTAAAAATAAGCAATTTATTTGTATTATCTGAAAATGGTATTTTTTTTGATTTGTATTGTAATTATAAATACAATTAAAAACTAAATAACACTGCAATTCAACACATTTTTGAATATTTATTACTACCTAATATAATAATTAATTTATAATTGATAAACGTCAAATATTTTTATTTTTAATGTTTATAACAATCATACCTAACTATTTCAGTTACGTATGATACATTTTAGATATAATAATTTAATTGTTTAATGATAAATATTTTATATAAACTCTTATTTTCTTTACACATGTGATGCATTAATAGGTACATAATTATAGTTGCAATAATTACTTTTTAAGCACACATTATAGCATAACTGGCTTTTCTAGTTTTTTTAAGACTGTTTCTTAAAATTTGTCGACATTCTTATTAATATTTATTCATAAAGCTTATGGTTTACTTAGATGTTTATTGTTCTCTCAATAGATTACAAATTGTTAGTTTAATATTCTATTAACTATTTTAACTTTATACTAATTAAAATATATTAACCTGTATAGTATATTTCCCTTTCATATGTCTGACGCTTCCTCAAACAATACGCAGTTTATTATATATTTACTAGTATAAACTATATTTTAAACTATGTTGCGTTCCTATATATTTAATCGTAAAGTTTCTATGTAATGACTTTATTTGGTATTTTGTTGCTTATAAATAATTTCGCTTCTAGTAAAACTATTATTTTTATTTTAAAAAGTGTATGGTTTTTAAATATACAGCAAATTCAAAGTTTAAATTTAAGTTCGAAAATTTCTGTGCTTCAATAGAACAGTTTGACAATGAGATAGTGTACAATATAGAACACATATATGAAACCTTTTCTTTAAATTAAAACGATTTATTACAATATGAATCATCAAAGAACTAATTTTCATTAAGTAGTTTTCTAAAAATGGCTTATGAAAAAATACAGACTTCAGCCTGGAAACAGAAACAAAAGATCCCAAGAGGGTAAACAAACTTTCTCAAACCACAAATGCAAGGTTTATTTGGTGACCGACCGTTTGCTAAAGGACTTCAATTTTATTGCGGTTTCTAGAAACAATCAGTTAATGGACCGAATATTCTTCATTAATTTTTTTTTTTTTTTATATTATTTCAATGCATTTTGGAGATAATAGTTAGAGATAATATTATGCTTTAATTTAACAAGAATTACTTTAAATGAACATAATAGATAATGTAATTAAGTACAATTTACAGATGATTATTTACGATACTTTGATATAATGTATATATATACTTGTATTTCTAAAGGCGATATTATTAACATAGTTCAGAGTTGAATAGTTCGTAATATTGGAAATAACAAGAGTATTAAAATAACATATACATAAAATAAATAATATATATAGATAATGTGTCTCTTTGTTTATTTTAAGAGTTACCGGTTATTTAATTAATCATACCGTTTTAAAGTAAGTATATTTCACTTAATATAGGAATTTTGTACTAAAAAATGGATATGGTTTATTTTTTTCTTCTTTATTTACTTCCAAGTGATCACTTGTTGTTTATCTCACATAAATTATGATTATTCTATTATAGTACATACGTTCAAAGTACATATTTAATTAAATTATTATTAAAATGTTGACAGTGTGAAAAACATTAATTACTTTGTGTAGCAGGAGTTATAGATGCTACTATATCTTTCATTGTTGTAATTTATAAATATTAACTTACTTGAATAATATTAGACAAGTTTATATTATTATATTTTAAACGTATTTTCTATAAAATGTAATCATTGTAAATATTTATAGGTACTATGAAATAATGATCTTTGAAACTATAATTTAAATGTACGATAACTGATATAAAATTATAAATTGTCCATATTCATGCTTATTCATTACAATCTATAATTTATATAAGTAACAATAATAATAATTGTAGTATTCGATTTAAAATTTAATATTTGGACCTAAAAGCGTATAATTTGTGTTTAAAATTAAAATATACATAAATTAATTAAAAAATATTATTGTATATTTATTTTCAAAATAAATGGTTCTTATGAATTGACTAGATTTAATATCTATTACTCGTACATTCTGGTATGCGGACCATTTCGAAGTGTATTTTATTTTGTCAATGGAAAGTGAATTAAATTGGACTACATCGTTAGATAAAGTATATATAATAAGTGCTGCTAATTTAGACACTGTTGTATCCGATTAACTTGTAGCGAATTAAACACGTGATTAAAGTTTGCTACCTGTGATAATATATCTAGCACAGTCACGCAAAAGTGCACGTAAATTGCATTGCTGTGGCAATATCGAAGAGTGTTTTTTCGAATAGTTATGCAGATTTGGCATCGATCTTTTATTGTTTTTTCTCTTGTTCATCAGATTGTTACCAAATTTCCAACATAATAGAATGTTCTATAATTTACATTCACCATGATTTCCAATTCGCTCGTTTGCTCACTGCTAATAGTGAAACTATATCCATCGCAAAATACAAACTGTAAACGGATATATATATTATTCATGTATGATATGCATATATTGTGTACGCACTTGATTCGGCAACCCTCTCGAGACTCTCGATTACGATATAAAGTTGTTAATATTTAATAAACGAGTGTAGATAAATTTGAAGGACGGTCCACCTCATCTAGTGCAAATACCAGCATATTTAATAAATACGGTTATCATTCGGTTATCAATATGGTTAGTTATTCACTAACTGTTTAAGTGTGCTAGTTTTATCCTACATATCAGTTAGGTTGATTGACAGAAGAGAATAAAAACAGACTAAAACTTGTGGTTTCGTCTTATGTGTTAAGTGCACAATATATTTATTTATATCGCTAACCGTTGAGCATCCGAATGTATTCGGTGGAAAATTAATCAATACTCTTAGCCGCCGGATATCAATATAGGTATTAGATATAGATAATCAACTTGACCAAGATCAAGATGCGCCAGAAAAACTAGATTCTTATCTTCTTTTTTTTGTTAAAAGCCGACCACGCAATAACTTCATTTTATTTAGTGTAGTATATTTTAATACAAACCTATTCATTTTAATAAATGATTTGAATCTTCATTCTTAGTAGCTTTTAAAACAATACTATCATAGAGTTTTTAGTTCTACTGCAGTAATTATATATTTGTCACTACATATTATTATAATTTAATTTACATTCAACTATATTAAGTTATCTAAGTCCTGAATACTTGTCATTTCATGTTTTCATGGCATTATATTATTATGTGTTACATGTATCTATTATTTGTATTAATGTGTATTAAAATATATCCAATACAAATTAATTGTACGTCTAAAGAATACAATAAAAAAAAAGAAGAAGCTATAAATCTTATAAATTTGGTTTATTCATCGTCAACTTTTTACTTTATATTCCATGTAAGCTCAGATAATATTATCATACATTTTTTTATGCCACTAATTTACACATATAAATTTAACTATAATTTGTTGGTTATAATAATTTTGGTATTGATCGATTGGTTCAATTAAGACAATCAATAGTGTATAAGCATTGTATATTTTAAGTTGCGTTTTTTATACTAGTTGATATTTTTTTTAGATTGGTAGCACTTTAAGTTAATCAAATCAGTATCGCATCACAATTTAGTACTTCATAAAGTAGATTAATACGAATAATAGCAAAATCGTTTGTTACATTAAAACTTTATTTAAAAAAATCACTGGTTAATTAAAATACAAACCGTCAATAACTAATTAATATTATATAGTATTATGATTTATGATTTTGTAACTCTGAAGTTTTTATTTCTATGTATAGAGTTGATAGTTTTTTTTTTTTATAAGATTATTTTTTATTTCTATGATAAAAATGAATTTAATTTTGTATTTAAACATTTCCCTCTTATTTCTTAAATATTAGCAAATTATCATATATTTTTTAAATCCACAAAATACGTACTTTATTTATTACACCTAATAATTTTTTTTTCTTGGTAAAACTTTTGTGTCGTAAATAATATCAAATTTTTTTACTAACACGTAATAAACTTAAATTTGAAAAAAAAATTAAAAGACCATATTACATTTATGATTCATTTTAATATATAAATATCAGGCACCTATCCATATATATGTGACATATTACACTTTAATATTTATATCATATTGTTGTACATATTTAAAAAAAATGACTAAACTTCTGAATATATCATTACGACCTATGTGGAGTATTCAATGAACACACACCTATCACATATTTAAAGTAATTTAAAAATTTAAAAATACGATGGTGTATTTTAATATTTGTAAATGAATGAATTCCACGTATAAAATCACAATATTATATTATGCTACTATGGTTAAAATATTATTCAAAATGTATATATATATTTTAAATAATATGCTCTGTTAAATACCTTTAGAATTAAATTATATTGTAGATTTAAAATTGAAAACTATTGTTCTTACCCTAATGCTGTGGCTAATTTCATTAGCATTAACATGAATGCATTTGGAGTTTATCACTTTATATCAATATAATAATAAACAATTCGCCCTACTATACAGGGCCGTAGTGTAAATTGTTTGAACAATTTGTACATATTTTACACCATATCCTACAGCAGACTTTCCCAAACACAATTATATTTTTGCTGAGTCGTATTAAGGTTTTAAATACATATGCATAATGTCGTAATATGCATATTCTTTTTATATCATGAAATATTGAATATTAGTTTACCATAATATACATATATTTACATTTACAAAGAAAATATATTTTATTGTATGTATAAATAAGCGTATATGATACATTATATTCTGTGCAACTGAATTTTATATGAATTACTTTACGTTTGATATTGATCGTAACCTGTGACTTTTACTGGTATTTTTTCTAGTACTTTGGTACTACTAGATTAAATGTTATCGCAAAGATAAAAATTAGCAATAAAACTATCAAAGGTTCAAAATAAAAAATCACCAGTATGCTGTGGGTTGCCAAAATTAAAAATTTTTTTTTTACATTGTTAATGTATAATATTCAGAGATTTTTAGTGCTTTTCAAAGCTGGTACAAGTCAACTTATTTTTATTTTTTTCAATCGGTTTAATTAAGTTATAATACAAAAATTTAATTTGTGTTTAAAGTTAAAAGTTATTTTTAATTTATCTAACTTGGAAACGTTACAAGTTAACAGAAATAAAGTAACTTAATTTCTTAAAAATATCAATGATTTATTTATTTATTTATTTATTTTTTGCTGAATATTTACAATCAACTAAGTGCGATACGTAAATATGCATACAATATAAATTTAAAATAAAAATAATACATACAATAATAAAAGAAAAAATAACGGAGATTCAGTACAATCTATTGATAGAACCCAACAAACTGAAGTTATAAATTATTCAGGTTAAAGGTTACTTTTGTGGCGTTTGAAAATAAATTTTCTTGAATATCGGGAATTTTTTATTATCGGGTATGTGGTTCTTGTGCATCATGTGCAATTATAACGAATTTGGCAGCACTATTACGATATTTAGTATACTCTTTTATTATTTGCTGCATTTGATAAAATATTATAACTGTTGATTAAAAAAATTGTGATTATATCCATATAACTTACAATTAAAGTATTACGTTTGTTCGTTGGAGTTTTTATGAGAATTTTAAATTGTAACTTTAATAGATAATCAATAAGGAAGTAATATTGTGAATACCAATATTGTTATCTTGAGATACGAAATCCATAAAAAATAATGGAGGAGGATTGTTGTTTGTTTACATTGCTGATGTGCTTAACTGAATAACCTTCTTCAGATAAAGTAGCGGAAATGTCAGTACTTATAAAGTATAACGAAGGAGGCTTATGATAACAATAACGTATATATGAAGAATATAAGGGAAAAATTATGTGTGATAAACTGATATTTGTTATCACCTGACGTTATTCGCCAGTCATACGTAAATAATCATTGATTAAATTATAACTGTTGCTACCAGTGGATCATAATATACTTGTATAATACGACTCGAAAGTGTTGAATTAAAACTAAATCCATTTGGACTGATAGTGTTTGTCAATACATTATTGAAAGCTATGAAATTGGAAATATGATTATGCAGATGGACATAAACTTAATCTCGTTGATTGTCAATCGAATTGTATAAGGACATGTCAAGTACGTTGTCACTAGTATTATTAAAACAAATTTGGCAAAACGAGCAGGTAAATTAAAAATATACTTTTTTCATGATGATTTGGCGAGATTGATGAAGTAAGTCGTTTGGATTAGGAAACATTTAACGTGTGGGGTGAAGCAGCAGGTCGAATAAAGCTTTAGCCTCCTAATAATTACTATAAATACACTGCAGTTTTCAGTTGTAGTAGTATTGTGTTCTTTTATCTTTGTGGGTTTTAATTTTTAAAACTTTATTTATTTATTTTTCAATTTCATTGATTATATTGGTAATTATATTTGTTTTATCTATGTTACTTAATATTAATATAAAACAGATCTGCAAATTTATTTTAATAGAAAAAAAAAAGTATATTATAGAAATTTAATAACAATACATATACAGATCACTGAAATAAATAATAAATTATATATATATATATATATCTGACTGAAATCGCATGGCTTATTTTATGTTTTTATTTCATTAAATATGTGCATACATTTGTAAAGTATGTAATTTGTTTTAAGAATGTTACCTGTGCACTGTTGTAGAAATGATTAAACGGTCTCTCTGGCTATACTTAGCGTACTGTATTATATTGCATAAATATCGACTGAAATCCCGTACAGTTCAATAAGTATTATTATAATGGTTCAATGTTCACCACCGAAATAGAATTGTATTCACTTAAATACCAACCGTTATTTCATACTAACATGGGGTTTAAAATATACTTGAGTCGATTTTTATCGATGCATATTATTCATGCTTGTATATAATATACACCAGACTTTATATTATTTAATCTAGTTTCAAGTCACGTTGCTCAAACAAACATCTGACTGAAGCAGGTTGCTTAACGAACAGTTTATCTATCTTGAAACAAGCCTCAATTATTATACACTCGTACATTTGAACAGTATAATATTATAATGTTAATACAGCACATAATATGCCGAGGGTGCTATATAAATTGGTTTAAGGTTTATAGCATATCCACTTAAAATAATTCAATAATTTCTTTATTTGAGTGTGTGTAGGTTTAAAAATTTAACAAAAGTATGTAATGCAGACATAATATTACAATTAGTTATAATATCACTACACAGGTGTATTGTGTATTTATATTTTACATTTCCATTGATCATTATTAGTGCATTATACATTTATGATAAACAATTTTTAAAATATTGTTATATTTTTAATTGAATTTTACAATTTCACGTTTTTTGTTCTGTAATCAAAGTATTTGTTACTTATGATATAATATTTTTTTCTATATGCATTTATAACAATCCTTTTTTGTTTTATTTTTTTTAAACTTTTGTGTTAAATCATTATTGTAATGGAGACATGAGAGAACCTTTTTGGTTTTTCAATTTAACAAAAAATATATCATACTGAGTTTTTAGAATTTTAATATTATTTTTTTCTTAACTAGATTTAAGAAAGTTAATTTTTCTCAATTTCAATATTTAATAAACAACAATACCCACACTTTATTTCTTTGTTCAAATAGTTTCCATAGCCAATATTGACATTGTTCCATTTCAAATAAATTCCAGTCAACTTTTGGTACTTCTTACATAATTTAATACAAATACTAAAACAAATTACTAGTAATAGTAACGATGTTTTCAATTTGTTTATTAAATTAATATTTTCTCAAATATTTGATACTGTTGTAACGTAGTCGGGGAACTTTGTTATGATATTAGTTATCCAGAGAAAGTTGTCTATTTCTTATAATAATTTGGACGTGTTAAAAAATGTTTGGTATATATATTTAATTTTGTATCGGTCAATCATAATATAAAATATGTTTATAATATAATATAAATGGAAAAATTTAAATATCTATAAATTTATATTTATATTACGTTGATTTTGTGAAATCACTCAACAATAAATTAAATCAATTATCGTTAAAGTACCACTTTAAACTCTAAGTTAATTAAACATTCGCAAGAATAATAAAATTAGAAATTTTTAATGAAAAAAAAAAAAAATAAATAAATAAATAAATAATCGATTGACGTGATGTAGTATGAAACATAAAAATTTTGTTTTAATTATTATTACACGAGTACATTATGTCGTTTTGAGATGTTCCAAAAATTAATACGCTAACGGAACAAGTTCTGTGTCCCATCGGTTGTAATTATTACGTCATCAATTCATGCCCTCCTCATACAACAAACCGTTTGCTATCGCGCTTGGTGCCTATCACAGAAGGGTGCCACCGATGACTAATTTCCTCTTCCAGACAGCGGCAGCAACGACACCGGCGAATATATATTTTATAACGACTGGCAAAGAGACGGTGACCGAGTAATTAATATTATTACAGTTCCCGGCTGTTTCATGATAAAATATTTATATACATATATTGTGAAATTATAGTCGATGTAGATCTGCAGATAGGGTAATGACGTGTGTATTGCATAACGACGACGTAACGCTTTGTAGTCCTCTGATCAGGCTAAAAACACATACGCACACACATCTATTGCATGGATAGTAAATCGGTGGGTACGTCACATGATATAATAATATTGTGACGTACAGAAAATAGTGTATTTTGTGGGGAATGATTGATTGATACTCCTCCCCCTTTTATGATATCGTATCATCTTAATTAATTAATATGTAAAACTAGCATTAATTACAACAAAGTTAAAAATAAAATAAAATAAGAATTGAATTTAGCTAGGTAATGTGGTGGATGGAGGCTCCGTGGTGGGACAATCCTCAAATAGGCAACTGTGTACAAACCATTGTTTTTAATTTTTATATTTAATTAGTATTTGTATTCCTAGAGTGTGCACTAAATTGTAGAAATATCTGAAATCCTTGTGTAGGATTGCATAATGGTTCTCTAAAATTTAATGGACGCCCTTAAATCATGTTTAAGTGACCATTACATCACTATTGATTCATCAAATATTTAGTGATTGTTTATGCAACCTAAATTTAACTAATAAGCGTATTGTTACTATGATTTATTTTATGTTTACCTATTAAAATACTTAATTTTAAAATAGTATTATCCTGTACTTGATTTGTTAGTTCGATGACGAGTCCTTGTCAATTTTTTATTGTTGCTATTTAGTTTTATTTTTTGAACCATAGTAGTGAAAGATTAATTAAGTATTGCATAGAAATGTCTATCTTATACGCATGAATATTTAATGCAAGTTGTAAGCAGACGATAAACAAGTCTAACAAAATATGGTGTTAACTGTACTTAGGTACGAACCAAGGTTTTATATATACATATTTACGTAACCAAAGTTATGTGACAATTTAACGCAAAAAATGCGCCCAAATTTAAAAATATTGTACTAAGATTTTAATTACCGGAAAACATCTTGCTTGCGAAAAAATAAAAGCATGGTCAAATATTTTTAGTATCTTAGTTTTAAGCTATTCATTCGTAAGAGTCTGATTAGATCTGAGTATAAAGTATGGTGTCTAAACATAAAAGATAGACATTTAGTAACTTTGAACTTTATTAAGCCAAAGTTTGAAAGCTAACATTCTATATAAACAATATATGTATAGGTTTATGTCTATTATTAGTTCTTACACACAGAATTTACAAAGAGAAGAAACGATTTTGTTGATCTTTATACATATTGTCTGATATTAATCTTGATGCAGATATTTAAAAATAAGTTTATCTGTTCATATACTATAATAACATTAACCGTTTTAAACAAAATTCGGAAACTAAAACATGTTAGAAAAAATTTAAATTTGATTTATAAACAATAAGGGTGATCAGATTGTTTTGTTGAATTATGCATTATAATTGTTTAAAACCTTAAATTTCATCAAATAGAATGTTATAAAGGAACATTAAACATTTTTTTTTTCAAGTTTTGTGAAAAAATGTACATTTCTTAAACTTTATTCACTAGATTATTATAGTTTATTTATGTCTTTTTAAATTTTAGAGATAAATTGAAGTACACAATTCTATAGTTATTATGTATAATAGGAAATGGAAGGTCAATTATGTTACTATGGTATGGTAACAGCAAATAAATGTAAAAAAAAAAAAAAACCAATTTTGATTTAAATGAAGCAAAATATTTTTTTTTATAAAAAATGTAACAAAAATAATAAGTATAACAAAAATCAGTTGATAACTTTATATCTTTTGTAGGTAAAATACCAATACTTACTGTATTATTGGATCTAAATATTTATTTTTTATTACAATTCATTCAATGTTGATAGCGAATAGTTTCTAATGATTTAACAACTAAATCAATGACTCGATAATAGTTTCAATATAAAAACTTAAATTAGGTTATAACTGCGTAAGTGTAGTGTTCTATTATGACGCTATTGTGAATGTGCTATTTTCTATCATTCGTAATAAAGTGCACGTGTCTAGAAGTTTTTTCTGAAATCTTTGTTACTCACTAAAAAATATCCATTTTATGAATTTTTTTATAAAAAACATCGAAAATAATATCTTTCATTTGTTAAACGAAAATGTTTACACCATATCGCTGGGTTTTTTTCCATATTTTGAACTTAGAAATATTTTTGTACCTTCTATTGAGTACTACAAACTCAATTTTTTTTTCTTTTAACAGTCAGAAAGTTTTTTTATAATAACAGTATTTTGGTAAATACATACGATAACAATTTTGGGTTATCACGAGTGGAGAGGCCCCGTCAAATATTTTATACTAAGTCATGATATGGTCTTTGGCATTTCAAACGCCTTATGTCTTAAGAATTATTAAGTAGTTGAATTGCTGCTGGAGCGTTGATTTAGCCTTATCTCGCGTTTTAAAGTAAACTTAGGAATCTCGTCCTGGACGGAGGTCATCATGAAATCTCGATGAATAATATCGTTTTTTGTCGTATCGGTATGCTGCGAAAATTGTAGGTACAGAGAGGAATGTTTCGGCAGTGTTGAACAATTTCAATATTAGATTTACTGGTACAACTCCACAGTTGTATTCCATTGGTTCATATTATCTAATTATCGCTATGTATAAAATACATTTGCTTAGAAGGTCTAGTTCATAGCGTCTTCCGATAAGCCTATAAAGTTTCCTCAAAATCTCTTTAATTTACATTTTTTCTGGCAAACGTGATATTTTTAGTTTAATCGTGAGTCAAGATGCATTCCTAGATATTTTGTAGAATTGTTTTGTGGGATGATCTGTTGATCGAATACTACTGGGCTATAAACACTTGCAAAATGTGGTATCCCTATTTAAGATGAAATATATTTTTGTTTGCACATAGTGCAAACAATAAACATTGTATCCTAGAATACCTAGTGTATTATATTTATAGACATTTAAATAATTTGATTCAAGAATATTAACATGTACATAATTCTAATATTATATTAATTTGTCAATATATAATATTATGTAACAAGTTTGCTAATAATTGTGATTCAAAATCTCTTAAAATATAATTTTGCGCATAACAACTCTTACAATTTTACAACTATAAATTTTAATTTTCAACTTTATTTGATATGATAAACAGTTAAAAATGTCATTGATTTAAAAAAAATATAAGTTACCGATCACCCGTCTCTAACTATGTGTAATTAATCTTATTCAATAATTTCTGAAATGAATACTCAACTTATATTGTTCTGGTATAGTAAAATTAAAGATAGCTATTGTTTAAATAAAATATCGTAAACATTTCTAATAAATGTATATGTGTCTTTTAGGTAAGTATGTCTCGTCGGACTTTCAATTATATCACCATTTTACCGCTATTCAGCGTTTGTTAAAATAAAAATGAATTAAAAAAAAAAAATGACACCGGCTATGGCTTTTATAATTATTATTTATTATTAATGAAATATATTTCTTGTCTACGGTACTACACTACACCTTTCTTCATATAACAATCTATTGAAATCTATAAATAATTGGTTTTTAAATTCAATGTTTAGCCATTCTTTTCACTAAATATAATAATATTATCTTTGAATTAAACTATAAAATACGTATTTTCACCAGTGTAAAAATACAGTGTATATTCATACTTAATAGTGTAATACGAAATTTATATATATTTAGACTATGTCATATAATTATCATTTAATAATTTCTTTATAATTGTGAGTATATAATTAATTATTGCTATACGCGTTTACGATTACAGTCCTGAACAATTTGATCAGAATATTCAACAATATGTCTGTATAAAGATTAAACGAAATAATGTTTTAACAAATAAATAATAGAATACTAATACTATAATTCTTAATACTTAAACCAGAATTAATAAATGTTTGAATCACTTTCAAAAATAATTTGTTACATTATGTTAATAAATAAATAAATAAACTATACATACTCTGAAGTAGGTATTAGCATTCAATGATATATTTCATGGACTAATTCGATTTAATTATTATCATTGAAGATAATTATTGTTATTATATTATGGCTATAAGATAACATGATTAAAATTATTCATTGTTAGTTTATCAAAAATGAATGTCAATAATTGGTTAGATGCAAATGTAATAATGTCTATGAAGGTACAATTTTTAATTTCAAACAGACTTTAATTATACCGCGTATTGAGTTAAATTAATAATTTAATTTTGTTATTTTTATTATTATTTCTATTATATATTGATTATGTACACTAAAAAATATACTAGAGTCTTGATGATTTAAGTAACTATAAATAGTTAAAATATCAAAATCATCATTGACTATATTTTGGTTGTCTTATGTTTGATATTCTTCATAATATTAAGAATAATTATTGATGACCGCCTTGAAAAATATATAAACTTCTTCGTATATAATATTTAACATTTTGAATAATCTAAAATTTTCAACTGTATATCATAAACCATATTTGTGGTTTATTATTTGAATAATAGATGCAATAGAATATTAAAATTCATATATATATTTGTCAAAACTAAACGTTATACATAAAACATAATAAACTATAGTTTTTAGTTGGATTATTAAGTAATATTTAATATACAACCATGTGCAGTATTAAAGAGTAAATCCTCTAGATGTATATCTTAATATTTTTTTTTTTTTTTTACATAAACAAATTTATTTACCATCTAACATTTTAGTCATAAAATATATGAGTATCGTGTATACATTTGTGAATATATTGGAAATATTATGCTTTTTTGATATTTATAATTCAATAACTGGTAGTTATCGTTGTTGATTTAATTTATTTTTAATGAAACATATTTAGTAGTTATTCAACTTTATTTATTAAAAATTATCATATAGAATTTGAAATATTTTAAAAATTGGAATTTATATATTTCTCGCAACCAAGAGCACAATAAAATAAATAGATTATTTACACTACCTATATACCACACAGCATTTTTTATAAATTTTTCTTTATATTATATAAATTATATTAAACTTTTAGCCTCCCTGATTGTTTTTCTTATAAAAACATGGAGAATGAAACAGATTGTAATAATAATTTAATAATATCAAGTATAAATATGTTTTTCAATTAGATATTATGCAGAAACGTTTTTGCTAGCTGACGATGCAATCATATCGTCTAATCCATAATTTTATTAGCTAGTTTACGTAAATAAATATTAATAAGATCTAATACATCTATTATAATTATAAATTTGTGTGATAGTATGATTTGAATATAATTAATTTTTTTAAACTATTCATAAGCTCGCTTATGAATAATTTTAGTGTTTACTTTAATTATTATACATTATTAAGCTCTTATATCAGCTGTACATGATAAGCATTATGTATCTGTACTTAAAGATTCATAAAAAAAAATAAAAAATAAAAAATACTCTACATTAAATTAAATTATCCATTGGCACTTAAATAATTGTACACTAAATCGGTACGTTCTCAAATCGGGTGTGAACTAACATTCACTGTTCACTAAATCTTGACGTGTGTATCATCTTACAATTTTTTTGTTCTGCATAATCTGAAGTTGTCCCATACTTTTTTTTTTTTTTTTTTTTACTTAAGTATATAATTTCAAACACTAATATTTTTCTAATTAGGTCATGATATAAGTATATTGTTGTTACGGTTATCATGATTTTTTGTTTTTTCTTTCGTAAAATGTATTTCAAGTTTTATATCATCAATTGTAAAAATTAAGTTACCCGTGTTTTGAAAGTAATAAAACTAAAAAAAAAACCTCGAAATAAAATTAACTAAATACTAATTTAGTTGTATACACAATATCTTTGGCAAGTTTACGACAAACCAGGGAATTATACTACTTTAGTTATATGGAGATATGGTGTTTTTAAGAAAACTTAAGTTATTTCTGGCTGTTTATTTTATTTTGAATTCATAAGCAAACCTCATAAAGAAGTTTCATTAATTCTAATTTTTAAATATTTTTATTACAATTATGAGAAGTATGACGTTATAAATATATATTTTATACAGTTTTAACTATATATGCTTTTTGTATGGTTTAATAACAAATTGCAATCGATACCTACAATATTACTTTGTCACAACAACAATTATTTCCTAAAACTATTATAGTTAAAACTTCGAGAATAATTGAAATTATGCTATTCGTCAAAAATTATTTAGTTTAATTATTACTATATATCTAAATTTTTTTAATCAATAACTATTAATATTTTTTAATTTATGTAATACATAATATTATATGGGTTTAACTTTTAAATCAATTTTATTGTGCTAGAGTATCAATAAAATAGCAAAATTTCAATCCATTTAAAAACTGATGACGAAGATAAGCATATATTAATTGTATAAAATAACTATGTATTAAATCTGTATGTAACAAAATAAAAGTATATAATAATTAACTATTAAGACTCTGTCTGGTATGTAAACATCATGATGTACTGTTGGTTTTAAGTATACCAATAACGAATGTGTTAAATCTTAATTCAATAATAAGTAATTGTATAGATACTATATAAAAAGAAGATGGTCTAAATTTTTGGTATCTGTAGTTACCGATTATCATATCAATAAAAATATAAGAATTAAAAAAAGAAAATCTCGATGTTGCCTTCAAAGTACTGAAAACTTTCTACTTTTAATACTTTTTCTTAAAAATAAGCTAGATCTAATTTGGTACTGAAAATTTCTCTTTGAGTTATGTTTAAAAAAATTTTTTTTTTACTGAAATAAAGTAAAGGTATAAAAATTATATAAAGAAACATGTAATTTTAAAAATAATATATTTATAGTTTCTCTCAAAATCTAAAAAAATCATACAATAGTAAATTGACAAACGTAATTATTACTTTTTAATGTATATTATAGTAGAATATTAATACATATAATTTCATATAACAGATTATTGTATATTTGGTAAAAATATTTTAAGTATAGACGGTTCTTTATTTTGTGTATATAGTGAAAACAATGATTAATTAAAAAAAATAAATAAATACTTTTAACTTTTAAGCTGATGAAGTACTTCCTATTGACTTAATAATTATTTGTTATGGTTTTTTTCTACCAAGTAAAATCTATTTCTTTAATTGTTTTAATTTAGATCTGCTTACATAGATTAAAAATATTGATAATGCTCATTTTTAGAAAGTTTTTTTGAAGTTTTGTTAAGCTTATAAAAATTAAACTAAAAATGTATGAAATAAACATATTTTATATGACCAAATTTCTAAAATTAACTGTTTGCTTTGTTTAAGTACAATATTGATAACTTTTTTTTTTTTAAGTTGACACTATCAGGTAATGAAGAATCATAATAAAATTCAAAAATGCCTAAAAAAAGGCTCTAAAGTAAAAAGTTTTATTTTAGTATTATACATGAAGAAAGTACGTAGTATGGTTGAAGTTTGTAAATTGACTTTTTTATTTCATATCGGTGTTTTCAAAAAAAAAAGTTTGATCCCAAAAGTTATTTTTTAAATCTACGAACATCTTTCCTCCTCAACATTTTCTCGTTAAACATATTTTTATTGAATTGGCTTCTCTAATGTCTATTGGAGTTTTTATATTTTATTCAAAGCTATGGAACACTAATTTAATGAATCTATTTCCATTTTTTTTTCGCGAGACTTTGAACATTTAATCAGATTTAATATTGAGAAATATCATTGAATTCTTTATATTTTACTTTTGCCCTTTCTTGTCATCTGGAAAATCTAACAATATTCTCAGTATCCATTGATATTAAAAGGGTCAAGCGAAACAATTTCATTTTATAAATATATAGTATCTTCATTCTTTTCGGTATTAAAGGAAATTGTTATATCATACTAATGTTGCACAAGCTTTTTCATTCTAAACTTTATTATGTAAAAACTTTGTATTGTAGGTAAAAACAAATTCTTAATGACGATGTATACTTTCGTAAAATTACCATGGTCATAACTTTATAAAAATCCAAAACTATATACTATAATATATTCATATGAACAGCAATGTGCCTATATGGTATTTAAGAATTCTAATTTAAATGTTTTCCAAATTACTTAAGTAGATTATTTTAATAAAATTTCTTTATAGTGCAATTTAGAAGTCGAGATTTAGATGTTTACCCCTTTCAGTTTTGAAATTATTGTCAAATTAGCACCCGCGTAGTACTTATATAACCTTTGATTAATTTTTTTATTTCAATTTAATAATATTTATATATATACAGTACAAAAGCATAATTAAACATGTGATTCCACGATGATAATCATTACAATAATGACTGAATAAATAGGGGTTCAGTACTTATTTTTTAATTGAAATTGTGAGTTCTTGAATATATTGTAATGGGAAAGAGAACAACAAATTATATGCTATTTTAATATTGTCTTACATAAACGTGTTTATACTGAGTATTTCGATACAAATAGTGTTATTATAATTATTAAAAATTATGTCAAATCATTCCGTTGAGAAGCAATTGCATAGACTTAACTACATAATATTATCTGTATAATAAACATTTTCAAATTATTCAAACCGTTCAAACTATAATCGGTGTAATAAATTAGTTTACATTCGTCATGGTATGTTGTAATGCCTGTAACACGTTTTATGTTTATTGAAACAAAACCAAGATTTTCGGAAATCAGTCAAGAATGATTGAGATGAAGTATATCTAAACAGAACAGACGCATTGTTATTGTTTTTATTTTATTAGTTATTTTATTAAATCGCTCAATATTTAAAATTGTTAATAATATCTAGAATATTTCATAATTTTATCGTGGATAAAAGATTTATAACATTATTTCAAGATCATTGTTTCTTTTAAATAAATACGTATATTAAAAAAAAAAATATATGGGTTGATATTTTTAAAAGTAATATTATTTTATTAGGAAATGCTATTAATTAGTATCATGAAACACGTATAAACATTTTATAATTACCATTTACTAATAGTTTTGGTTGATATGTATCTAAATGAATTACATTTATAGATTTTGATTTTTTTAAATTTTAATAGGTATACCTATATAAGTTTATATTTCTAAGTAAAATAATGTATTCTTAAATATTAATACAGAAAATGCAATTAATTGGTAGATTCACAACAATTAGTTGAAGAATATTTATTTTTAAATAAAGCAATTAAGAATAATTTAATAGATTATCTTTAAATTCTTAAAAAAATTGAAACCTAAAAATATCATCAAATGGAAAGAAAATTATTTAAAGTCTTCGAAGTTATTCATTTCTATAAATATTACAGTAAAAATTCACTGCTTCCTCTAGTACGACCCTAAGCTTGATAAGATATTCGTTTTCATGTTTTATTTGTGGTAGACATAGCCAACGGCAGTAAGAGATTGTAGTCTTATGAAAAAACCTACTGTAACAACAAATTATATTGCTTGAATATATATATATATATATATATATATATATATGTACACTGTATTGTTATATACCTATATGCGATAGAGATATAGCTCAGACAATTTTATGGGTGATGATAATATAACTTTTAGGATACAATAAATAAATTTAAAAAAAATAAATAAATAAATTAAATTAAAAAAAAAAAAAACTGTTTATGTGTGTAACAAACATTTTGTAATAATATCAAAAATAATTTAAGTATTTTAGAATTAAAATGCTTTATTTCCATTATGTTAAAAACTATCCATATACCTACCATACGATTCATTAACAGTTTAAATCATAATCATGCCGGTTGATTAATATCAATGATGTTCATTAAATTCTATAAAAAATTTAAATAAGTATGTATTCGAAATAATTATTTAAATTTTTACAAGATATGATACTCTTGCGGTCAACTTATATTACGTACCGGACACAACAAAAGTTAAAGGTAAAAATACAAAAATAGATAATATAAATTTATCTTATATTTCACAAAATAACAAGGTTGTGGGTATTACAATGTTTTTTTTTTCACTTGATAAATACATTTGATAATAAAATAACAACGCTATAAAAATGTACAAATTATTTACTCTTGTAAACTGCAGGTGAAGAATATTTACGTTTATAATTTAATTGTCTTAATATTGACACAGATATAAAATTACATTAAATTTTTATATTAATAACAATTTAATTAAAAATCAGAGTAACTACTGAATTATTACATTATTTGCTTTCATTAATTGATCGCCACCATCGCAAAACCAAGTGCTAATTTCCCATCTATATTCCATTATTTCAAACACCTTAAATTGGCATTAAATTATTACTACATCGAAAATGGAAGGGTGCTATATTATATTCTTACTATATATATATTTATATTTATAATGAGATTTCTATTGTTATTGTATGATAATTTTATTTTATTATCTGCATCGGGTGTTTTTTAATTAATTTATTATTTGATGTTAATTAATTGTAGCTATCTATTGTTTATAGAAACTATCATGATAATATAAACCATATTTATTCAATATTGTTATATTGCAATTATCTGACTACTCAAAATAAAAGTAGCGTAGAAATATCATTAATTATGACAGAGTAAGTCTGGTTATCAACCAAACACAAAATATATTTTTTATGATCATCACATTATATTATGATTGAATTATTATTTTAATGGTTTTTCAAAACGACTTTAGTTTTTTTTTTTATTCAAATTTAAATATATACTCTGTGAATGATGAAGATTATACTTCTGCAGTATTAAGTTATAAGTACCTGTAATTTAATGGTGTAATAACAAACAAATTGGAAAACTATGAAAATTTAAATTTACTAAAAAATAAAATAATGAATGAATGAATAACACACACTTACAAATTCAAATAAAGCCGATTACTTGGGTCAAAAATATATGTTTATAATTATGTGCTCGTGGCTTTAATAATAATAATAAAAAATCCTATTTAAAACAACATTTACCTACTGTAAAATTTCATTTTTGACACACTGTACAATGTACACGGAAGATTGTCGTTTATTTACTTAAATGATAAAATCATATTTTCTCTATTATTATTTATTCAAGTTCAAATTAAATATATATTTTTTTATCCGGTTCTCATCGTTTATTATTGTATACAAATACTCGGATTTGACCTGTCAATTTTGTTTATGATTATTTTTATTTAAAAAATATAAATAAATAAATACATTAAAAATAAATGAATAATCTGCGTATCCATTGATTGTAATATTTAATTAAAAAACCTATTGGGGTGCACAAAATCCGCTGTCGTTGCAATACGGAGAACAGACAGCTATCTATTGTTTTAGATACAATACTCCAAAAAAGGTTGTTTTATATTATAATCGAATTTGTCTATCTTTTACACTTTGATTGATACAAAAATATACAAGTATTTTTTTTTCACGTTTAAGTACATGAATAAATATACAATACTATATAACTTAAATGTCGTATGTTTATCTACATTTTCAAAATTTTTTTTTTTTTTTAACTAAGATGATAAATTGAATTTTAAAATATTTATTTTATTCATAGTTCTAGTTGAGTAAACATGTAACAAATAAATATTTTGAATTTCCTTAATCGCTTTAATATCATAGAAGATATGGAAATAAAAAATAAGATGTATTATTATTAAATAGAGTAAGAAAATAATCCATTTTTCCTAGTGCGGCTAGAGATTTATTGTGTTATTCAATTCCTGTCTCATTTTTTGTCACTTCTCGTCCATATAATTTTTTTTCTCTTCTATAAATATATAGAAGTATATGAGTACTTTTGCTCTCTTTCTCTATTTTTTTTTTTTAATGATGTTGAAATATATAACTCCCATGCTTAATGAAACGGACCATCTTCATTTCTTTTTTCCCCTTACCGTCGAGGGTGTATTTATAAATTGGGGTCGTGAATTAAATGGATTTTTATATCCAGGGGAGGGCTGATAAAAACTGAGAACGAAGAAAGGGTGGTGATAGTGTATTTTATTCCAGATGCTTAATGTTTCGGATAGGGACCAAGCAATTAAGTGAACCGTGTGGATGATGGGAAATCCTGAGCATTACACCTTGATTCCCATTGCAATAACCGGAACAGCACATGGAATTTTCGTTTCGTCCCTCCCGCACACCACTCATCAGCTTATTATCGCATAAATTTACATATTTCTATTGCATGCTTCCAAAACTTTGGATTCTTATCGTTTTCCCTCTTTTTTTTTTTTTAAATATATATTTATTTTTTGCTTAATTAATCTATATAATATTAATTACTGTTAGTTTTTCCCTTTATTTTTTCTTTTTAACTTGCTCAAATTATTTGTTGAAACTTGGCCAATAATTTGAAATATTGATCAATCATAAAAATAAAAAAGAGAACTTAATGAAAAAAATGGTTGTTAGACAGTTGTTTGATTTATCTACTTTTATTCAAACACGCCCTTAACAAAATTTTCTTTAATAAAGTAGGTTATTTTAAATAATTTCTAAAACATAACTAGCTTATTTGTAAACAAAAAAAAAAAAGAACAAAAATTCCTCAAAAAATGTAAAATTTCTTAAAACTTTTATAGTAAATTTCAAATAACATGATATACATAATTAAAAATAATGTATATTTACATAAAAGGTATTCAATTAATGGAATTGAAAAAAGAAACCAATAATTATTTTATTTTAAATTATTTATTAAAAGATTAAATGTTTAATTAAAATGTAATTTTATGACATTAACTTCGTTTTCAAGACTTTTAACCGTGAATATTAAATTTAATACTATATCTATTCAATATTTATAAGAAACATATCGATATTTTATTCTACTCAGATAATAAAATAAGAAATGTACGAGTTCCATTTAAAAAAAAAACAGAATTTAATACTGATTTATCTAACTTTTTTAAAAGAGTAAAAGAATAAAGCCAATATAAAATGATAAAAAAATGTTGGTATTTTAAATTTAAAACATAAAGAAGTTCGTCAAAAATAAATTGATTTGAAATATTAATTACATGCTTTTAAAATAATTACATTCTTAATTATATTTATTTGCTTATATATTTTAAAAATTAATAATATTTATATAATTAAATAATTTATTGATTATCACTCAACTATAAATGCATCTTTTACATTTTTAAAAATATCTCTAAGTACTAATAAATTAAAAACTATTAATGTTTTCGATTATAGTGTTTAATATCCACTTTTTTTTTTTTTTTTTTACTATGTTCAAATCAGGACAGTCTTCATGATATTTTTTATATGCATCGTATTGCTATTCACTATTCATTTTATTACTAAATTTTCCATAAACACGTTATTTTTTCAAAACTAATTCCACTGCACCAATGATTATTTTCACATTGTTATTGTTTAACAATTTTGTATTGTTTTGTGAATTCACTGAAGTTCGTTTTACATCTACAGTATGCATTTACGTGTTCATTGTTCTTTTTTATAACTATTTGTCATTCCGAGAGGTTTATGTTTTGTTGGTAGGAATTTTATTTTCTAGTAAAACTTTTTTATTTCAATACATTTTTAAATCGATATTGCACGATTATGACATATTTTTGTAGAAACATAAATCACTGTTGTTGGTTAATAACACGTTTTTACCAAAATATAGTGCTTTAAACTTAAAAAAAAAAAAAAAATTATTTATTTATCCATCACGTTTTTGAACAAATTGAATGTGTTTTTTTTATGATTATTACGGATGTTATTTCATATTATTATTCCATGTTTAAATAAATTAGATGGTTTTGAATATTTTTAACGAGCATAACATAATCATTATATAATTAAAAAACTGTATTTTAAATCCCTTGTGTATATAACAAAATGTTGATTAAAACTTTTGTAAATTCTGTTAATATTTAAATACATTTCCCTTTAATTTTAGCTTCTACATAATGATCTAAACAAATTGTATCAGGTGCCTATTTTATTTTTTCTTACGTGAAATATATTCATTTAAAGGTTTTCGTGTTTCTAATGTAATTTCTATATCCAATGATAGTTTTAAACATTACATTGTAAAGAATGCGAGACGTGAATGAGTTTTAAAATCATACCATTGATTTCCTTGTCAACTACGTACCTATATTAAGTTGTATACAATACAATATTTTGATCACGATAGTTATACATACATACTACATAGTATGGACATAATGTCCTAAGTTTCTTTGACTGATGAATGAATGTAATTAAATACCGAAAATTAAAACGTTTCCAGGCGTTTTATGTACACGGCAAATTGCTATAATGTCGAGTAAAAGTTTTAGCCGTTAAATATAACTATATAAAGGAATCATAAAATAAAGTAAATGAATGAAGATTAAATGTACTCTTTGGAAAGTCTGGTTTAAGTGGTTCTTGAAGTGTTCTTTGGTTTGATAAACTTACACCCTGAAATTAAAATCACATTTTCAACGTAAAACATTTATTGTCTGTCATAAAATATTTATTCTACGTTGATTAGCTTTCGTTTGGTTGAGTTTTGTTGAATTTTAATGAAATCAAAATAGATTGTAATTTTAAATCCCATTCACTTGTATCCTTTTCAATTATTTTTTAATGTATTTCCTAGTTTACGTGCGCTATCATCATCGTAAATACACTCCTATTATAGTAGAAAGTCGTCAAAAGTAAATACTGTATGATGTTATTGGTTAATTTTAAATTTTTGCATTAAGTATAAGATTATATGTAGTCGTTACCAAAACAAATTATGTAGATTGATACTTTTAAAATTGTGTATAGAATTTCTGTACTTATATTTTTTTTTATATTGTCATACGTTTTTTTTTTCAAAAATATAACGCTCAATATTGAGACTATTAGGAGTTATTATTATTTATTTCGTTATAGTAAAGTATATTATTAATTTTATTGTAAATTACAATATAATAACCTACCTATATGTATGCTGAACTAATTTTTTCTAATCCTGATTCTCGAATGAAAGTGATAATATTGAGTATAAGTTTAGATCCTTGTGTTATATCATGTATTATATATATATCTCAGTTAAAAATTAATTAAAATACCATTTTATACTATGAATTTATATATACGAGTATATTATATGATATAACACAAGGACCTAAACTTATACTTAATATTATCACTTTCTCTCAGGAATCAGGATTGGAAAAGTTGGTTCAACATTTAAGTTTTTATATTGTATTTACAATAAAAATAACAATATATTTTACTATAGTGAAATAAATAACATCTCCTAACAGTCTCAATATTGAGCGTTATATTTTTGGAAAAAAAATGTATGTTCAATATTCATGTTAAATTAAATTACGCGTAAAACTAATACAAGATAATTAGGTAATATCTACGTCCTACACATTATCAAAACATAAAATTATTATCTTTCAATTTTTAATTATTAATTATTATTGTAAGAAACAGATAATTACATTAGTTTTTATATATAGAATTTATAAATATTTACTGATACACTCTAACTAAAATAAATGTTATACACATATAATAATAATTAACATATTTTAAAAAATTTTTATTTTCTGCGTTATTTGATTTATGTTTATTTTCAATGGCAACAATCACTTTAACAATATTCTCCCCCATATAGAATATTTAATAACATTTTAATGTCAAACTTATTTAATTGGGTAGTAAAAATGTGTACATATTCTAAACATTTAAATTAATGTAAAATACCAAACTTATAATTTATTGGAGGATATTTCTGGTTTATTTTTAATCATTACAATTATACATATACTTATAATTCGAGTTGAATTCTACATAACGTATACTACATGTTACTGAGATATTACTTGTAATAGTATTTATAAATAAAGAAATTATTTATGTTATTAATAGCTATTTACAAAATACGTTATTCTCATTTACATATAAGTTTTAACTAATATTATTCTTGATTACTATAACTATAAGTATTTTTTTTTCAGTCAATTTTACTAACTTGCAGTCAAATTTCTGTGTATTTTTATTTTTAACTGTATTTTAAAATAATTTGAATTTTGTTATTTATTAGTTTTATATTTTTGTTTCAGGTAAGTGTAAATACAAACTGCTCAAGACAAGTAAAAATTTTTTTTTCACGAAAAAACAAAGTTTAATATTTACAATTTATCATCTTAATATCATTTAATAAAACAAAAAGTAAGTAAGAAGAATTTCTCTTTAAAAAAAAATAGATTTGTTTTAAATGTAAATAGTCATCTCACGTGAACTCGATACAACTAGGCACTTGAGTGTAGATCGTTATTTACTTCTTGAGTAATAAAATTTAAACAACAATAGTAACACAATTTGTTTGTTTGCTGTTTTACCAGTTACTTACTGAGTTTGTAAGAATCAATACGATTGTATATATCACATTATATACTTAGAAAAGAATTACAAACTTCAGATACCTATGTACTCATTTAATTAATAAATTATTTAGAATCATCCATCAAATGCATTGTTTATTATTTTTATACTTGCTGAAATCCAACTGTAATTTATTCATTATTATTTTTTAATTAAAAATATCAAATAATGTTAAATGACAAATTACGTAAACATCTAAATTGATTTTTATAGCTTTAAAATGTCAAATAAAAATATTTGTTAAACTTTATTTTTCTCAAAGTTTTTATTTTAAATTTATATTTAATTTTTTACTTATTTATTATTAACTTCTTTTACATTAAAATCTTAAAACTAAATACTTTTAATTTACCTGCCGAATATAAATAATAACAGGAAACCAACATTAATTTATTAAATTATATTTACACTTATTCAATAGTATAATCTCTTTTGTAATTGGTGATAAGTAAATCGTCACAATTAAACAAAATGCACATAGTTTTAAAATAAATAACTTAAAACATTTATAATTATTAATATCATATATTAAAGTAATAATATGTAGGTAAATTCTTTACTTAAACATTGTTATTTACACAATATGTCCGTATTAAACATTTTTACCATGTTTAAAGTTTGACTGTAGCTTTATAAATTACTTTAAATTAATCACATTTTTATAATAATAAATATTATTATTTAGTAATGACTTATGACAAATGACAAATTCAAAAATATTTTTTTTGATGTAATTTTAGTTTTAATACTAGTTACTAGGTATTGTTTATAATTTCATTGTATTACTCAAGAAAAACAATTAGATATTCAAACAATATTTTTGAGAGTTATGCTTTTCCTAATACATTTTTTCATGTCAATAAATTAGTTAATAAACTAAAAAAAAAGAATTCTGGAAAGTTACTCTGCAGTATTGTAGGTTTTGAGTAGACATTTTCATTGAGTAAGACAATATAATGTATGTGTTCATTATGAATTTAATGATAAATTATTGCATACGGAAAACGATTCTTAGCGGGGACAGTATTAATCCGATATTCTATGATTTATTTATTTGTCTTATAGTATTTTGAATAGATTTTTTTTTTTTAAATAAGTTTTGCATAAATATTCTTGTTTTCCGTTACTTCTGAATGGAGCAATGAATGTATTGATTTTACGATAATATATGTGTTTTTTTTTTTTATAAATATTTCTTTGTGCCTGTAAACACTTTTTGAAACAGTAAACATTTATTTTTATAAATGGGGATAATTTTTAATTTTAAGGGGTAAAAAGTAAAATTTTTAAAAAATAAATTTTACTATTAGCAAGAATAAAAAAATATTGAAGAAAAATTAGAATTTTTACGTAAATCCATTTTAGATAAAATCAGATTTTTTTTTTTGTTTGACTTAAAAACCATAAATCTTTAATATGTTTTCCCCAAAATATCTTTACACTATCATTTTTTTACTTACGATAAAATTTTCAAAATATTTTGGACATTTTTGAGCTATTTATAGGCATGAGAAATTTTCAATTTTTTTCCACGAATGTTGATTAAAAATTATTCCCAAGGTTAGGTAACACCTTTTACTAAACTCGACGAATTTTGATTTCCTTTAATATATAATAATCTATTAATACTATGAATTTAATTTAACTGTTTTATATTATTCACAGAAAGATGTTATTACATTTTAAGTTATTATAATATAGTGTGGATAATATGTATATTTATTATAACTTAAAAATTATTATGAAATGTAACATTTTCTGAAAAAAATGTGATCAATTTACTGTAATACTAAAAGTAATAGCTACATCGAAAAACATATCACGAAATGTACTTAATGGTATATAAACTGACAGACAGTCTTCGCTTAGAATTGTTTTTCGTAAACAATGATATTATATCATTGAATTAAAATTTAATTGACCCACTCAAAACCTGTCTTAATGTATAGTAGAGCTTTACCCACTTGTCTACTTCCTTCTTTTTAGTTTTTCCTTATTTATATAACAAAATATTGGTAAATTTCTACTTTTGACCCTTTCCGCATTCAATTAATTGAAATTTCAATAAGTTAAAATAGAAGGTTGGAGTTGATAATTAAAGCTTATTATATTTAGCTCCAAACTATGAATAAAGTATTTATTCATTATAAAACTAATACATTTAATTGTTGGTATACGTTAAATTGATATATTGTCTATCCAGCAAAAGAACGTATCGCAACTCGACGATACTCGTTTTTCTGCACATATTTCCGCCATCGTAGGGTATTGTGTGAAGACGCACAAAACCATTCGTTGGAAAATTTATAGTTATAGAAAGAAAGAAATATATTATTTAAAGCAAGAAAAAATGTATGCTCTAATATTTAAAATACAAAAACTATTATATTATTTGACTTGCATAACGATAAAATGCATTCCAAATTTAAAAATTAATTTTCATTAAATTAATAAACTGAGAAAATCTTTTATATGTTGTAAATAAATAAACATTGTGTGTATTTTTGACCATGGTCATGTTTTCTTTTTTATTCTTAAAGTATATTTCGTTTTGATGAAAATGCTTTTTAGTTCCTTGGTGTTTCAATTTAAAAGTATTTGTATATAAATATTACATTGAACTATAAATTATACATGGTAGTTTTTGAAATAATTTTATTGCGTATTAACTATTACATATATGTGTGTGTGTGTGTGTGTGTGTGTGTGTGTGTAAATGTACGAGAGAAATAGATTGTTTTGCTTTAAATTAATAAACGAGCACCACATAGTTATTAGAATTTAATAATTATTATTAAATTTAAACTCTCATGAAATGCATTCATTTTGTATTATGCACTGTTTACAATTTTTTATATTTTTAACTTATGTTTGTAATAGATAGTTTACCATTTTTAATATGAATATATAATATTATTTTATAACTCAATGGCTAAACTATAACCATAAAATATATTATGATCTCAATAAACATGTTAAACTTTAACATCTACAAAAACCCTGAACATGTTAAGATAATATTTTACGAACTATAAACTTCCTGTACATTTTTCACCTAACTCTCATTTAAATAATATATATAAACTTTGAAGACTTGTCAATAAATTAACAGATAAGAAAACTTTATTCTAGTACAATCCGTGTAACATGTCATGTAGTATAAATAAACGATTAGTATCGTTTTTCTGATTTGCTTTCAGACATTATTATTTAGTTTATTTTTTGTTTGTATTACTAAAATTATTGTTATTTCATCTGTTTGTGAGTTATGATTGCTAAAATATGGTTTGTTTGTCTCTAAAATATTATTTTACCGCACACAATTTCGTATTGATTTTATTTTTTTATTGAGTCAACATAAACAATTAATGATGAGTATAAAGTTAGCCCTTAGCAAGTTAACACGCACTTTCATTGGTCTAAAAATAACGTCCATTATTTTTTTTAAATTCAGTTTCAATGTAAATAAAAACTATTCTCTCATTATGTTGTTGTGCGTATAATTAATAAGTATTCTTTGTTCAGAAATCATACAACAACCCGTACTAACTTATTCATTGTATTTCATGTTTGCATATAACTACTCTAATATTAATACGTTTAATTCATTTTGATCGTTCTTATACACATTTATCGATATGACTATCGAATATGTTTAAGTTTTCTCGGTTTTCATTTATTGGTACGACACATGCATCACATATACCAGGCTAAGTAGAACACGCAATGTAAATTATTAGTATACAATTTAATTGGTAACATTATTTTCATTACCTACTAGATACTTATAAAAAAATCATCAGAAAAAAAGCATATATTTTGAAATCACTGATGTGTGTATATAAAGAACCGTAAACAAACAGATCCAATAGATAGATTCCTTGAAATTTAATTTAGTCCTCATGCGTTACGATGAACCTTTATTAGTTTTTCAAGTACTACGTTTTGTTGTTTTGGTTTCTACGGTTGATTTTTTTTTTTCTGAAAAACCTTAGAACAACAAATTTTTCTGATTACAGTTTCATTGAGTTTAAATTACCAGTAAAACTTTTAAAAGTCTCACTCGTATATAAATATAATATATAGTATAGGTACTGATGAATTCCTGTCAGTTGAATGCAATTGATTTTCTGTTTTTTCCTTTTTTACTAGCTATGGTATAATAATACGTATGTTTTATATAAATGTGTATGATATATATTGTATAACAATTTTCCCCTTCTTTTTATATTCGAAAATAATGCGAACCGAACCTTGTGGATATCGCTTTTAAAAGCTTGTCGTGTTCGGTCGACAGTGATAAATGAGCTTGTGGTGTTAACATAGGCAGAGCGAACGAAGAAAAAACCTTACAAAACCTCAGTGTTAAAAGTATAGCCAGACTTTGAAATCGAGTTGATGATGGGATGAAGTAGTGTTATACATAAAAAAAAAATTAAATTAAATATTATTTCTAAAAAACTTAAAAAATACAATTTAAAAGTGTAATTAATTTTTTAAGCTATTATTCTTGTTTAAAAAAAACTAAATTAATACATGATAGCTAAAAATATACTAAAAATTTGAATTCTATTAAATTTTGTCTTATGCCTATTTATTTTATTAAATATTAGTTAGTGAACTTAAACGTTATTTTTAAGATATAAAATATATTTGATTTCATTATAAATTTTATATTTTCACGAAATTTATCAAAATCGTTGATGATTGTTCATGAACAATAATATAATATTTATTTTGCATTGATTATATTCATTAATTATGGAATACATTAACAGTATACAATTAAATAAACTATGTTTATACAATAGATAATAATTAGTGAAAATGTTATCTTTTACATTAACTTTATTTACCAATACATTTTTATTTTTTTTTTATGAACATAATTTAGGTAATAGTTATTTGTTTTCGTTATACGTATGTGTGAATATGAAGTTCTCAAATTTTAAGTTTTATCGAAATGAAATTATACAGTATATATATATATATATATATATACCTAACGTGTTACGATAAAATATGAGTTAGATTCATATACTTGACCGTTGTGTCCTTGACTAATTGTTTTGTGAAAAGGCAAATCACAACCACTGATCAGTACTAGGGCAGTGTTACTATTGTTGTCAAGTCTATTGTTTGTTTTAGAATTGGTATACATAGCTTGGTATTCAAAATCGGTCCTATGCAGTTTAAAAAAGGGGTGATCAGAGTGGCAAATTGCCACAAGCCATTATTCAATTATACAAACATTCCATGCATTTCCAAATACAATATTTTTAACGATTTTACACATAAATAAAATCTGTTTTAATTTTCGTACATTATTATTATAAAATAATATACTTAGTGTGTATATATATATATATATATAGTGTATGTATATAAATGTAACATATTAGATATTTTTTTTTAATGTTACTTATACTGCAGTTTTTATTTTTATACATACTTAATTTTATTTATTTATATTGTCATCTCGATAAATTGATAAGCTTAAATTGAATAAATTGAAGATATTTGTATTCTTGTTTAAACATTCATTCTAACTATACTTTTTTTAATTAAATAAACTACGAAACGCTAGACTTTATCCATTAGTTTTATTTTCCGAATAAATACATACATACATACATGCATATATATATAAATATATTAAAAGAAAAAAATTGAATTTTTCGTCAAGTATTTGATGATAAAAACGTCCCATTGCTTCAATAATAATTTGATAAGATTAATTATTTAATATGAATCTAATAGATTAGAGTTAGCTTAGTTGAAATTCTTGTCTTTTAGGTCTTAACTAATTTTCATAATTCAATATTATTATTATTTACACATCTCATATTTATATTGTGGACATATCAGTTATGAAATACATTAAACATCGGTGTAATTATCACTTTTCAATAATAATGAACCAATTTATAATAAAATAAAATTATTACTATATAATTTATAAAATCACACGGATACAAAAATGTTCACGTAGTACATAAAAAAAAAAAAAAACAGGAAATGCCCAAGTAAATTGTTAATTTCATGTATTTTTTATTATTAATATTAAATAATCATTAAAGTCAGCAATGAATCAGTGAATAAAAAAACATTTAACTTATAATAAACACACTTAAAAAAAATAAAAAAAATAAGTACAAAATATGTGTTTCTATTTAGTAAATAGCACATAATTTTTTTACACTATTGAAGACTAAAATCCACCTATATTCTTTATGCAAATAAGCACATGAATACTAATTGAAATTTACTCACTTTTAAGAGTAAATATATTATTCCCCTCTATTTAAAAGTAAATTTTAATTAATTTACATTATACCAATGTACATTTAGCCACACTTATTTATGTTTGTCCTATTAAATCCTTAGCACTATCAAAATGAGTAAATTTAAACTAGTTCACTGAAAATATTACTAATTTTTTAATTTTGCTTTATGTATATATATATATATATATTCTTCAATTCCTAGTCATTCGAACAATGGTGTAAATTTAGATTTTTATTTATTACATAAAAAAATAAATAAATAATGCAATATAATATTTAATATTTATATTTGAACTTAAAAAATTAAAACGATATGTATACAAGTTGAACAAAATAAAACTCTTTCCGAAGTTCGATCAAAGTATTTTTAGTTTCCAGAAATGAATTATTTGCATTACTATTTATTTATATTATTTTGTTAATTATCATCCAAAATCAATAGTAAATGTTTACTTTAATAATCAAATTAAACTTATTTCGGAATAGCATAATTTAGCAAATAATACTAAATTCTCTACAACACGTATAATAATTAATCGTTATCTATTTAGTCGTCCGTAATAGTTTCGTATAATTTATAATAAAAAAAAATAAATAAGTTATAGCGGTGGAAAAACGATTTTTGCGATTTATTTTAATATCGTTGTGACGTAGCTGTTATCAATTTTTTGACAAATTGCAATCGTTATATAAATAATTCGGTTATAACCGAAAGTTGATAACATTTTTCCGAGGGAAAATACAATAAACTGATAGGTGTATAACAAACCACCTGGGTGCAATCATATAGCCACTGCACTTATATCGTAGTGTTCAGTTTCGGTTGTTAGACTGCTCAATCGAATTTCCCGTTTCAACCGTATACAAGATATGTAACTATATAATATATATATTAATATTATACCTGTATATATATATATATATATTTACAATCGTCTCATTGATAGAAACGATAATCATTTAACGCGAGTCTTAAATGTAGAATTCCAATTTGTACAATCGGGTGAAGGTTGGTAGTAGACTCAATACGTACCTATATAATATAACATTATGCACTTACGTATATGCTCGTGTGATTTATTTAAAATACGTTTTTTTCATGAAGAATGTTTAATTTAAAATACCGTGAAGTACAGATGGAATAACAGGTGGAATATCCCGAAAATTTAAAAAATTCAGACTAGATATCCTATCTGTGTACTAAAACTACACACACTCACTCGCATACACGCTCCAGATTTTTTCTGACAACAGAACATTTCGCTTCCGACAAATATGTATAATATTATTTAAGTTCAGATGTATACTTTATAACATATTCAGCTACATATTATAAACAAGTATACGCCGTGAGTGGTTATTTTTTCAAAAATACCGTCGTTTTACCAGCAAATATACAAGACTTGTTTTTTTTTTTTTTTAATGATAATCATTTTTGTTTTCAATGATTTAGATTATAAGCAAAGTAACATTTTTGAAAAGAAAACTTTTGTTTTAATAGATTTTTATGGTTATCATTATTTACGTTTTTACTTTTGTGAAACCTTATGTTGAATAATGAGTAATGATTTTAAATAATGTAAAAAAAATATTTTCTAAACACATACATTTACCGAGATAAACGACGATGTAGGTATAGTGATAAAAGAATTGCTCCGTACAGGATATCTACTTTCAAAAGGTGTGTGTGTGTGTGTAGCAATGGAGTTTTTAATCTAACGCCTTCCTATTTCGCAAATCTAGAAATAATAAAAGTGGTGCTTCAACCAATTTGGTCGCCAGCTGACACCCAGTCTGGCACACGCCATGGTGTTTGAAAAATCTCGCTCTGCCGCTATCTTCTTCAACGCGTTTTTTATTGTTTTATTTACAGCAACAGCAGCGCTATAATACGCATTACGACGCGGACTTTACAAGAAATAAATATGATAAAAAACAAAATATATATCCTTTGCGTACAAAAATAAGAAATACGAAAACGTTCCTACTCTCACGATCACAGCCGCGGCATTTATTTAGATACACACAGGAATACAATTATGGTAACTGTGCAGAATGCTGTCATTATGCCTTTTTGAAAAATAATAATTTATAATTTTCAGTTATTTTTAATATAAATTATATTTTTTTACAATTTTACAATTTATTGTAATAACTATAAACTTATATTATTTATTGCTATGGGGAAAAAAATTAATTGTTCAATATCTACAGATTGTGGTGTTTTTTTTTTTTTTTTTTTAGGTTTATTGTTTTGTTTAAATTATAATATATATGTAAACCCATATTTTTAATGTTTCCAATAGTACACGAATTGACCGGATGAGGGTGATTTGCATTAAAATCACATCAGTCTGTAAATTATACTTTCAGCCATCGTCCATAAATACATCGAATTGTATTGTTACAATTATTATTCATGTGTGCGTTCCTAGGAGTCGTCATGTTTTTTGAATAGAATCTTTGGAAAGACGTTTTATTGGCATTTAATCGAAATATATTCATCGTGGATTTATATGATTATTCATCGTCTTTGTCTACCGAATTAAAGGTAATTTCGCAGAGTTCTAATTATTAAAGTGCCCCGTTTTATTCGTTAGAGCTACCGATTGACAGTATATACCTACGCTCCCAATGAATATAATTTATTTCTTTGAAAGAATAGTTTGGTTAATGACTAACCGTATGTCTGTTCCAAAAGCTTTTGCAATGTTTGAACTTTGAAATGTTGTATAGTGATAATATTATAATTGGTAATTTTGATTGTAAAGAATTGTGTGCTATAGATTTTAAGTTTATTATATTAAACTATTATTAAACACATTATACGTAATGTTTTAAATGGGTGTACAATAATAGTTAAAATTTAGTCAAGTATTTATTGTTATTTATTTAAAATAATAAAGCAAACTTTGCTATGGATGCAATTCAAAAAAATATATTGTAATAAATATTATAATTCGTTAAAGTATCTTTTGTGTTTTAGATAATTTCTTATTCCATTTTTCTATAGAAAATGCTGTATATTTTCATTAAAAACTTTACATAGTATAAACTATTCATCTAAACTTTATGTCATAAGTAATATTAAATTACATTTTTTAAATTTTAATAAACGAAAAGTGTTAAATATTTATATTTGTTATCTAAAATGCATTATTTGTTATTTTGTTTTGGTAAAAATTATATTCAGGACAAAATTAAATCGTACAGAGTATAGTGAATTAATTTAACTGTAAAATGTGGCAAGAATGGGAAATAATACGAGAATAGTAAACCATTTAAATTCACATAACAAATAAAAAGCTATTAATAAACATCGTCGTTCTAATGCAGCGTTCGATATAAGTCAAAAACAGACCTAGATTCGCCGACACAAACGCACCGATGCCGACGTTACTTCAGCCACCTCTAGCGCGATAGATACTACACCACCACCGGTTCATTATGCGCCGATATTTTTTTTGCGGTGTTTGTAGGGTAGTTTGAATTTCAAAAGAAAAATCGGCAAACTAGGGACGATAAAGTATGGGAGGGACTTTCGGTTTGCCATTAGCGTTGGTAGCCCGCATATTTTTTTTCTTTCCATGGTTTTTTCCTACCCTTGCTTGGCTAAGGGTCTCAGCAGCGACCGCCTGGCCGTGTCGTGTCATCATTTATATTATCGGACCATAATTTGTTTTACCCACCCATTTTCACTCCCCTCTATGTGGCACCACGACACGATCCTCTTCGACCGTATCCGAAGACAAATTACCGGATATTATTAATTCGTTGCTCTCTCTCACTCTCTCTCTCTCTTTTATCCAAGCGTTAGTCTTATCGGATTTCGACCATTAACATCTTTCGAAAACCGCGCCCGAGGTGATCCCGAGACGCGTCGGCCACTAGAAAGACAAATTTTCGGTCATTGTTAGTTATGATATCAATCAATATATTTGTTTACTATTCGCGTTAAGTTTGTAATCAAGGTTTAGATATTATCTTAAAACTGTGGGTAGAATTTCAGTTTATCCTCAGGTGACATGCACACTAACTAAATTCTCTTCTAAACCTAGAAAATGTTACATATCACTGTCTAGTATCATTATCGTTATAAATTAATCTGCGTAGGTTAGTATTTAGGGTGGTTTGTAAAATTGTATATCAGTTGTTTAGCTAATTAAACTAACAAATTTTAGTTTTTACTATTTAATAATAATTACTCATTCATTATATTACATCTACAGCTTTTATGCATTAAATTGAATTTATGTGTTTTGTACAACTTTGTGGCTTTTTCGTGTACAACTTTCTTCGAGAAATAAAACACATAATTTAAACTTTATTTTATGGTTTAGTTATAACGTTTTAAAAGCACTATCTTGTATAAATATCCATTTCAGTCTTAATTACTAAGTAAATGTTTTGAAGAAATTTCTTCTCAATTAATCTTTTAAACGTTTAACTAAGACAAGTTAGTTTTTACTTAGAAATTATTTAGCCAATAGTATAATGTAACTAAAATAAAGCTCAAATCTCACTGATATCATTACAGTTCAAAATTCTAAACAATATTATTAATATGCAATAATAATAAAATACCTATATTATTACGTGATACATACGCTAATTAACGTACTTAACAAAATTAATTTTAAGAAAACATTGAGAATTTTTTAAATGTTTTATCTTAAATATACTAAAATATTAATATTCAAAGTATTTTAAAAGTAGTCCCATATCAGTACCAAAAATAATTGTTGTTAAATAACGAGATTATATGTACATATATATATATATAAAAAAAAAGCGGTTTCGTGTGAAACAAACTCTTAAGTGTGTATTATTTACAGTACATTTACCAAATGTTTACATTACATAGAAGATAACTTTATGTGTGTCATAACTATTCTATTTTTTTATATCAATAAGTATTAGTTTGTAATTAACAAAATAACATAATAAAAAAATTTAAAGCTTTACGAATGAATACTTTAGATTGTCTTTAAGTTAGTAAAAAAAAATAAGAAATGTTTCAACATAAATAAAGCTGTTCTTCATATATTTAGAAAAATTGGTAAAGCTTCTATAAGAACACTATGTTCGTGTATTTTGTCCCGCGTTAAACTTTTTTCATGGATAAACAGGTGGAATAAAATAATCTTAAGTATTATAAATAATTGTTACACTTAAGACTCAAAAAATAATAAATACAAATATGTTTAGAAATTGTATTCATAATGCCTATAAATATATTATTCTCTTTCTCTCTATTATCCTCTTTTATTATATTTCCATTGTATTTATTTTTTCGATTCTAGTATATCTGAAATCAGTAACTAATGAGTGTACAGATGTACATACTTTATTTTTTAATAATATCACTAAGTTTATGGAGAAATTTATTTCTTTCCCGCTGATTTATTACTTGTTTGTCAAAAATAAATTTTTTTATTTTATAAATAATATGTTCTACCTAACTATTATCACATCACTCATAGATAATATTTTAGCACAAATTGTTCTTACTTATCATCTTTTACAGTTGTTATTATTCAATGTGATACTTTTATGTTGTAAATAATATTCCATGGTATTTTAAAAGTGTTTAAATTTTGTTTGATTCTCAATTGTTATCATTAACGGGCAATTATATGATATTTTCTTACGGTGGTTCTTGTTTTATCGTTGAATTAATAAAATTATTAGTACGATACATTACCTGCTATTTCGTACTTTTATCATAATGTTTCATTTACACTTAAATAACATCTGGTTAAAATTTGACAAAGCTATTTGTTTCCGGTTGACAATCACGCCGATTAACAGTTATTGCGATGCCCATTGGCGTGCGCATATCTTGCTGGCGAGTAGTGGAATTTTTTAGTAATTTAGTTGGGATTCAGTTATTATTATATTTTTAAAAAAGATTCGAAATATAAAGTTGTCTAACATTTGAAATTTATACACTATATTTGGAGAAAAATCCAGCATCTCGTTGGAGGAGTTCTTGTTGCGGTGCACACGCCTGTGGTGATGCAACTATATTGGAGGTGTTGATATTTTTCAAAGTTAAATACGGCGTTTATATGGTAGACGAAAATAAAATAAAGATGAGAAACCAAAGTAACTGCAAGTATGAAATATATGCAGTAAATCCTGGGTCGTTGTCGGGTGTTTGGTAGTTAATTAATGTTAATTTTGCGTGACCCTCGCGGCTGCCGGTGAGGTGGGATGTGTTTTTTTTTTTTAATTACCTATGCCCGACCGTTGAGACCTTGCTCGTTAGCCCTTGGGACTCTGTTGGGAACAGATTAAAAAAGTTTTCTCCTTAACAAGTTTGCCCTGTACACCTTTTTACCCGTCCCCAACACGTATATACCGCATTCCTGGCTGGCCGGCATTACACCGGAGAGTATTTTCAAACGACAAGCGATTCGCTAGTTATTTCACTTTTTTACATTTTTTTTTTTTTTTAGCACTTATCGCACAATGTGAAGAATCAACTCGACAGAAATACTGCTAGAAAGATAGCGAAAGAACCTGTACACTTTTTTAAAATTTCAATTTTGTTTTTTACTTTTAGCGTTTTTATGGCTGAGTTTTTAATTACCATGGTCATTTTAGAAAGTAAGGGTTGAAGTTATTTATGAACATAGATGTCCTGCAAATATATATGCTATCTTATCAGACAAAATCTTTATAAATTTATTCCATTTAGGTCAATACATATATATATATATATATATAAAGTTTAACACAAATGCAATATTCACTGTTTTTTACCACCTGAATTTCCATGATAAACTGCATTTTTATCAATTAGTTTTCGGAGGTCTTCAGATAAAAAGTAAAGATTATTATTTAAATATATGTTTATACATTTTTGAGAATATAAATGCTAATCTTTGTTTATGTTTATAAGCGTAACAAAATTTAATATTATTGCATTACTGAATTTATGACTTTTCGTGTAATATATCTTTCGGATGTTTTTTTCAATTTACTAAACATTTCCATTATAAACATCTTTGTAATGATATTATTTTTCTGTAGGGTTGCCATATTTTCGTCAAGCCATACTGGTACACTATTATATAATATAATACCTCCCACGGAAAACGTACACTATATTTCTAGTAAACGACAAAAATAAATAACAATAACAGATCATAAAATAGCATTTAATGATTTTTAATCTAAATATAACACATTATATATTTTTTAATTAGATTGTATAAATACAATCATAATACTCAATTACGAATACAAAATAAGTCGCAAAGGCTCCTTAGATCTACGAATGATGAACGCTTATCTCTAGGGAAGGCACTTTATCTTTAAAACCACTCAAACAAAATCACAATTTTTCTTTGCCAAATTTCTTCTCTGGTAGCATTAAAACTATTGCATATTTTTTAGGACATTTAGCCATTCTTCTAAGAACAATTTACTGAGCTTTGGGGCATTGTAAATTATACAATATATATTACATTACATTAAACAGGTAGATTATTTACCTTTGTCGTATGAAATTTATATATAAAGTTATATAAAACCACTTTCTATTAAAAATAAAGTATAACAATTATTATACATTTATTATCTAATTAGTTATAAAACATATAAATTATGAGTGAACACAAAAAATCATTTTAAAAACTAAAAAAAATAATAATAAATGTTAAAAAAAAAGTAGATATTTTAATTATAATGAATATACATAATTTATTCAACGCCTAGTTAAAATCTATAGTTACAAGAGTAACTTTGTGTTTTTTTAATTTGTTATTTAGCATATTTTTTATATTAACGATATTGTTAACTTAAGTTTTAACGACAAAAATAACTTACATCTTTTACATTGAATTAAATAACATAACTTAAAATAATATTTATATCAAATATTTATGATAGTGGTTATAGGTCAGGTTTTTTGAATAACTGACAAACAAATCATTACACAATATTATGGACATTATGATTATTTGGGTATAATACTTTAATCTAAAAATAATATTAAAATAATTGATAATTATAATAATAATAATAAACATTATTATTATTATTAGATGTAGCTTAAATTATTAATCTTGATATGTTTTGAACAATAACTCTAGTAATTGGTAATACTGTTTTGTTTGCATGCCAGTACCGATAGTTTTTGTTACATAAATTCAAAATTCGTAAAAGCATAATGCAAATATTTTTTAATTCGCAACATACATGTATAATATATTTGCACAGTATACATATTGTTTCGTAAAGCATATAAAATCAAGGCTAATTAAGGCTACCTGATATATTATTATATTTTATATTATATGATACTAAAACTAAAAATTCAAAAATTACCTTCGTGTACTTTGTCTATGTACAGACTGTTTTTTTTTTAAATTTATATATATAAATTAATATGGTAGATAATAATGTATTATGTAATTTAACAATAAATTATTATTGACTAAATATAAATGCTATAAATATACTAATAGTGGGAGTAAAAAATATAAAAATTATATGAACAGTTAAAATAGGTCAAGACTATATGTTTACGGTTTAGTTTTTGTTCTAAATAGACGAGTAATTGGGAGTGTTTTTCATATTAATTTAAGTTTAACTAGACAGATCTATATTTTTATTTAATATTTGTACTTGGTGTCATCTATTCAATTGGCACATTGACTTCTAAAATAGCATCCTTATCCTTACAAAGTCCGTTATAGATAGGTCGATTAAAAATAATATTATCCACCTAGAATTTATTAAAAATATCTGAAAAAAAAAAAAACATTTATTATTTTTCGTCATTATTTCACCTCGGTTGTACGAAATACTATCACTTCTCGATATTTAACATTGTGTTGTGTTCCAACCGCTCACTTTAATTATTACGCTGTTTAATCCTATACCTTCTTTCGTTCACCCTTGTACGATCTTTGTAATGCTTAAGTTGTTCAATCGATTTTAGTAAATTTCCAGAAGATACCCTAAAGATTTATCAACGTCTATATACTTATATCCCTGCAGGTACCTAGGTATACGTGTGTATATACAGTTAAGGCCTTATTGAAGAGACTATGCGTTCGCTTCAACCTGCATTAAGGGGTAATTTCCTATTGGAGCAAAGGCAAGTACCGTAATTCTTTTTAAAATAATCTGTGAAAATACTCATCCATCATAAATTTAACTATTTACCTGCAAAATTTCCCTTTTTTTATGAAATAAAATTTATAATAATAATAATAATAATAAATAAATTATGTAATTGTTAACGTACGCATAGATATAGATAATTTACTTACAGAATTTATTGTTTGATGCATTTTTATTCTTAGCTAATACATTGTGAATTGCGATTATCAAAAAAAATATAACCTGCCAATTTCTCGTTCCCAGTCTCAAACCATTATTATCGTGATATATGTTGCGTATTTATATCTATATAAATGTATGAAAAAATACAACTGTCACTCATGTTTTTTTAATAAGAAACTTGGCATTCTTCTTGGAAATGTAAAGAGTAAAATACCACAAAGTCTATTTAAGTCACGCTAATGATGTTAATATGAAGTAATCATATATTGCTGGCTTTGTATTCAGTACTTGGCATTTTTAAGTGTTCAGTTTTTTTCTACAAGTGTATTTGGTGACCATGACAACCAACAATACCAACATTTAAAATGGTACAATGAATCAAAAATTATTATTTTGATTTCTTAATAACAATTGCTTTGAATATAGTACTTTATTGTCTTTTAACTTTAATCGAATTTAGAGGAGTCCTATTACCTAATCATTGCCAACGTATCCTACCGAGCTTTGTTTAATTTTTGAACTGTACATTTCAATTTTTATTATTTACGATCAACTAATTAAACAATGTTAACGAGTAATGCAAAGTAGTCTCATTCTATCTTATAACATTTTCTGGGTAGTGGTAATGGGTAGGAGAGGAGCTAAGGGTGCATTTTCCGCTTGGCGTCTTAGCTTGGTGAAATTATGTGTAAGGCATCCGCATATTAATTTATAAATTATTATAATATTGACTAATTAAAAAAAAACCGACAAAAGACTTTAAATATTCTGATTTCGGTTATTCAAATCACCGTGACATAATTAATATTTATTCAATTTATTTGTATAAATTAGATCGATTTTGATATGATTTAAAAATAAAGTTTATGGTGGATAATTGTTTAATTTTAATTTTAATTTTTTTTTTTTTTTTTATTAAGTATTAAATTACTATTCAGAACTCACGTTTTCTAATTTTAATGTCTTACTTCTCATAATAATATATCCATTTATATAAGGAGAAAAAAGAAGAAAGCTTTTAAATGTTTTTTTTTTTTTTTGTATGCCAAATGGCTTAATATGACTTTGAAAATTAAAAGTATTTACACATGAACAAATGCAGACATTATTTTTGATTTAGGTAATATACAAATACGAATTTGAAACAAATGTAATTTATCATCTTTTATTTAATATCTGTAAATTAAATGGGTTAAGTTAATTTCAGCTCAAGAGATAATTAGATTATTATTTACAAACTATATACTTTTTTTACTTTGAAAAAATGTGTAACCATACCATAATTAATTAAAATACATATACAAATTATAAAAATAAAAATAATCATAATAACTTAAGAAAAATTGTAATAAGTTAAAAATTAAAATTCTACATTTTTAAGTATATTTTACTATTATAGAATAATAAATAAAATATATAAAGAATAACATTAAAAACCAATGATTCTTTTAAAAAAATAATGGTAAAATGAAAATACATCATACCTATTTTACAAATGTTTACAACGTTGTTTAAAAATGTTTTATTTATTAAACACGGTTCGAAATATACTATATTTACTGATTCGAATAATACAAAACATGAATTGTTTTCAAAATGTACCTACAAATATCTAACATATGTAGCAGATAACGTACCGTATTTACGCGTTGCCGATCATGAATTTTTCTAAACACTATTCTACTATGTCGTTTTCCATAAATTGTATGGCATTCTCGAGCCCCTTAAAGTAGTATTATTTTTTTTTCTTTCATGATCACAACTTAAAAGAGGTGTCAAGTATCCTATAAAAGGTCCCACAGGGTTTTGATAACTTGCCAAAAATGTAAAGTAGCCGTTATTCAACTCGTGGGGTTAGGCGTTAAAACAAGTGGATACCGAATGCTACCTATTAAAATAATATTATCTGTCAGATAATGTTGTGTAAAACAAAAAGTAACATGAAGCTATCTACAAGTTAGTACAAATATTATTTGATAGTTGTAATAATGTTTCCATTTCGTTGAAAATAAAACGCACAAGACATCTAAATGGATTCCGATTGCATGTTGTATAATATGTTTTATGTTTGAACGCCATGTTATGAAGATGTTAATAACATCAACATATATCGTAGATAATTTTTTTTTTCAGACAAAATTGTAAATATTCGCTTAAATCATAAATTAATAGTCCGATACACAAGTTGAGGTTTTAATTTCCGGTAAGCATGTAAACACGCGTTAAAAAAAAAAAATAAATAATCATAATAATAATTTGTTGGTCAAAAATAATATGATAGGTATAGGTATTATATAGACGGTTGTGTAACGTAATAAACCTATAAATAATAATATATTAATAAATTATTACTATGGAATAATAAAATTGCTTCCTTGATAACAGCACAGTACAGTACCTTTTAGTATAAACTGTTTTGCGCATCACGTTTTGGCACTTTTCTCTAACTGTGTTATAAACTTTGGTAATTAAAATAGTTTTTGTGCTTAAGCATAATAACTGATGTATAATCCAGTCCGTCGCTCCGTGACTTAATCATCAAAATATGGTATAGAATATAATTTAATATTATTAGTGCCAGTTTTTCAGTTTTTTTTACATGCGCACTTGCTTGTGAAATTTTCCAGCTCGTAAAGACTAGTACAGTTTGTTTCGTCAATCTATAAAAAAATCGTTTTAATATTTCGTGAATTGTATTATGTTTTTGGTTTTCTATCTTTTTTTTTTTCATTTAAATTTACAAATTTAAAATAGGCATTTTATAAAATAAAATATTTTTATTCCATTGCTAATCAAAAATAAAAATAATTTAAAATTAAATGTATTTTTTAAGTTATAATAACAAGGTAACTGGTGTAATTCTTAAAATTATGAAGTTTAATAGAAGTTGGTTGACTTATAATATCATTATATCATGGAAATATATTTATAAATTGTTCAAAGCAGTCATTTTTCCAAGAAATAATAATTTTAATTTTATATTACTCCATGTAATTTTTTTTTTTTTTTGTAACTTCACTGTATAAATATGAATATACAGCTAAATTCTAAATAATTAAAAATATATTTAGATCAAGATAAACATAGGTTTTTTTATAGACTCAACTTGATGCTCATCACCAGTTGACACTCCATGAATTGTGAAATAAAAGTACAACGCCCAATTTATTGAATGAAGTAAACAGTATTTACTTATTTAAAAAATGATAAATTCATGAATTAATAATTTTTAAGTCTGATATTTTATAAATTACAGTATTTAGATAAAATTAGATTATTGAGTTTATTTGGTTGTATTTTTATTCCAAATCCTACATCAAATTGTTATCTACTCATACTTCTTTTTCATTTTGATTAAAACAGTTTCAACTTGCTCAATTTATTTTCTTTTTTTTTTTTTTTTTCTTCTATATTTTTAAGGCCTTGGTTAACGTGACCATTGGCTTATTTTTACATCTAATGATGACTTAAATTAAATTGTACAGTTCAGTATCTTTCAAAAATAAAATTATGTTTTGGATGGATTTTTCGTCAGGGCCCAGTGCGTCGTGAAGGTGTTCCGAATTTATTTTCTATTCTTACATTTCAAACACCAATTTTGAATCTAATGATGCTTGCGTTCATGATTAAGGAGAACATATTTTATAGTACAATTAAATATATGACACTCAATTTAATTATTTCTAATCATAAATTTTATTTTTAATTTTGATGAAATTAACACTCACATAATCGTTATAACTTTTTGATATTTTATGGATAACTTAGAGCACATAATCAGTTTTTAAGTTAAAGTATAAGATAAATTATAATATTTGAGGCGAACTTCATATGGAGTGATAAATACAAACTATTTTACAAAAACCTTAATGTAATGATCAAGACCCTTTCATTGTTTCATTATTTTATACAGTACCTTAACCCGCTAGAATTAAAATGATTTTCTCCAGTAAGTATTTACTGAACGCACTTAACCTTTTTGAAGCATAATCATCTCTTGAAGACAGTATCAAAGATATAATAACTGGAGGCCATTCATAATAATATTCATGACGTAATGTAGAGATTTGAATATTCCTCGTTATGACGATCTACGTAATACAAACAAAGGCCGTCAGCGGAGTATAATATATTGTGTGAAAAAAAAAAACGATTGTCTGTGATAATCTTTTGTTCGTGTATCATCTCACGGACTACGTATTATCGGTTCGACGGACTTGAATATGGTTTCGGTCGAAAAATAAAAAAAAAACCTTTAGCTATATAGTGTCATTTGTTTGGATTATTTTTGTAAACAATGTAGTATCAGACGTTATATTTTATAGCACCCGTCTCAGTGGTTATTAGACCATTATTTCAAATTTCGTGGAATTCACAAAAAAATAAATATTATTTTAAAATAAGTATTATATTATTAACCAGGCACCAATGTAGTAACAACAAATTATTGTTAATAAAATAATACGCTTCTAATAATTTATATTTTATAAAAACATAATATGAAACGTACATGGAATTTTATGTCAAGTTAAACGTTAGTTATCGTCTAATAATATTGTTGATAATATATTATCATTATTTATGCCTATTATATAAAAGAAAAAGTATATCGCTGTAATCCGCATAAAGATATTAATAATTGTTGTTCTTAACTTTTAAGTGTTATACAATAATATTCCAGAAAACAAGTAACGAAAATACATTTTTTTTTTTATATATAACGTGTTTAATGTTTATGGCGAAGCATATATTTTATTTAAATAAAAAACATTAAATCGTTTTAGTTTACTCGCGTGTTTTAAATATTATATTTTTGTTCGGTAGACTTTACTTTAGTATCGTTCATTTTACCCGGACTACAAACGCAATACTAAAAATACATACGCAATGAACATCCTATGGATTTTATTGGAAAAAAAAAAGTCCTATATCGTCTATTGAATAAATATTATGGACTTTTAATAGAATTTATCGCCTCCGGGTATTGGTCATATTTTCGTAATGCTACCCCGTTGTATCCCTCGTTGGCTGGCAATAATAGTAATTATTATTATCGCACAAGAATAAAAGGCACCTGAGCAGCGGGTTCCCTCCTCTTGTCTCTTCACCCATCGTAGTCCCCCATTTATATATATACCTATGTTAAATATTATTTGTAACACAACGTTGGTATATGAATAGTTTGTATTATGCTTCCCAGTACCAATCACATTATATTATAGAACGGAGTGAAACAAACGCGCGCTGACCTGCCCATATGACCGTTGAAAATTGGTTTTTTTTTTCATTTTCAAATATTTTTTATTACTTATCGTCCATGCCATCGGAGTTTATGATCGAAAGTGGGGTCACAGCTTGATAGTAAATCAACACAGTACACTGAATATTAATAAAAATAAAATTATTGAGATTATAAATATATTTATGCTCGAGTGAAGTTCCATTTTTTTTTTTTTTTTAAATAAAAATATTATTTATATTGTTACGTTCCAATCTGTTTTTGTTTTGTTTTATTTAAACTTTTATAGGTACGCATATTTACGTCATATATTTTACTAAAATTGTACATTTAAAATACCCGATACAATTATAATAATTACACACGTAAAAACAATGATTCGTATGATACAAAACATGCATAAAACTGTTATTTAGAGTTACCTATTATAATAATTTTGTTTGTCGATAAATCAGAAGTATTTTCGTTTACTAACTGTATTTATTCAGAAGTATTAAATTATGACTTGGAACTAAAATAATTTGATACTAGACTTAGGTACTAATAACCATGTTCCAAAATTGTAGAAATTTCAATTTTTCTAAGAATCTAAATTAGTTTTTATGATTTTTAAGATCTGATTGAATACAGTTTCTTGTTTAGTTTTAAAAATGAATTTTCTTTTATTAGCATTCGTTTACTTGACATGACCTATTATTTTGTGCATTTATGTACCCTATTACAAGGTTTTATGTAATATGTTTATATATTTGTTTGCATAAAATGCAAATTTGATTTGTGTCCACGTTTGGTGAAATTGAATTTGCACTTTGAAATTCCGAGCTTGGGGTATTTCTATGAATAAAATATAATGACCCAAACTGAATTTAAAAAAAATCCAACAAAAAATAGGAATTCCCGATACAGAATTTTTTTTTAACGTCTGTTAAACATGACCGTAAATATTTTGATCATTATTGTCACGTCTCCTCCAATCCATTATATTAATCATTATTTGTTATGTCATATAAAAGTCTGAATAATACAAATAATTATATTATCTATATCTCTTCCAACTATATTAGCTTATAATCAAAACACTAATTTTTTTAAAGTAATTTGTAACTAACACCGAGAAAGTTCTTATGGGAGACATTATGAATTACATAATGGATGCACATATAATTGAATGGCGAAAAAGTATAAAGTTTTAAGTTAAGGCTAAAACCATGTCCGGTTGATCCAGTATTGTCCCACTTTGGTAGTTCGCTCATAAGTAAAAGTTTTAATCAGTTCTATAGGACGGCTAACTTCATGCAAATGTGAGTTTTACTTTTCAGTTAACAACCAAATTTGACCTTATCCTCAAAGTAATCACCAATATACAGAATGATTAAATATCATCACAAATTACCACTAAGTACTTATATTTTGCTTTTGAATAAATTTATAATTTTAATAGCATTATTAAATTATACTCTTAGATAGATTTATTAAAAAGAAACAAAAATAATATCCTTTAATAGTTTTTTTTTGGTATTAATGCTCAGACGAATCTTTTTGATAAATAACAATACTATTAAACTCGATTAGTAATCATCTATATAAAATACGTATGAACATATTTTTAAAACACATGTTTGAATAGGTAATGGTTTTAAGAAAATTATAACTATTTATCTCACAGAATTCATAAATCTCATATTGTTATCCATTGTCTGTTCTATTTCTATACGCTAAACATTGTTTTTTCAATACATTTCTATTAATTTGAATACCAAATTAAATTAATTAAACCACACAAATAATTACTCATATTCTAAGAAGCAGTTTTAATTTATATTTTTATAATAAATTCATAATATAATCGTTTTATTGTAAGTCTAATATAGTACCTAATAATTTATTAACAGTGTAAGTATTATGATTGTATTTAATTTAATTTTTTTTTTTTAAGGCTTCTTGTATTATTCATATTATTTTACCTTTTCACTTTAATAACGATAGAACCCACTCTGTTAAAAAAAAAAAAAAAAAAAAAAAAAACAAAACATAAATTGCTAAACACATAAATTATGATAATCGACTTCGGAGGATTAGCACATTTTAATGATTCGAATCAAGTGGAGGTTTTTTCTTTAAAAAATAAAGTTTTGATTCAAACTGTAGGGTATTTGCCTTTCAATATGTTAAACGCATTATAGAATTAGTGCATATTTTTACATTATCGTAGACATAGTATAGCTTACCGATAGCGACGGTACACTGTCGTATGTGCGTGCTTCATTGTGGCATTAAATGATTCGTCGAACTATACCAGCCACGGTGTATCCCCGGGGACGTATTTTGTACATTCGCCAAGCCATAAATTCCACTCTTATCGGAAATCGCAAATATTTCGTAAGTATACCTAGCTGCAAACTTAACCGCGCGTGTTTTGTGGTAAAAAAAAATCCTTTTCAACGCATAGTCGTATAAATACATCGCACAACGTCGCGTGTGCTGTTTTAGTCGGCGCATTTCCCAACAAGAATAATAATATCTTCAAACGTCAAAAGTCATTGACTTGCGAATTGCAGGCATACTTATATTCTATGCGTAGCGTACGGAGAGATCGACGAAAAGTAGTTGTGCGGTCGTGTGCGAGGGTAACGCGGCCTGTTGGTTAAACATTAATTCGAAACCAGATTTAGAGCGGCTTATAATAAATTACGATGATGTCAGAAACTTTTGAGCCTGGCGAAACGGCCCGGAACTTTGGATATGCTTTACTTATCTAGTTATCTGGATCTGTGCAGGAAAAGTTGCGTGTGCGACCAGGGGAAAAATAGAAGAGTACGAAGAAGATGAAGAAGTTCGTAGACAGTATAGAGCATAGGAATCTACCCCGTAAAAACCGGAACTCAGCCGCGATCTCATTCTTCCATAATATTATTTATTACGCACTGCGCATCAGTGTGTCGTGTACGCATGTCACACGAAGTTATATAATATAGTTCTTTCGGCCGATAATGTGCACGGGTTTTAATGCGAAAACTTCTTCCGTTGGCTCGAATAGACGGACTGTCGTTATCGAGTCCAGTCACAGCAGTGTCCGTCTACTGCATGGGCGTACTCGTGCTATTCCACATTATATTGTTTAGTCCGGCGACAGACTTTATTGGACAACTTTTACGCATTATTGGCGTATTAAATTGTCGTTTTCTTGTACTACAACGACGATACTAATAATAACATAAGAGAATATGTGTTTATTTAAAGCCGTTGCACAGTCGATTTCGTTCATTTTTTTTTTTTTTTTTATTATTTTTATATATAGATATATAATTTATGTTTGTACATTCCATTCAAATTTGACACGTCGTATATAATTAATGTGTTTTTTACTTCATACCTACGATAAAGTAGACAGTCGACACAATAATATTTTCACCCTATTGTAACGATAGCCATTCTTTGTAGTCGACGGCTGAAAATAGTGTCATCATCAGGATCTTACTATTTACGTTTTATTGTATAATATGGTCGCACGAATGACTATATTATAATACGTCACATCTGCGGTTATATATTATTATTTTCTCGCATATACAAACTGTTCTATCCACTCGGACTGTACCCATCGACCATCGACCGGATTTCAATAAATGCATTCTCGCTGCGTACGCTCTCCGGCTGTGGTCACGTGTAACGAGCTAGTGGTGTATTATAAATTCAGTGTGGTATTTTATGTTTTCGAATAATGAAAATATTCTTTCTACGAATTAAGTGTGTTCTTGATCAATATTAAATTATAAATATATTAAAATTAAACCTATTGCTTACTCCTTGGTTCAACTAATATATGATAAGCCTCCAGTTGGATTAGGATAAGTTAATTTACCATATAATTAAATTCTCATGTACACATATGTACTAACATGCATATACACATGTATACATGAAAAGCTAGTAAACTTGAGTGTGTACGTAACATAATATACGTAAACAATTAATGATAAACTATATATGATTAAAAATAGTAAATATACATTTATAATACGCACTCACTCTATTATAAGTTACTAAACTATTAAACTGAGAAAATTCGATTCAAGATTTTTCGTTACTATTCGTTTGATTGAAAATTACGTATGCTTTAATTTTTGTCGTAAGACTCCCATGTTATAACTTATATTTGTATCATTATTATTAGATAATTTCAATATTATTATTTTGTATGATTTATATATTTTTAAATAAATATTAAGATATACTGATCAAACAAAAGTTATTACAATGTTAGTTTGTTTCATCTAGTAATACTATACTTTCTGTACCTAATGAATAAAAACTGTAATTTTTTAACTATTCACATGAATTAACTGCTAAACGTACATATTATAAAACAATATATTTCATATGTAAATTATGTTTTTCACAGTTATATATATATTGAAGTTTCGTCTTATTTACCTGCATTTAAATATAATATACTATAAATTTAAAAAAATCACTATATACTATTTTTATTGAACTTTAAATCTGGATTTTAAACACAATAAATACATTATTAAATATAGTAAATTTATATTCATAAAAAATCACATTATAGGAAATCAATCGATAGAAACCATCGAGATAGAATTTATTTATTTATTATACTAGTTAATTTAGAATGTTATGGTGTTTGTGCCTTTTGTGGCGATATAATAGAGGCTTTTTAGGAACAATGTATTACAATAGATGGGATATTAGAGGAATTGAATAGTATTAGAGTTTGGGTGAAACCTTTTTTATCAGATTTTAGTCAGTATCAATTTTAAGTCTTTGTATAAAAGCTAATTAATTACATATCAGGAAGCCTAGACTATTATGGAAATAATGATAGACTGCGAGGCTTCAATACTGCAGGTTTAAAATAGTTTGATGCACTTTTAAAATTGTAAACGAGTCTGTCACGTGTGAGAACGCACATCCAAAATGCCCTCAATAGAGATTTGTAAAGTGGATTAATAATTTGGATTTAAATATAGAACGGAACCGTGATAAAGACAGTTAGTTATTAAGTATTTTGCGTTTTGACTTCAGTTAAGGACCCCAAATTGATTGTTTGTTTAATTTAATTCACAAATATTTTACCTAAGAATATGTGTCTATATATTCTTTGAAGTTCAAATCAAAAGAAGTTATTTTTCAGAAGTTGTATATTATAAAGGAAAAAAATTCAGAGCTTTTTTAATGACTATTATTTTGTCTTTTTCAGACGATTGTGTTATTTTTCATTTTCAATCTTGGTATAAATATTTAATTGGAATATACATTATTTATCTAAGCGGGTTAAATATTTACAAGTCATTGAGTCAAATTTATTTTAGTTAATTAATGATGAATGTATGGCGTATGGAAAGTGCCACTCCTATCGTCCAGCGCGTGCGTATGCACTGCACTACAACTTAAGATGCCAGAGAAGTTTAGTCCTTCAAGCTGGAGGTTAAATGCAGAGCTAGCAATCCTGCAAAAAATTTACAGTTATTTATTGACTTCAAGAAAGCTTATGACAGTGTGTACCGGGAGAGTCTTTAAAAAATAATGGGTGGAGTTAGGATTCTAAAGGAATTGATAGAACTAGTCAAAATGTGTATGGAAAATACTCCATATTAAGTAAGTGTAAAGGATTCCATGGTGGAAGCATTTGAAATAAAAGCAGGTCTGAAACAAGGAGATGTACCTTCTTATGTGTAAATGTACTTAATTAAATTTTTGGAAAAAAACAATTAGAGAAATGAAGGAGCAAACAGGTATAACAAAAAGGAAGTTCGTGGGTTTGCAGACGATTGTTATTTTGGGACGCTCGTTAAATATCACAAAATGAGCATCCCAAGTCTTGGAACAAGCATTTGATAAAGTAGGATTAAGAATCAACAAAAAAAAAAGGTAATTAAATTATTGGAGAATGAAGAGAATACGAATAACAATGACGATGAAGACGTAGTTTTTTAAAAATATAATGAGTTTCAGTTTCTAGAAACCATGCTGAGTATCAAGAGTAATTTATAAAGAGGTATTTGAGTAAGAATAACAGACTGAAATAACAGCATTGAGTTAGTTTTTGAGACTAAAATGCTTTTAAAAGAAAAATAAAGGCAAGGATGTATACGGCGATAATAAAACATACATTAACTTATGGATGTGTCACCTGGACGACCACTAGCAATATAAAGGAGATTAAGGACAGATTCGTGGAGAAAAAAATTTAATCGAAAACTTCAGAAGAATTGAAATTTGAATTGTCAGTAACTTTATAAGAAGTTAACGAATACTATAGCTTGGTCACGCAATGCGCATAAATAAAAAAAAAGGGATGGTTAGAATGGTATTGAAATGGAAACCTTATGGAAAAGAAACTTCACGGATGGCCTAGAAGGCCTAGAAGGAGATGCATAAACGCAGTAGAAGAGAATCTCAAGAAAATGGGAGTAAGAGAGTGGAGAATGATATTTCATAAAAGCTAGAAAATGTGGATACAGATTATGATGCCAGTGAAAACTGTTAAAGAGTAATAAATACCAACAGAAGAAGAAGACGAATTTGTGACTGATATTATCAACTCTATGTAGTGTAATGTTAATTTAACCTAACCTGGCGATTCTAACATAATATAATTAGATAGATAAATGAATATTGCAAAAAATAACACGACATTTTCACTTTGATTGCAAATTTAATATACAGCTTTTTTCAGAAAGATATTTTATCAGAATTCTTAGTTAAGACTTTTAAATCGACAATTTTAATTAAAATTGTTCTGAGTCAATCAAATCGATAAGTTCTTTATGAAGAACTTCAGATTTTACTAATTTACAAATAATAATATTTGGAGATGATGGTTGAGATTTAGCCTACTTGATATTATTTTTAGTAGACGTATTTGATAAATGCCGAAATGTATTGTCTATCTCAAAATTTCTATTAACGATATAAGATAGAGTGAGTATCGTTCTGTCGTTGAAAAATACAGTTTTTATCGTATTTTTTTTTTAATATTACTCCTGGAGATATGTCAGATTTAAATTTTTTTATACTGATTGATTTAATTAATTGAATTTCAAAATCACCTGTATCCATTATAAACCATTATTGAAAATACCACTTGATACACTATGTGTCCGACTAGACGAAACAGAGTTTATTTTATTTTTATTTTTATCGTTATTAATGTGCATGGTGGTTGAGTTAATAAAGTAATTATATTTTAGTTCATTATGTGTTATCGTTATCGTAAGTTTGGTCGGATTATAATAACCGTTGACTGCAGCCAGCTATGTCGGATACACGATACAACAACAAAATTATGGTGGGTGCCTTAAATAATTAATTTTAACTGCCAATTTTTCAAAATTTGTGCTTAATATGTGTTATGATACAGCAGTGTTGAGTGATTTTTTTTTTAATAAAAAACTAATTACATAGATAGTTCAATAACTGCATATATATGCATTGCGAACAATAGTTACAAAATTAATAATGCAATTCTAAAAAAGTAATCTGTATGATGGATGCATTATTTAGACTTAGTTAATATTACCTGTATAATATAATTATTCATTAATTTAAAAAAAAAAAATTAAAACAATAAACATACATTTAGTTCTTTGTTTTTTTTTAATTCATATAATTCAATATTAAATTTGTAAAGTTATAAAAATCCTATGGTAATTGTTTAACAAATAAACACAGTTTGTTGTAATTTGTTGTACTCATATCATCACTGGTTATTCTTGTTTTATGTATAAATATGTTTTCTAATTATAAACTAAATAAAGAAAATATTTCCTTATATATGCTTTAAAGTTTTTAATAATTTTAAAATAAAGGTATGTGATGCATGTGCGTGGGTCATACACTCATACTTGAATGATTAGTAATCAATTTATTTTGTAGTAAATTTAAAATGAATAGGAAGACTTGTTTGCATTTATTTCCATAATTTGTGGTTTCAAGTTTGTTAGTGAATACTAATTTTTAATGCATATATTAAAGTTTTTGCTTTTTAGGGCTATGTTATTTGTGACTTAAAAATACAATTTAAATATAATTTTAATTTCAAACATACACAATTTTAAAAATCTACATTATATTTTATTTTAGCTCGTAGCTATTGATAATAATTTTGTTGTTTTTTACGTTACACAAATTATCGGTATTTATTTTACATTGTATAGGTACCTACCATAAGTACCATGCGTATGCTTCAAAATAATTAAAAGTTTTGTAAATAAATAGCTTTATAAACATATTCATTTTGGTATACGGTTATACTCGTTTTCTAATTGTCAAGATTTACGAATTAAAAAATTAAGTTTGCTTTATTTTTTTTATATTTAATATTAGTATAGAAAATAAATAAATTTGTCTATATAAAAATAATTTTTAATTTTTAAATCTTCATAAATTTAACTTTTTATCAATAAAAATAAATATAATTTTTACTGGTACTTATGTGAAATTACAAATTATATATCTTAAAAGCATTTTTTAAAGCTTTTTTAGTAATTTAGATTATACAGACGTTATTGAATTGTCTTGTAGCTAAAAACTTTAAATGTGACTCTAATATTCAAATAGTATTCACTTTCGTTAATTGGCTAAATTGAGGCGACTTTCTGTGCTTACCTAATGACATGTAAATTGACTAAAGAAGACGAAGCACCACGTTTCTGTCTTTATAGAAATTACTTTGCTCGCAGATGTCTAAATGAAACAAACTTCTTATTTATATTTAATGGGTGTATTGTATATACATGTATGTGTGTGTACCTTTTAAACATATGTAATTCACGATTTGAAATGCATTTTCCTAGTTTTACTTTAACTCAATTTTTCTGATGCATTTTACTATTTAATTTCCATTATTTTCAATAATTCTGCAATTTACTAACTTACAATTACTTATTCTCGTTTAAATTAAAATTCGAATAATTAAGTGTAAAGGCACTTTAAATTATGTTCACTACAAAGAGTATTAAATTTCTTAAATGTTAATAGGTAAAATATGTATTAAATAACTATCCCAGAACTTTGGGTTTCAAATTAAATAAGTATTTATTATTTTCTTTGAAACAAATACGATTGACACGTAATTTAAGGAATTAAAATTAATTATATTTTAATCCTAGGTATATTCCAGATTATTCCTATTATCCTAAACATCAAATATAACATATATTTGACAAAATAAAAATAAACTTGTATATTTTAACTTAATTGCTTAAGTATTAATTTTTTTTTTTATAGTTATCATAATTAATTAAAATTAAAACTGTATTTTATAGTTACCCATAATTTTAACTGTTAGTGTGTGTGGAGATGTATAAAAAATTAAATTCGATAGTTTTTTTGGACAGTTAGTATATTATTTTATATAAGACTTGTTAATAAAAACATATTTTAAAAATAAGTGGCTTAAAATATCTCCATTTTAGGTGTTTTTATAATAATGTATCATTTTTTCGATAAATTAATTAATGATACTTACTAATTAATTCAAATAAACAGTGGACAGTTGTAAGTTACAAGTATAAAAATTAATTATCAATTCCTTATTATTGCGAGGTCAAGCATCCCTTTTATAATAGTACCAAATAAAAATATTTACCTTAGAAATAACTCTATACCTATGTACCTCTTTTTTTCGTAGCTTATAATTTTTTTATTATTATTATTACTATACACATATGACAATTAATTTGTAAATTTAACCTCATGTTTTTTTGTTATATCACATGTCATATTTTTCATAATTTATTATATTTCTTTTTATATATAATAATAATATACTCTTAACCCTTTAGGGTTTTAACAAAATAAATTATTTTAATATATAATCGTTTGATTCTATACACTAAACATTTAAAAAAAAATCAATTACTTAAAAATAATAAATCAAGCTATACTTTAGTAATTTTCTAATTACTCCCGTAGTTATGCTACTGCTTCAAATTCAAACGCAATATAGTTTTTTTAAATAATTAAAATATTCAAATTATTATTTTAATAAAAATTGTTATGATAAAAACATATTTTTCAGTATTAAGTCAATGTAAAAAAGACTACACAATTTTTTCATCATTAGTCCACATAGATATTTAACCATTTATACACATTCATTTTATTTTTCCAAAAAATGAAACTTTTTAATGCATTTTTTTTTCGTCTTGTTATTTTCAAATAATTATGTTTACCCTATATCACCCGAGCCTTGAAGAATTTAATATGAAAAAGTAACTCTTTCATTGTTATTACTGTTCTGTACGGGCAATAATTATTTTATTTGAATATAAATTAATTGACCAAAAATAATTGCAGGATGTTCTGTAATTTATTTGCCCTATACAATTTATTGTTAACCATTATAAACAATAACAATAGCATTATTTTTGTTTGAAACCATTTCGAACCTCAATTGGAATAATTTCTTCGAACACTTACTAAATTCTACTTGTATTATTTACGTGTACAAATATAAATGTTTGTGTGTTAGTTTGCGTGTGCAATAGTTTTTACTTTCTGTATTTAGTTGGCAAAGAGTCAAGTAGGAAATTATGGCTCCCGAGACCTCTTATTTTTCATTCTCTTACACAGCTTGAAGAACATCGTTTAAACAATATAAATTGAGACTAAAAATTTCTAATCGAATATAATATAAGTATCTTAAACAAAAATATATTTTTAAACTAGTATTACGATTATTGAAAACTACAATAGTGTTACTTGTTTAATAATAATAACAATAATTAACTTAAAGTTTGCAAGTTTAATTCAATTGATTACTGTTTTTTGGTAATAAATGTAAAAATTATTTGGCAGGCTTAAGATACATATTTCCAACAAACGGCCTTATCTCGTGTTTATTACGTGTAATGTTATTTTACTTTATAATTTATCAGGTGTATGTTATTTTTTTATTAAAAAAAATTAATTTACCATATAATATTTTTTAGATGCCAATGAAATGTTCATCAAATTAATAAGGGTTTCAATAGATATTATTGATGTAGATTAATATCAGCAACTTGTACTCCAAAATCAAATAAATCATTTATTATCTAGAATATATTTTTCTAGATGATTTTTAGTTGCACCGGTAAAAATATTATGTTATTATGTCTAAAAATTACAATCTTTTAAGTTCTCATATGTGGTAGTTGTTGAGAAAATAGTTTGTATATTCATCAACCATCATAGTTAAAATGGTTTTAGTATATCGCAATTAAAAAAAAATAAATAAAAAATAATTCAATTTTACAACGATTTTTAATTATGGATTTTACAATTTATAAGTATTCTAATGTTTAAAAAAATTATTGCAACATTTTTCTATACTTGACTGAGCGAACGTTACAACAATTTTCCACATTTGTCACCTGCTAAAAAACTACTATTGGTGTCTCCTCTACTTCTAGATTACAAAAAAAAAAAAAAAAAAAAAATTCTAAACCGAAAATGAACATATTAATTACTATACAGTATACACATAGCTTCGTGCTTTATAGAAATCGTATATCAATTATGGGCTGTGACAATATTGTACGCAGTTTCTGGTCTTGTGTTAACGGTATATTTGTAATTTGTGTATACGAATATGTAATATTAAATTTTAATTGGTTAGGTATTGGTTTGGTTTCGTGTGGTGATTAGGAACTGGAATTATTTAATCATACAACGCCGATATGTATGCTTACCAATTATTAACCTAACCTTGTCATTGTTGTAATTTAATGGCGTTTATTTTCGTAAATATCCTATACATCCATTCGTCATCTACGGATGACGAGTTATACTGACTGTGTTATATTTTAATAATATCACATATTATTATTGTTATGGTAGAATAATTTAATTAAAAAACCAAAAAAAAACAAAAAACAAAAAAAAAAACAAAAAAACAAAACAAAACAAACAGTTCGCACATAATGAATCACGTGACTCCGAACATTTTCCACCGCATTTCCGTGTGTAATATCTCGTCTCGTCCCGCACACAGTGCATTACTAATAGTGACAACAATCGGCTTGTTAAGTCGGTGCGGGGGCTATACACGGTGGGTGTACCGCGTATCTAACCCATCAGCTCCTTGTTTATAAATTATACGGCTCGCGTGATTACCGCCGCCGCCGCGCGACGACGAGCGTGTATAATACGTGCGTCTGTGCGGTAACGCTATAATATTATATATTATTATATTTTAATACGCACACGATTTCCGTTTATAACACACCTCCTCCGCCACGTTTGTATTACCGTGTGTGTGCGTGCCGGTGTGTAAGTGCGCGTGTGAAATAATATATGACGTATATCAATCGATTTGGCGGACAAAAAGCTATTGTATGCTCGTTCTGTAAATTATATATATATATATATAACTATGTGATTATTTGTAGTATGCACATCGATAGCTATTACTGATAAATTAACAGTGATAATATACATGCACTGCAATGGATATTATATGGGATGTCTGTGTAATTGTATACCAATACTATTTTATTATTATATACAGCGTTAGGGTAGGGGTCTGTACAGGAGTAATTACTTGTGGGATGGAGGGAATGGTATTCGGGCGTCATACCCCCCCTCACAATGTTTTTTTTTTTTTTTACATCTTAAGACACATATACATAACCAAAATAATATAGGCACTATTACTTCGTAACAAACACTACTGCTCAACTATATTATACGTATTATATTACATACATTGTATTGCGGTGCAAAAATAAACCATTGAGTGGTCGAGTATACTTAATTTGATCGTGGAGCGACGGTACATATCACAGCAAATTCGTAATATGGATAAATATATGACTCGCACTAAATCAATTGTAAGTAAAAAATATTGTGTAACTATTTGTTTTCATAAAATGTGCGCATTTATTTATATCAACTCGTTTTTTTTTTTCTGGGAAGGAGAGTAATCGGTAAAATGTAAACAGTATTTTATCCCCCTCACCTCACAATCGTTACCAAATTACGCCACTGTAGAATTGTGACTAACGAGTGTGAATGTACAATTTCCGTTTAAAAATATTATTTTATATGAGTAGATAAGTATATGTACCTATGTAGTACTGAGATTTTAATATTGTTTGAGTAGTGCATAATAACGGCATACGATTATATAATTATACGTAGGATTTAAGGTATTTTCAGAAATAATTTTAAATTGTTGTAAATACAATTATGCACGCAGTTCATTTTAAACGGCATAACTTTTTTTTTCTAATTTTTAAAACGTATTACATAAAAATCCCTAACATAAAATACTATATTTTATAATAATCATAAATATATAACTATTATTATGATTTGTTTACATGACAGTTGTATTTTAATGTACATTAGTTACTAATATACATTAAAGTATGTTTAGAAATATAAAATTGGTAAAACACGTCGTAAATATAAGAATGTGATTTAGTTGTTACGATATACTCAAGAGATTTTACATAGTTGGGATTGGAAGAGGTGATTTTCTGTCTTTGTCTAAAACACGTGCAACATAAGATTATGGACGTGTTCTATTTCCAACGTATCGATAAATATTATGATAGGATAAGAAAACAGATTTTAATTTTGCGTCAAGTTTTCTTGAGTTCAATTTTCCCAAGTTTTCGATTTTTGATTTTAATTTCTTCAAAAATTGAAATATGCCAATTTTTTAATTACTTTTTTTATAATATAACGTTTTTAGAATTTCGGGGTATACAATCAAGAATATGGTCGATTTCGAGTAAAATTGACGAACAATTTAAATCTATTTTTAAAATTGTAATCGCTTCATTTAATCAATCGGTACGTTGGAAATAAAACATGTCTATAATCCTATGTTGCAAGTGTATTAAACAAAGACAGAAAATCACCGCTACCAATCCCCTTAAGGCATGAATTTAATTCTATTAACTCCACAAAATTTATAGTATCAGTAATTGTTTACTACTCTGTAAATATTGATAATTGTGATTAGGGAAGGCACTCAAGTCAGTTTCAGAAGGTTACGGAAACTAGGAACCATTCCCGAGAGTATAATACATTAACACGTACATAGTAAATAATTTATAATTTTAAACTATAATATTGTTTTAAAATAAAGTTTTATTTTATTAGATGTTCAATAAAAATATTATTCAGTTAATCAATTAAATGTGAATCATCCCAATATTATATAGTTTAAATATTATTAATTTCTGAATTAGATTGATACTCATAAATCGAAAGCATGTAATGGTTCTTACATGTTTGAATTCTATGATGTGTGATATAACTAGAACACAGTGTCTCTGTATATCTACAGAATACTATTTGAGTTAATTGGTTTAACTCCTTATTTGGCCTCAACGCGAGTTTTCCTTAGTGAAACCCAGTATTTCTTTGTAAAGAAATTAAATTCTAAGCTAAAGCCGCTGTGAAGTGCCAAGTGGTTACTTGAATGTTTATATATTTTATCAATTATCATTGATATCAATTAACTTTAAATTCTCGTCACGATTTAGCTTTATATTTTTTTATTTACATCTGAAAGTTACGCACACAATTCATCTTTCATTCTTATTTAATGGCATTTAATAATGTCACATTGCATATTTTGATATAAAAAAAGAACTCAAAAATGACAAGCAAACACTCAAGTCTATTGTTTGTGTCTATTTGCATTTGTTTATCTTTTACTTAAGGTATATATTTTAAATAATTAAATACAATACATTTAGTCACTGTAATATAATATGACGTGCATATTAAAAGAATAAGATGTGCATTATGAGATCTATAGATAATTAAACATTATATTCAGTTTTAGCTTAATAATTTGAATTATTTTATCATACATTTTTTGTATTTAAGTCCAAATCAAAGGCTATGTGTACATATTACATATTACACAATGCACACTCGTATATTATATATACGGCATTGTCCCTGTATTATCCAGTTACTTTTTTGGCATTTTTACAGGCTATGTGTTAGTGTTTAATTTAATTATGTATCGATAGTGCTAATACTACGTAGATTTTTCAGTAGATAAAAGTAGCCTGTTTTCAAAATTTCACATTATCTTTGGACTTTGACCGTCAACATCAGTACCTATTATGTGTGAAATTGCGGATCACCGATTACTTGCGACTAGTTTTATTAATACTAGCTATGTACAGCGATTAACAGTCGGAAAAAATACATATAAAACTATAAAAATTTTAAACAAACTTTTAAAACCCCTCTTTTACTCCCTTTGAGGTAGAATTTTGAAAAATGTTTTCTTAGTACGTCCCTACATTACTTAAGGAACCTCCGTACAAAATTTCAAGTCTCTAGACCCAGTGGTTTGGTCTGGGCGTTGATGATTGAATAGGGGTGGTTTCCTATATGTATATATTTATATTTAATAATGTTTTTCATCATATGGATGAAAATTGAAATTTAATTTTATTGTTCACTTAATAATTATTGATATATTGATTGGTAATAATTTATTCTTTAGAATTGTTTGATATTGACGTTCCTCGAGGACTCTTAATTTCCGACAAGTTACGTTCCTAAAAATTCCTCAACCCTAATTTTGATACCAGCAAAATTGTATAAAATCATAAATTGTAGAAAAAATAAATAGTTTATCATTATGATAACTTTATTTTATTTTTAGCTACGTAAATATTTCAAAAAAATGCCATAAAATAATAAATCACTATAATTTTACTTGTATTAAGTTTATGCTGTAATATAAGTAACGGTGTTTTAGTATAACAAAAATACTAGTCTATGTTCTTATTAAACCTTATAATTTATCGGTGCATATCATACGACGTACGCAGTTAGTTTCGTGAATTGATCCGTTAAATTCTCAGATGGTTTATACGCTGCAGAATCTGGTATCAGTAGCAATACAAGCGATATACAGCTGTACAGTGATATAAACACACGTAGTCTCCGGCGATGAAACAACAAACAGTTATTAATTTCCCAGACCACGCTGTTTGCAGACGGTCGCCGCCTTCACGTTCGGTATCCAAACACTCCTGTGAAAATATATTTATATATATACACCTATATAACGGGACTTAATAGGTATAACACGCATATCATATATATTCGAACGATGGCTGCGGCAACGGTTTTATTCCCTCGGCGTTCCTACTATTTACCAGAGACGATTATTTGTTGACGAGACTACCGTCTGCTCAAGCGTTTACGATATAATTTATTTATTTGTAATATACCTACCTATGTGTGTATACATACATATATTATATTATATGTGTATGTATTATGTAAATGTGTAAAAGATTAAATAATATTTGCTTGCATGTTATTTGGTCTGCTGAGGAGATCTTCGTCCCTTATACTTCTATGAATAACCAACTAAAATGAATACATCAATTACTTCTCCTCAGCCGCATGATATGTGCTGCAGATGATAGTACTATAATAATTGCTATTGTACTCAGTTATCATAAAATTAACGAAACGAAACCACTGTCGGGTTACGCACATAATACACGGAAGTCATCCTTAACGTATAAGCTATGCCGATTAACACTAACCCGCTCGATACCCACCAAGTCGATTAGTTTACTTTTCCGACACTTATGTTTTCCATATTAGTTTTATAATTATTGTAGGAAATTTGTCCAAGAAACTGTATGACATCACTGTCCTAATATTGAAAGTTATCATTAAATTATGGTCATATAACTAGCGCCGAAAACGTATTTAAACACGATACGTGTAAATAGTGTAAATATACATTTTGTATGCCAATATAATTTATATATAAACATCATTATACTGCATTATTCACGAAAGATTGCATTTTTTATGGTGGAAGAAGGTGGTAGAGGAAAATGTGTAAACAATAAAGTTAACCTTGAATATCAGCCACTGTTAGTTCGCTCCAGTAATTCAACTGTATAAATGTATACTATAAAGTAGTATAGGTACTATGCTAACACCAATATAATAGTACTTTACTTAAGTGAGAATTTCCGTTTAAGACAAACAAAAAAGAAAAAACTGGTTCTTTACAAGAGTACATATAATGTGCTTCAAAAAGCATGTTTTAACTACTGATATTTTTCAAACATGAATATAAATAAATGTATTGTATATAAAACAATCAAAAATAAAATAGTAAATTTTGAAATTATTTAGTCATATTAATACCAAAATAATACTATATACTTCTATTGCAATAGACATAATAACAATAATAATCGTTCACTATGGCCTAACATTAAATTATAAAGTGTACAACGATGTATCCCTCATAAACATTACATATATCTCTTTTTTACAATTCATAACTATACATTTTATTTATTTAAAATATTAAAATAGATTAAAAGTCATTGTTTACGCTGCCTCTTGTTTTTTTTTTTTTTTTTTTAATTATTCTATTATTATTTTATTGATGTTTTCACTGTGTGCGATAAACAATGTATTTATATATTTTTCAATTAATATAATTATTTTGTTATTGTTTGCGCTGTGCGCGATAAGCGCTCAAATATTTATATTATATTCATATGTTCCTATTATTATTATTTATTATTATTATTATTATTATTATTATATTATTATGCGTATTATCTTAATTATAATTTAAAATTGTACATTCATCGGCAATTAACTATTGAGGTTTCGTGTCTTCTGTCGCAGAACATGGGACCGACACAGTGTAATTGCCGATGAATCAGGTATAAAAGACCCCACGACACGACTATCATCACCTTTCTCCGTCTTTCTGAATTTGTAGTAAGACCCACCCGGGCAGACTTACACAAAGTAGGAAAGGCGGCCTCCCAGCATACACTTATCGGACGGTTTGTGACTCGGTAAATGGTGTAATAGTCGGAGTTATTCTGGCATGCATCGATCGGTCACCTACCTTGTGATGCAGTAGTCAGAGTAATTCCGGCATTGCATCGGTCGACACACCGTCCGATAAGCCCCCCCCCCCCCCCCCCCGTAGTGCTACATTGTGTCGTTTCGTCGTGTCGCTGCCTTACCCGCCTGTGATTTTGTTATATATATATAATATAATTAACATTTAAAAACCTAAATTGTTTTTCTATTTTTTTCTTTTTTCATCGTTCAAACAGTCATATTAATAATTAATTCTTTAAAAAACATCTTTCCACTTACTAATTACTTTTATCTGTACGGCTAAAAAAAATACTCACAAACCAATGTTTTTTTAGCAATTTATGTATATATTTTTTTTATTTTTTGTCTTATGATAAATTGTTAGTAATCATCATCTACAACCATAAAATAATATGTACGATTGGGTATTATTTGTTTTAATTTTAAAACCAGTAATTTGGCCTATATCCTCTCTTAACTTTCTTTTAAAAGTAGATAATGTGTCGTACTGTTATTTATTGTAAAAAGTTCATAAAATAGTATAATTAATATTAAATATTGCTATTATTTCCTATTCCATCGTCGTTGAGGATAGACAGTAAAATCCATTATTGGTGCGCCCTTGTTTAAGTACTCCTACACCAATAACTAATTAAATATTGTCAATGTGAGTTTCAATTGTTTGAAAGCAGCCATCAAAAATATCTGTTTTGAAATTTTATAACAGTTTTAAAATATATATTCATAATCTTCCGTTAAAAATACATGATATAACTACTGCTTAAAACATAATACTGTTATTTTATTAAATTATCCTCACATAAAAATTGTTAAAAATAATTATCTGGTGATTGGAATTCGACCAAGTCATCAACAAGCTTACTATGTTTTCATTACTTAATCATTCTAAATTCTATATTCAATACAATGTTGTTTTTTAGTATTATTTATTTTATTCTACTCAAGCATTTTTAATTAACGGTATTTAATTTGGCGTTATATATTACGATTTCAATCAATATTAATCCCATGCATACACAAATCAAACTACACTAGTGACATATAATTGATTTTCTTGTCATTTGATATGTGTATTTTAAACAGTTTTTAATTACAAATATTAAAACTTTATACTATAAATTGTTTTTTTGAGTTATTTGTTATTACATCAGATATGTATTTGTTATCTCATAATGTAATGTGTGTATTGGATTATTAATATTGTTTTCAGAGAATTATTATTTTTTTTTAATTGTATTATCTCATTAATGTATATTGAATCAAACTAGTGTATTAGTATAATTTACGACTAATAACATGTATATTGTATATTATTATACTTGTCTTTATGTAAATATTACAATTTATCATAGAACAGGCGAGAGTACGCCAAATTTATAATATCGTCCTCTTATTGCGTTTCGTGATTATATTCGAATACTTAATTTTTTAGTGTTGGATTTTTTAGGGATTCTTATAATATTTGACTGACAACAAAATACAATATAATTTTCATTTTTATTTTATCTATTTCGATTTCTGTAACAAAATATGTGTCCTCCAGATCAGTAAAAGTCATTCAAAAGACCGTCATCAATCATCGACTTGTCTTAACAATTTGTGCCTTACTGCTGTCGACATTTCTTTACCATTCATCTTGATGTTCAATTTTACTCTTCGATTAACATTAAACTGTTACATTAAACGTACATTTTCTGAATAAAATAATAATATTTTGTACTATCGATTATAAATTAAATATAAATATTGTACGTAAAATTCGAATAAAACTGATAATTACGTATACTTCCTAATACATTTGTAAGCAGGTGTGATTTTTTCTTTCATTTTTTATTATAAATTAACCAATATTTATGGATATTTTGTAATAATTATTTCTAATCACGTTTAAATATTTATGAATTATAACGAAATCAAATGAGGAAAATTTAATGAAATCGCTTGAATTAATATGACGCAAAGCTAACGTGTACATACGTTCCATTTTGATGGACAGTCTCATTTTCGAGCTAAATGTCCCACTATCCTAAAGAACGCAAAAATGTCTTGCTTTGAAAAAAATGGAAATTTATTTTGTATTGTCTTTGAAAAGAGTATGTATTAATTGTTTCACTATGTTTTATTACAATTATTGTGCTGTTGTAATTTTACACAAAAAATTATAAAAAAACTTTGTTTTTCTCATTAATTTTTACAAAGGCCCCCCTCTGAGAGAAAAAAATATAGGCATATAATGTATAGCTACTGTTCTATAAACTGAAACAAACATGACACGGCTCAGACTCTATACTCCATTCACATTTAGAAGCGACCCAGGCGGCTGACTTTTGCACATACGAGTGTTATCGTTCTGTGTTTGTATTTCTAGTGGTTAATGAAGTAAAGTAAACTGTTATGTATGTAACTCACATGCCACCGTCAAAAATTGGTCGCTGTCGGGTCGTTTCTAAACGTGAACGAAATATAGACATATTATGTGTAGAATGTACTATACGACAGATCAATTAGCAACTTTGACCATGTTATTAAAATATAATACATAAATATCATATATCTACGATTCTACAGTTAAAAATTTCATTCGACTTGTTTCAAACTGTTACATTACCTAGTATCGTATTACACTGTATTACGGAAAACCCTTTCCAATCGTTGTTTATCGTTTTGGTCAGTGTTCCATATTATATGCGTTCTGGACCATTTGCGAAATTGGTTAATCCTTCGTATATGCGTAATACTCGATGATTGATTTTGAACAGCGTTTAAACCCTCGGTTAGTGAATGATGCCGGAAATGTTCATCCGTAAACATCGTCGTCATAGTCGTCGTTGTCGTGTGTGCACATATATTATTACACTGCAATGTATATTATTCAACGACTTGTTTTCACTATGGATGCTAGTCGGACGGTCAGTCAGTTATGTTTGAACATCGCACGTTATAACTGTACGTTAAGAGAGAGGAAACCTTTTGTTAATGGAATTACTAAGTAACCGTCATCCCCTTCGCGTGTGTATGGTGTTTATATATATATAGAGAGAGAGAGAGAGAGAGAAACATTGCAGTTGGTTTCCTGCTGCTGTCCATTTGTACTGTAAATATTCATCGCTGCCGTCGACCACCGTGTAAAATGGTCTTCGTTTTGTCATTGCCGTTGTGTGTTGACGGTTGTCGGCGGGGGACAAACATTTCCTTTTCAATGAAAGGAGGACATGGTCATATGTGTTTGGGGTGTGTCGTGCGTGTGTGAGAAGTGAATGTTCTTAATGTTTGTTAGAAGTCATCAGGTGAAGGCTGCGTCATGTCAACTCCGTTACGCTAAATCCTTTTGCGAAACTACGTTGCTTATAATTGAATCTAACGCTATTATTCATATGTATAAATATATATGTATATAACGCCAATACACATCCCAAAGAGTGAGCTCGCGAAAATCAATTTTCAGACACGCCCCATTTGCATCACAATAATGAAATTAACACTAAATCCACTCGCGATAAATGTTTAATAGTAATGCGTAGTCCCGAGATAAACAGAATATCGTATATAAGTTTAATGGACCGAATTCTGATGTATACGATTTACTAAGGCTATCGCCAGCGCCACTGTTTACAACTTTAGTCAATAAAACAACCATGTTTTGATTTTTTTGTTTTTCTCACTACCTTGATTAATTATCTATACGGTGATTAATAATAATTTATAATCTTATTCCCACATGCATATGCAATATATATATATTACATGAATACGATTATTTAATTTTTTATATCATTGAATAGTTTTTGTGAATTTATACTGGATGTTATCCATTAAGTAGAGGATATTGAGATGCTTATTTTTAGAAAAATTCGAATTATTAACGATCTACTATACGCAAAAAAGTTTATTTTAAATATTATCAATAATCTTTTCTATTACAGATTTGGATACAACGATTATTGTTTAAATACATTTTAATATTACTTAAAAATTTAAAAGATCGAATAATAACAAATGAAAATGCCTATTTCATACTAAAAAAAAATATTTTTATTTAAATGGTTCACATAAAGTCAGTTTATTGTGCCATCAAATTAAATATACATTTTAAAATTGTTAAACACATTATTTATATATTTTACAAATTAACCCATGATGTACACAATGGATATTCAAAATAAAATTAAGTTTTAATCAGACAAAATATGTACTTATATTTTATTGTTGTCTAATTTTTTAATTATTTTAGAATTTTGATATTCAAGTACAAATTTACTGCGCTTTTTGATATTTATATAGCACGTTTTAAACGTACCATAAATAAACAATATATTTTATCTATCACAAATATATCATGACTTATTTAAATTTGAAATGTTGATAATGTTAAAACGAAACGCACATAATTCATAGGGAAAGGAGGGAAAAATCGCATTTATGCCATAACATTTTCTTTATCCTGAGTCAAAGTTTTTGTTTTTAAATTGTCAGATTGTGAAAATCTAAATCCAGTTCTCGTGCTACACCATAAATAATTGTTAGGTACCCATGAAATGTTCACAATTTACAAGTTTCGAGTATATCCAAAAAATCCTAAATTTATTGCTGTTTTTTTTTTTTTTTTTTTTGCACCGCCTTCACGCAATTCCTCAACCGCTATTTGGGGGGGGGGTTTAAAAAAAAAAGGCAACGGATAAAAACTGAACCTATTCTTTTAAACTGGCGAATCCCTAGTGATAAATCTGATGTGAAAATAAAACAAAAGTCGGATTTCTCGCTTGACTATTTTGCATAAGACCCGGGGGACTGAGACGCAGGTGTTGAAACCTGACCGTGGAGTGGCTATGAAGTAGTTATTGTAGAGTAAAAGATGCAGTTTTAAGCTTTCATCGAATACACCTACTGCTTTAGTATATATTATACGCAGTTAATACAAATTATGTACTTTTTTATGAACGTTTACTTATTAACGAAACGTTTATTAAAAACATTTCTCATAATTAAAAATGTTGCTTTTATCATTATTATTTTCATTAAATGTAATCATCTTGAATTTTGTATATCTTTTATTTATTATTCTTAAAATTCAATCATCGTACACTAATTTTAGCCTTATAACTATGATTATATTTTATATATTTAATAGATACAGATAATTCCATGAATATTTTTAAAATACACGTTATCATGTTGAATGAACCTCTATCAAGGTTTTTTTTAAATGTTACTTTTTATATTTTATTGGTTTTTGAAAATCTGTGTATTATGTAATAATATAACATACACTTATAACTTATAGTACATAATATGATTAATATTAAACTCACACCGATATTGTCGTTATACGACTTTGACGTATTTATATCACTACATTTTACATGTATATTTCTTTAAATCTTTATGTGCAGTATAATCTCAGAGTGTATCCAAATAGCAGCGTTTCTTGAAATCTTGTAAAAACCGGATGTTTAATAGAAACTCATAGATGAGCATCGCCTACACGACCCCTCATAATACCCGCAATGACAATGAAGATAAAACTTTAGATTCAAGTCTCGGTCCATACACTTTCTCTTAGTTAACAATGGGTCATTTAGGAAGAAATTTTTTTTTTCCCAAGCAAGGAATGTTTAAGCGTTTGTTTTTGGATTTAACCCTCGACGTTCCTAAACTTTTGTCGTTTCTCTAAAATTTCCCATTTCACTCAACAGCGTACACATCGGAGTAAGCAAAATACGTTGCACACCAACACACACTAACTAGATGATATGTTTGTCAGCATTATTGTAGTCCATGTGTAAAATCCGGTTTAAATAGTCCCAACAGATTTAAACTTTAGCCCGTCATTTAGCGACTTACCCGCCTTTGCTTCTAGCTAATAATGTTATTAATTTAGGACGAATGTTGTTAAAATTATTTTGTATTTTTTTACAAACCATATAAACCATTTTTATATTGTATTTTTTTTTCAAACATAAGTATTATATTAAATTATATTCTCTTGAGTCATAAATTATTAATTACTATGAAAGTATTATTTTTTATAATTTTATTCGTGTTTCATTAGTAAACTGTCGAGTTTAAAAAATAACTTTTCCGACTATAAACTAAATAAATGTTAAAATGTATATTTATTCACAGGAAATTAAAATATTTTCGTACATTAATTCACAATCACTGACCGTGTACAGTTTCTAATTGTATAGATTATTCAAAAACTTTCCTTGGTTCTTAGATAATTTGTTTTCTATGTACGAGCAACTATAATTAGATAGTCGACTGACGTACGTTTGTTTAATATCAAAAATAGTGATAGTTTACCGTATTCGAAAAGTAAATATATTATTCTCTATTTGACTAATACTGACCCATGTTTGTTTCTATTTATTATTAATTTATATGGTCAATGCCCAACTCACGAAACTTTTAAACTTTTTTTTTATTATCTAAACTCGAGCAAGTATAAAATATCACTGTAGAATCTAAAACAAAATTAATGAATATTTTATACTTGTCGTCGATAGATATTATAAAAACGTATTTATTTTTATTTATTTTGTTTGACTTTTTTGTTTTTAATATGTATGTACCTATACGTAATGGTAAAAATAAATTCAACAAAATAATTTGATATTCAAGCCTATACATATACCGTTAACCAATTGTCTCAATGTTATACCCTTGTGGCGTGGGGTCATATTCATTAACGGTTTTCTTCTTTTTTTTTACTTCCTTCGTTCGACGGTATAATTTTTCACACTGAAATCACCAGTGTTGGAAAACAATACGTAAACAACGGTTGTCGGACAACGAAAAACCGCACAAAATACCCAATTTCCCTAGCGAGGTAGGTATATATACTATGCAGTATATAGTTGTATCTTTTTCCCCCGTCTTTTTTCATTTTCCGCTCGTGAAACCCCCAGGCGAAAGGCAATCTTTCATTTTATTCGCACAGGTCAGTACTACAGGGTTTTTGTTGCTTTGTCGGACTTGCACGCCGGTTTCCATCTCTAATGAAGGTTGTGTACCCCAAAAAAAAAAAAGGCTTCGATATATTATTATGTACATTGTACCTGCAACAGTATTCTTAACCTCCACCACTATCATGATCACACTCTTCACGACTACCTTTGCTTTATGCTGCTCCCGTTGGCTCTGTATCTATTTTACCTAATTTTTTTTTTTTTTACTAAAATTTTGTGTAAGACCGTTAAATGAGATTTAGCTAATTTTATAATGTTTTAGATTCTAACAGAGACAAGGAATGTGTTTTATTTTGTAGGTAAGATGGATTTGCTAAACAACAAGTCATACTTAATAAAAAAAAAAAAAAAAAATTGTAATTCACTGATTCAATAACTGTTTACCGAATTTAAAACTAATAAAATTAATAGGCCCTAATATTTTAATTTTTGAACAAGGTGAAGTTTCCAATAGTATCAATAAATAAAAATAATATCTTTGCAAATAGTCTGTCACTTTCTGTCGTCTGCTAATGGCATTATAAATTATTATTTTTATTTTTTTTATGTATTTTCTCTGTTAAATGTTTATGTAAATAATTGTTCAATTTAACTTAATTGTTATATTATAATATCTCTTAGCATGCTGGGTGACTTTTTTTATCTATCTACATTTGTAATAATGTACATTGTACACTTATCTTTAACCTTTTAGGATATATTAGTATCAATAAAATAAATAAAAAATAAATGTTGAATCGCAGCTGGACATGTGTATAATAATAACAAATTACACGAACGTACTATACACATTACACATTTTATACTATATTTCTACTATTTATAGTTCAGTAACGTATATTTACTTATATAAACATCAAGTATGAACATTTATATATAAGTATATTATATATATATATATATATATACGCATTAGGTTATTTTTTTTCACGTATTACCCTGTCGTGTTGATAGAGACGCAACCAGCCGACTAGCGAATCAGCTCAATTTGTAAAAGCGATTGGTGTCCGGGACGTTGACAGCAGGCGGAAAAAAGAGAAAGAATTGTCGGAAGAAAGACAAAAAAAAATAATAATAATAAATAAAATACAATTTTTCGTTTCGCGTCGAAGCTACGCGTAATCCGTGCTTTGAATTCCGATTGTACGAAGTCGTGAAAGCTTCTTATTATAAAGTAATAATTTATAATATATATACAATATAGCATCTATAAACAACAGTATATTATATGTAGCTTTTAAATTTGGACCTTCTTTGAATTTATTACTGTTTTTGTTTGGTACGTTTATCGACAATTAATTACAAATCGAAAAAAATATCGTAAGATAAGATGCAATAATTTTAACTTAAAATCAGATCTTCTTTTTATTATTGAAAAGTAATAATTTTTGTTAATATTTTTCAAGAAAAAAAATAAAATCTTTCGTGAGAAACGGCATTATAATGTATATTATTATTATTATAAAAAAAAAAAAATCCTTACTTATTTCGTACTGAGGCCAAGTGCTGGTTAATACCATTATTCTCGTTTCGCTCGCTTCGACATAAAATAGTAATGTGTATCGTAATGTATTAATTTTTAATAAATTGCAATTAGCTATATAAAGTTCCATTTATATTCGATGTATAATCGGCTTTTTGACATTTTTAAATTGATTAATAACTACTTAAAAATATGCATACTTTACAAAAATCACAAATAATTTTTGAGCCAATACATGCATTGCTTTTTAACTTAGAATCTAGTTAAAATAACTATACACAATTATTTGGAAGTATGTACTCTACAAAACACCATTTAATAATATTTAAATGATGTTGAATGAAAATTAAACATTTTAAACGTATAAAATAATATTATACTAACTACATTGTATTTATTTTTCTATCTTGAGATATTTTCTGTATAATCAACGTCTCATTCAGTCTTACCTCATCAGATTATCTAATTTTGATAATGAATAATAAAGACATTTTATTTAATGTAAATATCTATATAGATTATGTTAACAATAAATATACTATTTTAAGTACGTATTTGTTTGAAATAATGGCTGTCTTGATATTAATAATTTGTCAATCAAACTTATAAGTTATTTCAACTCAAAAATATTGTAACATGACTTTTTTAAATTATTTTATTTAATGCAAGTCGGCATGTGTTATGCAACTATTCCAGGGTAGTAAATATTTTCTAATCTGGATTTTTTTTTGGATAAAATAAAAAATATATTACAATTATTACATAGTATATGGTGAGTTTATTATTACACAGTAGTACAGTAGTAATACATTTTTAATGTAAATTAGCTTATATTTTATTTACAGATCTACTCTAATTGGTTCAAATTTTTGAAAATTAAATTTAAATACAATATTATTTATTGACTTATGTTACAACACAATATAGGTAGCACATTTATTTATATTAAATATAATTATTCGCTTACTTCGATATATGCATTTGAATTATGATGTATATTTTTAATTGACGATTAAATAATATTATAATAAATATTATACAATTATGACTTACGAGTTTATGACGTATATAATATACTAAATTATTAATCACGATGTAAAATGTTTTTAATTTAAAATAACCAAATTACTTTTTTTTCAATATTATACCTCAAAATCTATAAAAAGGTTATGGTTATACCAAAATATTTTGCATAATCTAAAAAAAAAACTTAGTATAGCAACAATAATTGAACAACAAATATTTATTGAAAGCCAAAGAAAATATTATGATTCGCAAATTATTTGATTATAAAATTAAATTTAAAAATATAAATAGGTGGGATACATTGTGTTCGATTTTAAAATTTTCTTATTTTATTTTTATTTTTGTTCTCATTTTTTACTATGCTTAAACTAATTTAGCAATATACCTACGCATGAATGTACACATATTGCTAGCACAGAGCGCCGTGTTTGTGTAAAGTATAAAAGTATATATTACTTAATATTGTTATTATTCAACAATGATAATAATATTATTATTACGGTCGTAAATTTGAATACTCTATTTGATATGAAAACACTTTGTTCTTTTAATAACCTTCGTTGTGTTCCAGATAGTTTCACGTCTAAAAAAATAATACACAAGCATGATGGTTTTTTTCCTCTTTGTCTTTTCCTTGTTTGTTTTGTTTTGTACGACAATATACCGGATATGGAATTATCTAAAATTCTTAATCATGTAAAAAATATCTCTGCATGTAATTTATGGTATGTTATTATTTTTATCTTTTATATTTATTTCTGAATTTTGGTAATATTTCCTATCTGCGACGGTGAATTTGAGTCTAATATTGTTATTTATGTATTTTATAAAGTGCCCACAAGACTGTTCACATTAAATGATATTTGTTATAATATACCATCACGAATGTCACATAATATATAAAAATCATAATAGGTTATGTAAATTGAACATTTTATATATATTTGATGCGTAACACTTATGATATCACATAATATACTACCTATATAATCATATTATCATATTATCGTATATGTTCGATAAGTGAGTATAAATGAGATATTTTATTGACTTTGAAATGATTATATTATTGTAATTTTCAAATAAAAAATTACAAATAACGTGTCACAAAATATTTGAATAAAATAACCAGTTTTAACTGATACTCATTTTATATTTGTAAATAATTATAATGTAATTAACACGCATCAGCATATTTTAAATAATAACATGATAACTTAAGCTTTAATCGTGTTCATTTTTATTTAGCACGCATATACTGTACTTAAACGCAGTTAAATATTGACACAGTTAAGAATAAAGTATTACAGTTTAATACATAATATTAGAAGAGTAGTGAACGTTTTGTATAATATTGTTTAATGTGGGTTAAGTGACTGTGTATGTAATATACACCTATCGAAGATCTCTTCTACAAAATACATCTATACGTGAGTTTCAAGTAATTTTCAATATAATATCCTGCGTTCTTTCGACACTTTAAAGTGTGCTGGAAAGAAAAACACTGTTTTAAATTAATTTTAAAAAAGCAGCTGTGTCAAATCATATTTTTCACATTTTTTTTTTTTCATTATTGTTCTGTGATCATTTAATCTAAAAATACATTTTCACTTAAATTATTTTCCAAAGCTTTGACAACCACTTTTAATGGCAGTATTTGAGTTAATTTCTTTTATCAATATTATTATAACTATTATTAATGTAATTAGAAATATTAACGTTTATGTACGTACAATCGTCATTCAGAAATCCCAACCTTAAAATGAATATAAACACAATCTCTTTATAAAGACTTAGGCCATATTTATTTTTTAATTTTCCTGTAGAATAATTATAAGTAATTTCTTTTTTTTTTATCACTAAAAATGTTAATGTTTATTATTATGTTAATATTTATTATTTTCATATTTTATTAGATATTTAACTTCAGATTCAACTTTTAAATTATACATTAATGATAAAATTGTCAACATTGTAAAATTTAATTAAATATAAAAATTTAGTTTCACATATTATATTAAGTATAATTTATTTATATGTTCTGGATATTTATCTACCGTGTAATTTTAACGTAAGTAAAAAAATATTAAAAACATACATTTTTTAATTATTATTAGTAATATACATCTCTCTATATCGTTTAAAGAATAAATATATTTAAAATGAAAATACATTTTATCATATGAACATAATAATAAACGATAAGAATCTCCAGAAAAGTAGCTTATACCAATGTATTGACACATTTCACTTATAGGTTCTGTTTAAATTATTTATTTCGTAAAATACAACTGTCAAATCTTACATTTAGGTGTTGGTTTTATTCAGCGATTTATACACTACAAATAATATACCTACTTTTATTTTTTCAGCATTTTGCCTCAGACTTACGGAATTAAAAATCGAAGAACATACTCTCGTGGGGAACAGCACAAGACTAGAGTGCAAATATGACCTACAGGGTGAAAGATTGTATACTGTTAAATGGTACAAGGATGGAAATGAGTTTTATAGATTCCTGCCCGGGGAATCGCCAGAAATACAAGTATTTGAAGTTACTGGAGTACACGTCGATGTAAGTACATTGATTTTAGAAAATTATTTTATTTTATGCTACCATAATTCTATTTTGAATTCTTTTTTTTCTCCGGAGAAAATATTAGAGTGAATGTTGTGTGTACAACGTAACAAATTTCCACCGTGTTTCAAATACATATACTAATATAAATACGTGTATTTAATCTCTGCCCAAATAAGTGCGTTACGTTAGTTTTTAACCTCTGACATTCAATATAAAATATTTTAACATACCTCATATATTTATTACATAAACACGTAAACAACAACCAAGAAAATAAAACCAATATTACATTGAATTTATTCCTAAAATTTAGTATTGCTAGGCATTCATTATTAATGCAACAGCAGCTGAATGTGAAAAAAAATACTAAAATTGTAGAAATAACTTGTATGATGTGATTGCATTGTTTAAATAGGATCCGAAGAAAACACGAACGAGATAATTTCAAAATTGAAATCATTTAAATTCTAATGAAAAATATTGTTAGTACAACTTTTGCCGTTGGGGTTCGTACAGAACTTTTGAGGAAGCTGGCTTAATGTGTTCGGTCCCGGGTATCGGTCTCTAATGTCACACGTAATAGATTCGACTGCCGTGTAACCGGCAACCGCCGCTTTCAAGCTCCCAAACCAAATACCCAATAGTTCTACAACTTACAGTAACAAATTGGAATATCATAATTACCCCCAGAAAGCACATAAATGTCTGTAGCTGCTGGTGCATTAGTAAATGTTGATTAACCAAAAAAAAAATAAACGGTTATCTACAGATTATAAAATTATAAAACTGTATTAAACTATAAAATGTTTTCAGTTTTTTTTTCCGTTTCGGCGTTTATATTACAGTTTTAATCTCAAATAAACTGATAAAAGTTGTTAACAGAAAATATGTGATGCGTACAATTTTTTTTTTTTTTTATATATTTTAAATTATAAAAATATTAATAATATAATTATTTGATTTATTTCGTTTATACTACTTTAACCATGAACACAATTTTTATTCCTTTCAAACACAGTTTTGAAATTTGTTACATTTAAATTTCTGTCGATACAATTGTAGCTGCCCATTATTAAAGTATATACTTGATTAAACATAATCTTTATTGTGGTGGAGTTCATCTTTACTTTTCTTAACTGTGTTTTGTTTTAATAATTCATGGTTTTTTTCTTAAATACAAAAGTTTACTAAATCTGTCCTGTTTAATATATTATAACAAATATAAGTCTTAAATTAAAAACCGCAATAATCAAACACTGATTGTCCCGAAACAAACAAATGAAATGAAAAAAAGAAAGTGGAATTGAACTGAACGAGTATAGTATAGTTTACAATCTGTGTTGACATACTTTATTCAAAAGATATTATTCTTGTCGAGAAAATAACGTATTTTTTTTTTATTATTTTTTTTTTTTTGTTCTTCAAAGAGTAAAAAACCAAACACAAAATAATATAGGTCAATTGTTTTATTATCTAGTATATATTACAATTCTTCAATAAAAGATGAATCGAGACATATTTAAATGCAATATATTATATATGTATAAATGAAGTAGAAACTGAAAATTTACTATTTCTTGACAAAATATTGAGAATTTAGTTAACAATTTATATATTTGAGTTATTTTTAAAGATTATAAATTGTTTAGAAAAAACAAAAATTAATCAGAGAAATTAAAAAGTTTAATCTCATCATATACTTAATACTTAAGATACGTTATACACAATTCAGACTTTTTCGTTTGTGTACAACTTTGATAATTTAAAAAAGTATCTTAAAGCTGACTGAAAAATTATTAAAGTTAATCATGAAAAGTGCTTTTTGATCTGAGTTATACATGATTGTGTAATACAGTTTAAAAATAAGTATATGTTCGGTATATATTATTATATTCCGTACAAAAATAAAACATCGCAATTATTTTTAGTGTTTATACTTTATATCAGCATATTGAAAAATTATACGAATTCCATTTATGTAAAAATTTATGAAGTTACATTTTAGTATATGGTGACATACATATATAAAATAACATTCTTTGAGTATTGGAAATATCGTACAAAACATATTTTTATATCCATACAATATATTTATAATGTTAATCATTTATTTTTTATCATGTAAAAAAAAATTCAGATATAAAAATGTATGTTTAATTGAGTTTAATTTGTTGATTACTGAGATTTCGACTTTTTCCTTGATTCGTGGTACCTACTATGAATGCATTTAAATTATGGTTAGTAAAAAAAATGACTTTTGAACAATTAATTCATTAATTATTAATACTAATTTGGTAATAAATTAAATTAAATTAAATATAATGTTTATGCATTGGTTCTTATAAGATAAAACTTGAAATTTTATTTTTGTGTAAAAATAAACTTTTAAAAATGTATATTTTTCAATTATAGGTATCCCCAAAACATTAATTAATTATTAAAAATGTATAATGCGGTTATTGAAATTATTTTAAGTGAATTTCTTTTAATCTTAAATGTGTAATAAATATAAGCATCATTACGATGTATTATCGATATAATTTCTCAATTTTAATTTAAATGTATTTATCATAGATTACAGAAGCTATAAACAGTGTTGTTAATCATTTTTTTTTTTAAATTTTATCTATAAAAAACTAGTTTTAAGTATATTTTTATCTATTTAATTAAAAAAATAAAATATTTTTATCTGGACAATTTTTCGTGTGAAGATTTTAAATTAAACTTTTTTTTTTTTTTAATTAATTAAATTAACGTTTATCTAACCGAAAACCCGCAGGAAGTTCGTCTACAATCAACCACCAATTCCAACGAAATCCTTAAATTTATTATAGACACCTACAAAAATGACTTTTTACAAAAATGATTATTTTAATTTCGTGCGTTAGCTAGTAATCTAAAGTCAGTATGATGTTTGCTTTTGTAGAAGACACACAGATAAAACAAAACCCACAGTAATGTTTTAATATTTTAAAGTACTTTTGTTGGGTGTTAACCCTTATATCTTTACCCATTAAGGTAAACTGTCAATAATGTGTACTTATTGTATTATGAGCGTCTTAGTATAATCCCCCCCCCCCACTCTATCAACATCGTTTTTACCTCAGAATTTCGATATTTTTATAGTCTACACGTATTTCACTTATCGGCGGCGTTAACGGCATGTATAAATACGTATAAATATATAATATAATGTAATATAATGTAATAATAAATTATTGCATCCCGCAAAGAACAAAAATAGGGTCTACGGATTACCATCAGACGCGGATAGTAGGTAGGAGTAAAGCTAAACAACAAAATTCTGCAATATATATACGGCATATTGCAAAATTATGAGTGGGTGGATAGGCACACGCGCCGGTGGGGGTCTCTGAAAACCGTATAAGCGAGGCGCGAACGTTTTTGTGCACACCGTACAAAACGGGCATTAATTTTCCAGGCCAAAACGTTCGCATTCCATCATTCCGCGCGCAAATCTGACAACAACACCTGGCGCGACCCGAGACTAATTGACGCGCGGCCGCCACTACTGGGTGTATTTTTTTCATCCCCTCTAAACTCGTAGTAACTCGGCCACCAGTCTAGGGCTGCAAGATCTTGGGCAGGGTACTAATAGGGGTAAAATTTGAAAAATTTAATTAAAAATTGCATTTTCTTCTTCTAGTAGTCTCAGATTTTACTCCCGAAGCCAATACAATTTTGTTACAATACGCGCGGCGATAATTTGGTTTTTATAATTTTTAATTTTTCCACAAACGTAACACTATTGTTATGTTTTGTGCGTGTAATCGTTTATTTGTGAATTCGGTTGGATAAAGAGGAAACTCGAGACGAATCCATATTAATTATACGGCACTACAGCTGGAATTCTTTGACCCGATAAACTTACTGCGCTGAAAGCTATTAAGTATTGTATTTATACCTGCAATATGCAAATTGAATATGTAACTTAATATATTATATACAGTATATGTCAATAAGGTATACTTGAAGGATTTGATAGTAATAATATAACACTGAAATTACATTTAAATATATAATATCTTCTAGACATACATTGTACAATTTGTTTTCATTCCTATGGTATAATATATCTTGCCATGCGTAGGATTTCGGTTACTGAGTATTAACAATATTCTAAATTTCTAAAAAGTCATGTTGATTTTGAATTGTATATTGGACAAGCTATTATTTTATCTCTCAATTACATAAACATTTTTTTTTTTTTTTTTTAATATTCATAGAAACAATTTAATTAAGAATAAAAACCTACAATTATGAATATTGTTATTATAAATTAGGATTTTAAATAAATAAATGTCTCTATTTAAGTTTTAATAATTTATTTATTTAATTTAATAAATAAAAAAAAAAAAAATTTAGTTTTGAAAAAGTTATTTATTCACCTATTGAATAATTGAATACGTATACAGCGTTATACCACTAGTGTATGCAAGATATAACTACAGTTAAATTAGAGTTATCCAGTTCTCGGTAAACAAGGACTTTATTTTGACTTATAGTATGAACGTGTATTTAATAATTCAAAACATTCTGTAGAATTTCTGTTTGTGAAAATAAATAAATTATATTATTTTTAAAACCATATAGATTAGGTTATAAGGGTTCTTGTAAAAAGATACCTAAATTTGTGTATATAATAAAACAGATTACGCGCCTAAAATATTTACCTAACAATCATATTTATCTGAATAAAAACATATGAATATTACATATTTTAAAGCTTATATGCAATGCGTGTGAATACGATTATCCACTGGTGTTAACACAGAATAAATAATGCACTACAGAACAATTACAGTAAAATAGAAAAAACATTTATGGAATTATTAATAAATTAAAATAGAACTTGAAAAAATATAAATAAATAGGTTAGTTGAGTTTTTATATAACAATAAATTATTGTCATTGTGAATAAATCATATTAACAGATTCGCCTAATTTTTTTTTACTTAAAAATCGATTGAAGTCAATAGCTGATATTAGTTTGGTTTATGTGAGCCGCTTACGGATTAAGCATTTTTGTTTTTGATAAGTACTTGACAAATTATAATCATATAAATTACGCAGGCTTGTACACTGGGGAATTAATTACAAACTTAAATGCTATCTTAAATATAAATATATATTATATATACATTTACACACACACACACACACACACACACACATATATATATATATATATGAACACCTATTTTCATACGACCCACCTACAATAAATATAAAAATATAGCATTTGCTATGTATAGGGGATAAAATAGAATCCATCCGAATCTACGACATGATAATAATGTAATATCCTGTCTCCACATTTATTCATTCGCAATGCACATTACAATATATAGATTTATTGCATGTATTTTGTACATATAGATACAGTGAGAAAATGTACTAAAATAAAATACGTAGATATTATGATACTTTTTTTTCGCTTTACAAGCCTTCGAGGCCCTTAATAGCTTAAACTAAACTTGTTTAGCCTTTTAAATATAATATGAAGACTTCTAATCGTTTGGATACATCAACCGCTCTTGTATTATGTTTCTGCCCAATACTCGTTGTATGGACCTTTCACGTTTTCCAGATAATTCCTGATTACAACATTCTTTATCATTTTTTCCGTCACGTCATGTTTTCAGCCCATTCAAGCCTTTTAACATATAATATACTTTTGATGTTAAGTTTATTATAGAACAGTTCCAGTTATGCGTTTTCCCCTTTCGTAATCATCCATAATCATGACCCTTTTAAATTAATTAGTTAGTTAGATGATTGTGTATTATTGTAACTACCATAATTTGTTGCTTATTATTATAAATTTAAAATATTGTACTCCACTTGCGCTTTAAACGTCACTGAAGATTACTCAGAATGAATAAGAACAATATTAATCAATATTTAACCTCTTTATTTTTTTTTTTTTTTATTATGCTGGCTGATCAGTTGTTATTTATGTCGTAAACCTTTACTATGTATAGTTTACGATTAATTCGATTCTCTCAACCAATTTGGTAATATGAATCGTTTAAACGAAATAGTATCTCCATCATATATTATATTAAAATTGAAATTTCATCGCTAATTATGTTTAATAATTATCCCATTTAGTTGGAAATATTTTACTTTTAAATAGGTACATGTTTAAGTGGCTTAGTATAACTACGAAATTAAGACCCGGCCAATTAGGTTCAACAAATATATCACAAAAATATCTAGTTAACGATAATTGCCTTGAATTTGTTAAATAACCATAAAATATAGCTTAGTGTTATGATTTTAAAGTTTATTTCACTGCTAAATATAGGTGTACATCTGTGTTCATAAATTGCTTTAAAACTTTATTCGTTAGCAAACTCTCTGTATTCACATGAATTTGGTTTAACAATAATATTTTATACAAAGATACAATTTATTTAAATAACTTATCATACTTATGACACTTATGTTAAAATATTGACTCGAATTAATTAATTATAAATTATGAAGTTTTCTATTTATATTCAAATTCGTATTAAAACTCTATTTAACTATTACAATGTTGCTACGGACGTAAATACTTAAGTGTACCTTTTTAATAATAATGAAAATTGACCTCTTAAAATTATTTATAAAAAAATTGGTTTTTGTTACTTTGAAACTCCAAAATGATACCCTCATTTCAACAGTCTACACATTCATTTTATAGTTCAATGAAATTCATGTTATATGCATTTAAATATGAATTTTTACTAAAATAATAAGACAATTATAATTTTCACTTAATATTTATACACGTTGTGTGAGTAGAAACGATATTTATAAATGCTGTTAGTTAGACTTACGATTTATTTCGCTTGAAGGTTTTTTTTTCAAAACACAACACATTTTATAATACTATAGCATATTAAACGCAAACGTATAATTAAACATTAAATAACTGTTAGCCCACGAAGGGTGATAAAAAATGGACATTAAATATGCCAGTATAGTATTTAATTTCTTATTCTTTTTTAGTTAAAATTAATATCATATTTACAGTGATGGTCCTATTAATAATATGTGTTGAACATAACTATGATACGTTATATAAATATGCAAAACTAAACAGACATATTCTTATCATTTTCAATTGAATTTCTATGGTTTTTGTAGAGAAGTTGTAAGCTTTTATTTGCATTAATTCAAATTTAATTTATAGTGAAATAAAATAATATGGTTGATACATTTTTTATTTTATATACCTTATTCATTACACATAAATTACATGTATACTAACGTTTATTACATGGTTATATTTACTTATATACCGCAAACTGCCCATATATGTTTACGTAAATGAATAAATGAAAAAGCGCAAATAAACGTTTTAAATTGCAATATTGCCATGCTTTGTAAAAATAAATTCTGAAAAATATAATAAGTTATTACGTCTAACTCATAAAAATAAATAATTCGGTAAATTTTTATTTTTATATATTTAAAAAAACTAGTATCTATCTTTTTAAATTGGTTTTGCAGTCCATTTAAAGTTTTCGCGATAAAACATTTATCTTAAGCATAATATATTTAAAAATATGTAGGTTGGAAAGGCGTAAGAGAGCTATACTACTATAGCAACACAACTAAGTGCAGAGATGGCTGAATTCAACAATTCAATTGCATAGCGATAAATGAATTACTCTATGCATAAAAATAAAACAGAAATATTAAGATGTGACAAAATTATATAAGCACTCCGACAATTTTTTTTTAACTTCTACAATACCAGCTTATCTCTGAATAGAGTATGGCAAAAAATGCATCTTCTCTAAAGATATCGACTATTTTCACCATATTTATATAAATAGTATGTTTAAGACGTTCTCCTTATATGCCGACCTAATAAAATAGTCTATCGATTTTCTCAAGCATTCATCAATTTATTATATATATTACACTTTAAAGGCACGTTTCCAATTCTGTTTTTCACGCATGGTCAGTTCGAAGTATGTCGACGTTACTCGCTATTTATGTTTGATTGTTATATATAATCGGGGTGTATGACCCACAGAGTTATAATAGCTGTTAAGGTGGTGGCAGTGGTCTGAGGATGGTTCGAAGGTAGTAAACACATATTGAATATAAGAAGTATATTGTATACAAAAATAAAATAAATCCAGAAAACTCGTCCGTACAATATACGTAGGTTTAGACTAATGCGGGTTCGTGCGCAAACATATTCATGATGTCGTCGCTCCTTCCTTTTAGAGCCCTCGCCAAACGCAAACACACCCTCCGTCACCGTGCACACAGCACATATACACAAGCGTCCCGTTAAATCCGTTAGAAAAAGGATGAAAAACGTGGAAAAAAATGAGCAAAAGAAAAAGAAAAAAAAACGCGCACTCCGAGTTAAATATAAATGAAGACTTGACCGTTGCTTTTTATGTCGCTTTTTTGCGCTTTAAAAGTAGATATGCGTACCTGATTTCCCCATTTTATCGGTGGCGTGCTTATACATCTTTATATATAATATCACTATATTGTTGCATGGAATTTTCAATTTCAGTTCGTATAATATTAACATATACATACAGTTATAAATATAACATTATAGAAGTATCATTTCCAAGATATGCATTCGATGATATAATTTTATTTTTCTTGGGTCAGTCGTTTTAAGAATCAACAAGTGTTTTAGGACGTTTACATACAGTCATTACATTGGAATATTATAAAACTACATACTAACAACAGATAAAGTTTTAGACTCTAGAGGTTAAAGAATATAACATAAAACGATATTCTCTACGTTTTCACAACGTAAATGGTGTTCTAAATATTCAAAAATGAATAATACAAATTCCTAGAAAATTAAACTGCTTTTTTGCATGAATTACATTTATAAAAGTGATTTATTTTATTTTAAGACGCACTTTCCAAAAAATCCACTTTTTACTTTATTTTTATGATCAGCTAAATAAACAATTTAAAGAAATTAATTTGTTTTATTATATTCTATGTCCATTAAATATTCTTAAGTTATAGATATGAAATTAAAGTGTTTTTGAGTGAATTAAGCTAAAATAACATTGAAAAATAAATTTATTAATTCGTGAAATAAGTACAAATATATATTTTTAAAAGAAAATTGATGTTTATCCTTGGGAAAAATAAACACTCGCTTGTAAAATACGTTAAACAAATGAGAGGTTCATTTTTTTTAATATTGTAAAGACTATCAACACAAAAAAAAAATACCGTTTTAATCGATAAACATCTTAAGAAAAGTAAACTTTTCAGAACATTGAAAAGCAAAGCATGAATTATTCGGTAAAACCTAAAACATTCTTGCTACAAAAATCTCTTATAATCACTGTAAAACATCAATAAAAACATAATTATAAAAAGATTGTTTAATCTAAACAAGTATAATACATCTTCAAAATAAATTATTATTATCCCTGACTTTTTTTCATGATTTTTAAATGGATATTTATTAATTAATGTTCTTATCGTTATTATAGATATTTATTTTTTATGATTAAATTTAAATAATTTTACTGAATTTGAATTATTATTAATATATGCTATTCATTACTAAAATTCTTTCGCTAATTTTGATTCCTCATTTTATAAATAAATTAATGCAATATTAAATATCTATATAAGTATTTGTAAGACCACGCATTTCAGAATTATTTCACTTGTTGGTTGTTATTATTTACTCACTAGAAATATCCAATGAAAAAAATAAAAAACAAAAACATCACTCAAAAAATAAAGATGTATTTATAATTAATACAAATCGTATAATAATAATTAAATAAAATAGTAAACTTAAATGGTAACAGGGCTGATGCTACAATAAGCAATTTCACGCCCAACCATACGCCCAAATTAGCTATTAAATAATTTACAGTAGAAAAGAGAGTTATAATTTAATAAATAGAATTTTTTCTCCTCAGAATTTGTCACTTTATTATTAGTAAAAAAAATCTCACGAGCTTAAAAGTATGGTCTACGTTTATTTAAAAATTCTAAAAATCAAATTTTTAATTACTGCATTATTGATAAAAAAAAAGTAGATAGATAATTGTTGAATCGCCTAGTATGAAGTTATAAATAATAATTTTTCAGTCTCCTTGACATATAAAAATGTAAACTGAAAATCAAGAAATCCAACAATAACATATATAAAAAATAACATTTATAGATATTTAAAACAGATTAAAAAATTAAAAAATTACTTCAATAAAAATAATGATTTTAATGATTACAATAAAAATGTATAATATAGTTAGCTAATATAATAAGTCCTATGTTAAACATCAATCCTGTATGTGTATTATGTATGATAATATATACTTTTACAGAAACACGTCGTATCTATAAATTTATGCAATTTGGATTTAGTAAAAGTTTATTTCTGTACACAGCATATATAGTGATTTAATAGAACTGTGATCAACTATATATAAGCCTTTCGATTCGAATATTACTCAAATATATTGAAATATACTATCTTACGTAAAATAAGATATTTTTTTCAATAATTTACAAATTATGTAAAATCACACTTGGTTGATTTACATTAGATTTAATGTCGCACTGATCGAACGTGTACTCAAAATAACAAAATAAATGGACTATATATCTTTTTTTATTATCCAAGCATCCTGATTTTTCGTTGGCGGAAATCACCTTCACTTCCCATTTTTGAATTATATAGTAGAGTCGTCTGCTTGTATATCAAGATAACAGTACACGATTTACTATAATTTACGGGTGGTGGAAAAATATACTACATCATTATTATTATATCCTTGGTCGGATTTTTCATAGTACGAAATTAATTTCAACGTCTGTTTTCTAAATAATTTTACGAATTCAATATTGATATAGATTTATTGAATAGTTGATATAATATGCTTGTTAAAATCATAGACTAATAACATATTGGAAAAATTTTGTCTGTTGTTATAATACTCGTCAATGTAAAATAAAAAAAATAAAAATACTTGAAAGGACAACAGTGATAAAGTATTAACCATCTTTATTGAGATGCAGTAATGATAAATGTCGAATTATTTTATTGAATTAAAATCCTATGTGTTTAAATTTACTTTTATTTAATTTATTTTTAATCATTTAATATTGGCATTAAAAGTTTTAAATATTGCCATTTGACATGATTATGTAAGTGAATATTTCAAATCCATAATAATCTATCATATTATTATATATTATATAAACGTTAACATTCAACATATATAGGTACTTATTTTATTTATTAGTGATTTATTTACTACGAAAAAGCCGTTTATCATAGCATCCGTACAGAATATTGCCTTCATTTATAAAAAAAACCATAGCTTAATAAAATTGCATAAGCAAAACGCCGTATTACATAAATATTTAAATTTGTTACTTTAATATACTTTTATACGCTATACATTTATGATTTATTTTACATCTATTTTTATTTTTTGTAACTCATCGACTACTAATTGTTCGAATTTATTTTCACGAAAAAATGAAATAATCTAGATTTGTCTTCTGACTTAAGTTTCTTTACGGAACAGAATAGTATGACGTGTTATATCTTATATCGTAGTATAGGTGTACTGAATAAACGATGATTGACACAATGTTTTTTCTTTAATTCACGCATCGAGTACGCTCTTATCCCTATTAATCTACTCTTTTAACTTTTACGTTTAACTGTAATAGACTTAATGTGTATTATTTTCGTGTATTATACCATAGCAAGCATAACGTCATATTACTACGCAATAGTTACTTACTCAGTAAAAATAATCCTAATATGTAACATAATAAATTTATCAATTTTAGTAACCAAATTTCGAGTATAATATAAATGATAAAAATGATTTTTATGCCAAAATTAGTATACGAATATTTACTAATAAAAGTAAGTTGCCATACAAATTTTACGATACATGTTTATTTTTTTTATACGTACGTACTAACACGTGACAACATAATAGAAAGACGAGATGTTTCTAAATTTCTTTGGAGAGAGGAAGAGCAACCCTCTTGACATCATCAATAAAAAACATCCGTGTCGTTTGGTATAGTTAAATAGTTATGTGTTTCGATACTGTGTTTTATGACATTGTTTTAGTGAGTTTCATAATTCCGTATCTACTATGAAAAACATGTTTACTTCGTGGTATTTAAATTATGTAATATACGAGTGCTATCATAACTGCGCATGCACGTCACAAAGACGGTGAAAGTGATTGAACTCGTTAAACGGGTGTTTTAGATAAAATTCGATGATACGTGGTGAATCATCGTGCAGTAAGTTAGAAGCTCGGGTTGTGAAATAAAAGGTTTATTGTGGCTGTGGTGGGAGTGGTTAGAATAGAAGACGTTCGACAAGAACCCGCTAATATGCATTTTCCGGTGACATAATATATACGTTGATTATTAGTGTGCGTACCTCGCAAAGCCATTATCGCGGTCTTAATTCGATAGAAATTATAGCGTTAGCATTTGATGGTAAATTAAACGCAATCTTATTAAAGACTATGACATATACTAAATGCATGTAAAAAGAATAATAACTATTATTATGGTTATTAACCTCCAAGCCGCGGTGGTATTTCCGTCACGTATCTGATACTTACCACAAACGCACGTCACTGACAGCGTTTGGTAAAAATAGTTTTCGTTATGATAATATCATAATATTATAACTCAACATTACAACAGTTGAATTACGCATGCCACATTATTTTCGTGATATTGATAAATAACAACTTGATGACGTTACTGCCCGTTTCAAATTCCGGAAATGCGTCCAGAAAAGTTAAAAATTTCTGTTGACGATTAACGCATGCACCAAATTATAGCTCATAATAATAAATCTGATACTTGTGTATTAATACCGAAAAACTTAAGCAGTTTACATTTGGTGTATGTTTTTTGCGAAATAACATTAACATCTTATTGCTCTTTGTTTGATTTCAGGAAAAGCTGTCTACGGCAGAAAGCGTTGTTCTGAGACCTTTAGAATTGGCGAGTAGCGGTAAATACCGCTGTGAAGTCTCTGCCGAAGCACCGTCGTTTCAAACAGTTACCAACCATAGTTCTATGCTTACAGTCGGTAAGTTTTGTTTCGTCATTAACAAAACTTAAAACACCATTTGTATTTATTTGTATTTTCAATGGGTTTCTAATTTCCAAAACTCAAAACTAAAGACTATTCAACACATAAAGTACAGTTTGTGCAGCGCTTGATGTCACATGAATTTTTTTCGCTTTCTTCATTTCAACTTAATTGCGTATCTTATACGTTTTATTCAATAGTATTATTTTAAATTTTAATAAATTAGTACTACCTATCATTCATATTTATTCGATATCAGTTCCCGCGTTTGAACTCTCGTTTCATTTCATGATCGTCGACTCCTATTCGTTTTTGTTACCAATTAAACATTGATTATTATACAATCTTTCTGTCTTATAAGTATTTATATCACGTATTAGAAGCTTATCTTGCTATACCAGTGAAACGTCCATCTTCATATCAGTCGTTTTTGTTAATGTAGAATAAAGCTTATTTCTTAACTAAAACACTTATTACTTTGTTATCATAGCATTTAGTAAAAAAATGTCTACGTTTATCATTTTATTACTGACAATTATTACTATATTTTTACCACAACTTTTTGCTGACTTAAATTCTACTACATAATTTCTGACAAAGAATTATTTTACTCTCCAAAATTATTTAAATGTTTTAAAATATCATATTACCAAACGAAAATAAATAAAAAACTTTATCTATAAAATTGATAATTTGTCTTAACTTGAGGATGAGACGGTACACGATCTTGGTATTATTTTTCAATCGAATCCTATGTTTTTATTTCGTATTGATCAAATTACTTTAAAAGCTATGAGAACATTGGAATTTTTAATTAGATCAATTTCATCCTTTAAGGATATATGCCGTGCTTTAGTTTGCTCTTTATCTGAATATGAATCAATAGTATATTGCCCATTTTCTATTTACCAAATTGAAAAACTGAATAGACTGAAGAAAAGATTTTTGCGCTATATTGGTTATAAAAATAATGTATTGAATAAAAACAACCGCAATTCATTTAATAATATTCAAAATATTCTCAATATCAATACTTTATATACCATAAAAAAACAGATATTTCCTTTTTTTTTCGAAGTTGATAAATGGCTCAATATCATGTTTCCCTCTATTAGTGCTTATTCCTTTCTATAAAACTCTAGATCATACTCCATTTTTCACATCAAAACCCACCGAACCAGTTTTGATTAGAATAACCTTTTTGAGAGAATTTTGAAATTAGAAATTAAGTTCTGCTTATACTTTTTTTATTATTAATAAATTTCATCCAGTATACCCGTTTTTTAAGTATTTTTTACTTTTAAGTTTACGTATTAATTATTTGATATGCTCATGTGATTTATAAATTAAGAAATGTAATTGTAATTTTATTGATTTCATAATTTGTGATACATTTATGCTTTAGCCTATATGGCGTTTGTCTTAAATAAATAAATAAATATATAAGTATATAAAATATAATATACATTAATGTGAACCGTTCATAACACTTTTAAATTATTAACTCGATCACTCATTAAACCATTAATTGTTTGAGAAGAAAAAAAATATTTAAATTTAAACAGATCAACACAAACGTTAAGGATAAAAAATGTAGCAAATAAATTAATTTATGCGTCTGTAAATAAACCAAATTAATTAAAAAAGCTAAAGAACCAAATAAAATATTAAATCAAATAGACAATGATTTTACATTTTATTACAATATCAAATTTAAATTATTTACTTTGCAATGATTTGCACCTAGGTATACATTGAAATCTAACGAGTTGCTTATGTTTGACCCGTAATATTACGCAATAGAGGAAAGGCATTTGAAAATGTTAACCCTATAAAAAGCATTTTAGCCACAAAAATCAATAAATGTCATTATACTATATCCAAGAGTTAAATATAAATACTTAATTAATGCTTACCTCTAAACCATGGTATTCACTCAATAACCACACGAATATTTGCTTGTTATTTCAATTATTAACTCGTGCTATTAATTACACCATTTTCCTTTTTAAACTGACGATGTTTCAGGGTTTATTATTTTACGGAAAAAAAATTGTTCATGGAGCATTTTTAAAATATTTGCTAAAATGCCTTACCTAAAAAAAATATGTTGTTAGTTACTTTTTAGTGTAACATAATTGTCAACATAGTAGTTACCTCAGAATCACAACTTGTTCTATTATATAAAGCTAATAATATAAGACTAAATAAGTATAGTATTAAGAACTATTGTTTATAATCAGAAAATGATGTAAATCGTTTTTGACAATAGCGGAGTTGTTCCAAATTCTACTACTACTACAATACTACTTTTACAACTATGCTTACATCTACAGACTACTTATTATTAGCGTATAGCTATTATTAAATTCCATTAATTTAAAACGTCTGATAAATATTTTATGCACTGTCAAATGAATTCCACCCGAGTAGAATAATGATTAAGGCGTTAGTCCTTACACAGAAAACGCCTATGATGATGCGTAATTTTCCTGGTAATTATTGTCTATGATTCATTTTATTCCGCGTAAAAACAATACATTTTTATCAGGAGAAAACATTTCCAGTGACCGATTGTATTTAGAATACTATCTACCGTCTCTTAATCGTCGTCGTCGTCAACGAGGTGCATATTATTACACGTTTATTACACTACAGGATCAGAGAAAAGGACCTAAGAGTATATATTACACGTAAAAGTCTCCGGGTACTCGACCAAATATTTATTCAACCTTAGTGCGTTTTAAACGACCGGGAACAATATACATCCACCGTAGTCCTCAGTCCCCGGCGCCTCGTAAAACCCGATATATACGAGAATATTGTCGTCGCACGTGCAAATTGGTTTAACTCGGTGGCGCGCCTTTGTCTCGGCGATCCAATTCAATCCGACCCTCTCGAGCGCGCCACTGTCTACCACTCAAACTGTAGGTAGGAGACAAGTATATTACTTATATAATATATATATATGTGCATCGGTCTTTCGGTGGATATACACTTATATGCGTAATCTCGTTGCTATAACCGAGTCGATTCGATTGGTAAATTATATGCGCTAACGGCGGAAGATCATTACGACGTTTACGATAAAAAAAAAAACTACTAAACCATAAATATACGTGTGTGTACGTGTATAAGCAAAATTTATCTCTAGCAATGGATTTCATGATGATTCCTTACATTTCTTTCATAAAAATAAATCAATATATATATATATATGACTTACCTACTGCTTGATGTCATTTTATTAAAATACCTATTGGTAATAAGACATAGTAAGTATACAATAGCAAAACCTAATGGATGCGCGATATCGCTATTATATTATGTTATTTAAGTGACAAAATGTAATGTTATCTTTTGTATAGGTGGAACTTTTATGTTTAAATGTTAAAATCAGTTCACAATCATCATCCTGCCTCTTAAAATCTGATTAGGATGCTTAAAATATGCATTTTAAGAATATCACACACTTTGTTAATTGCACTGTGATTTCATATGACAAATTAATGAAATTTAATTATTTAGTTGGTCATTAAAAAATTAAAAGAACACATTAATTTCACATTTTTTTATCAAAAATTATTGAACATCAATTATTAAGTATTAACTCATAATACGATATAACCAAAACCTTACCTACATCGTAATTTTATTATTAAGTTTTCTTCTTTTTTATCGCAAGAAATTAATTTCTAAAACTATGCAAGGAATTTTAAATCTGTCAAAAAAAAAAAAAAAAATAAAATAAAGTAAATTTAAACAAAAATAAGCCAGACAAAAAAGAAATAGGATATTAAGAACCTATCTTGTCTGATAAACATCAATTCTAGATAATTATGTGGGTATTTTCTACGTTTTATTTAAAACCATTAATGATACAACTAAAATTTAGAATCTATAAGTAATTTTTACCAACATTTTACATCATAATAAGTTTACACCAAACCTTTTTTTCTATTAATGTGTAAATTTTTAAAAGGAGGTGAATATTATTAAATTACTCTGAAGGTAGAGAGCAAAGATTCATCATTTTAAAAAGCCTGTACTGATTTACTTTTTTTTTTCAAATTCCAATGCAATATTTTTATTTTTTTAATTTTTTTCTATAAACTCCTTGTTTAATATAAATTTTGTTCACATTTTTATAATGTTATTTATGTTTTTATTTTTTTTTTTTTTTTTTTTTTTTTTTTTTCTTTTAAATTTTTAAAAGTTAATGATCCCGTTTTAAAAAAAAAAAAAAAACTTTTTTCCAGACTAAAAGTCGAAATTAGGTTGGTATTCTCACTCTTCTCCGACTTGACAGAGATAATAAATATTTCGTTTACAAGTTCCTGTGGCAGTTAGTTGCGATGCCTCTCATAGACATTTCAAACTTCTATAATGAAATGTTATTTCGCAATATCGCTAGACAAGAAAAAAGTTGTAAAACGAGTAAAAGTTTTTCGAATAGGCTGATTAACGATGCGACGTTGGACACCGAGTTGCGACAATATTTTTTCCACTGGCATAAAACTAGTTAAAAAAAAAAAAAAATTAAACCACAAAACTACGAGTACAGTCGTACCTACGTATATTATATACAGTTTACGCGTGGGATTTCCACCATCAGAAAGTCTCAAATTGCGTATTGATATCGACATAAACATTTCCAAAACGTCTCTTACAGCCGAAACGTATTAAATAACGTTCCTCAGAATTTAATAAAGTCCGTGTACGATGCGTGTTCCTATTTATCGGGCATAACTTCTACATATACGAGTAAGATTGGTGGTTTTCATCGATAGCCAATATGGAAAAACTTCGTGGTCTATTCCGTAATAATATATTTTAACGGTTGATGGTCATTTTCTAACATGTTGCTAACTGCTGATTTACTCTAAGCATGAATTAAAATTTGAATTTTCAGTATTTTTAAATATGCTCTTAGATCGTATTTTTATATACTTGGGACTTTTTTATGACTTACAGTGTACCAGTGATGATGAAAACATTTTTTTATTCAAACAAAAACTGCTCTTTTTACTTAAAATTAAAAATGGGGTATTTTTTTTGTATATTGATTATTGATGTATAAATCGAAATTCAAACGAATAATATTCTTGAATTATTAAGCTTTTTAAAGTCGGATAAAATAGTACATGATAATAGTAGCTGTCTTATTAGAAGATATGGATTATGTATATTATGTATTTATATATATATGTATAATATATGTTCACCTTAGTAACTTTTTTGAATAAATTATTAATTGTACATCCTCGTTATTCAAAAAACTGAACGTTTTTTACAGTATTATTTCTTTTTAAATAATTTGAAGTCATTACAAAATATTATGTTCACATTGTATATATTTTAATTATTTTTTTCAGCCCCGCCTGATGAAGGCCCTCGCATATCTGGTGGACAAGATCGGTATAAACCTGGAGACACTGTTAACGTGAACTGTACTTCCGGGAGATCAAAACCCGCTGTACATCTGGCCTGGTACATCAATGGCGAACAGGTTGATATGCGTTTATTTTTATAAAAATATGTCTTTTTAATTACAACTATTATTATTTCGATTAGAATGAATTTAACTATATACTATGATGATGACATAGATTAAATATAACATGACACTATACGTGTCTTTGATATTTGTAAGCATACATTTGCAGATTATACAATTACATCATAGTAAAATATAAATTTTATCATTGTAGTAATAGTTTTTACATTATTAAGATTAATTGGAAAAAATTTAAAAAAAACTCTTAAGTATCTACCCGGGTATGTCAGTGTAAACCATTTAAAAAAAGTGGGTATAGTGATCAATAAGACATTGGTTGAAAAAATGTGTCAGCTCGCCTTAGTAACTCGGTGGCTTAAGGTTTTGTTTTAACATTGCTCCTATTCTTACTTCACTATTCAATTGAAAAAAAAATAAGTTAGCTTTGGTTTCATCTCTATCAACTTCTAGCATGCCTCTTAACCTCAGAGTCCACCCTCTGTAATCTAATATACGTGTCTATATTATATAATGTGATTTTATAATTCAATAATAGGCTCAGATTCTAATTTTTGTCGTATTTAGTTATTTTAATTTACTATTCGATAGAATTATGCAAATGCATACAATTCCAGGTTCTTAATATGAATAATATAACAATATTATGTCGTTATCGTAGGTAAACTCTTCGTATCTGCGGGGCCCGTACACGGATTACGTCGGTCGCGAGGGGCTGATGGTCACCACGTTGGGCCTCAAGTTCGAGGCTGGCATGCAACACTTCCGGTCGCCAGGCTCCGGCGGCCACCAGCTGCACCGGAACAGGCTCGACCGGGACATGAAACTCAAGTGCGTGGCCACATTGGGCACAGTGTACTGGAAGTCAAAGGAGCAGAGCGCGCTGGCTCACCGACCGAGACTCGCCACTGGATTGCCATTCCCGGCTGCCGACGACGGACTAACAAGCGGTGACGAACAAGACGCCGATTCCCGTGCTGATCCCGTTCACGGTAAGCGTAACGACGCCACTCATTTTCTACTTTACGCAAGAAAATGGCATATTGCGCAAAGCTAGTAAAACGTGTTTAATTTACGAGTGATAATTAAGATGAAACAAATGTATATAAAATTTATGAGGATTTTTATTTGTTATACGCGTTATTTTAGCGGGTAAGCAATACTTATATACTGAAAAAAAATATGATTTTTTTTTTTTTTCGTGAAATATCCGGTTAATTAATTATACAAAAGTCCAATTATTCGACTTTTCAGTGTTGTCGTAAAAAGTACAACATCGATTATATGTTAAATATTGTGAACTGCAAGCTAATATACATAACGTATAGATCTTTGGTTTATCGTGGAAATGACTGAGAAAATTTGTTTGAATACAAAGACGTATGGCATACGGAGATTTGCACTTTAGAGCTCCCATAATTTATGCATGGGGCGAAGATCAGATAGAAAGAAGGACCGGTGAACAAAATAATATAGATTATTAATATAGCATTATATTATATATTAGGCATAAATTTTAGGTAAGTCTTTGGCTTTCAGCTGTCGAGACATTGTCATCGTGAGCAACCTTATAATTTATGATGTTATAATAATGCGTTTCTCTATGTGGTCCTTTGTCGTTTACCTGTATATGATACAATTCCTTGGAAAATGCCATTATTTCACTATTATTTTAGTTACTATTATTTGTTAATAATTATTATTATTGCTTGATATAATATCATCTGCATATCATATCGAATTACTAAGTTTTAATTTATTATCTGTATTATCTTATATTTATTTTATATTTTTATTTTTTTTTTTTTGTTTGATAAGTTTATTTCGGGTAATAGAAATAGTACTCTTCGTATTTTATTATACAGATCAAATTTATTCGTACGGTTACTCAACATATGATACTTTATTTAATTATTTTATGTAAAACATTCAGATTCTAACATACACAACTAATAATCATAATATAAACCTGGATTATTTAATTATTAAAATGTGTTTAAATGTTTAAGTTGTATTTATGTTATGCTAATGAACAAACACACATTTCCTAAAAGTTTCTAAATATTATTGAATATATTATAGAGAAGTTAAGTAGTATAATCAGTTCAATTTTATGTTAAAAGTTCATGTTTGTAAAAATTTTTGGTTTATTGTAATACCTGATTTTTGGTTTTCTCATTGTTCACAAAATTTTAAGAAATTTTTATTCTTCCTAATAAATCTAAATATATTAGAACTCTAAGAGTTATTTATAGATCTTTTTAGCTCTATCGCAATCGGTTTTTGGATATAAATTACGGCATGGAGTTATGCACATATGTACATATCTAATAAGCATTATGTGGATATATTATTTCTATACATTATACTTAGTTTATTAGGATAAATATCGTTATTATTACTATATGTGTATAAGTATAAAACTTGAAAAGTATTTCAAAATATAACATTTGATAATACTACAATGATTTTACATACCTAATTCAAATTAATTTAAATGATATGATATTATAATAATATATCCACTTCTTTAAACATATTAATTTTCTAATTATTTTTGACATTTTTAATATATGTAATTTAAATCCTGATATCCTGATATCTATATTTCGGTTGTTGGATATGGGATATGTTATTGGTTATATTAAAAATTTACTCTCAACAAATAATGATAACATTCATAATATAATTTTTTTTTGTACTTCACCTATGCTCGTTTATAAAGCGTTGTGTCACACGCAGTGCTCTTCAAATATTTCAATAATATAGTAGTAACTCGTATTTATTCCTGAATATTTTACTTCGTAAATTTAATATGTTAACTCTCAAGCCACGCCTATATTCGATCATCACGTAAAACTATTTTATGTATGCAGTAGTCTGATATATATACATATATTATGTATATTAATATTGTTTATAGAATTTACGATTTAGAAATATTTTATAACTAACTATCAAAAATTATCTTGACCTAAAATTTCAAGTGATAGATTTGGTACCTATAATATAATGATTTTATGCATGCTTGTAAAATTACTGTATTATGTTTGTACTGTTATTTAATTACTGTTTATTACTCTTGTCGATTTTATTACTTTATAAAATATATGTAGAAAATAACACGAAAGCTCACTTTAATATAATTTCAAATAACTAATATTTATTTATAATTATTTTTACAGCATCGAGCAACTCGCTTCCCATATACATTGCTCAATCACTCCACATCAACGAGATCGCAGTCTATGTGTCAGCGTCGTTGTTTATTGTACTTCTACGGTAGCGATTTACCGCAATTTAATCAATATCACAGACTTATGTGAGACAACAATACTTTAACAATAACAATATCAAAAGAAAATTAATTTTAAAAATAAAATAGTAAAAAAAAAATGAAAAGATGAACAATTTTAAGTCATAAGTTAATTTTAGTTTTTAAAATGTTAATACCTAAGACTTTTACTGTGTTTTGAAAATCAGCCTTTAAATATGGGGCATGTAAATTGTTTTATAATTTAACACTATCCTTCATTTGTTACATTTCCTTGTAATCTATTGTTTACATTGTAAACTTTGAAAACGATTTCAATCATTGTTAAATAATTATTATTATTTACTATTTTATTGTAACATATTTTTTATTGAATTTTTATTTATATAAATTGTTTAGTGTTTAAATATATTATCATGTACATAAGCTAATAATATCATATGAGGATAGAGCGTGGTTCGATTATATCTATTAATTCTCAAAAAAAAAAAAAATCGCCAGCTGTGTATATATATATTATAATACATATTTAAAAATAATATTGTTATATTATCATGATAAATAATATGCTAGTCACCGCTTGAAAATATGCTAACACCCTGTAGTTAAAAATCTTTAATTATATTATATTGTATCTTTGGAAATATAAATTGTGTAAAACTTATAGTGTATATTTTGTTACGTTGTGATGAAACTATGTTGATCATTTTTCTTTTTTTTATTCACTTCTCGATAACGAACAAATCTTCTTTCTTACCGAAAGTTGAAAACAGTATAAATATTTAATTTTACAATTAAAATCATTGTTGTGCCAGATGGATAAAACTTAATAGTGGATTTTTATTTGTAAGTCCACCGCCCATCACGGCCCTGTTTATATCAACTCCCAAATGAAAAATGAATATTTAATTTCGACTGTACACGCACCACCTGGTTTTATCATCGTACAGATGGAGCTAATAAAATTATATAGTATCAAACATACAGCTGTCATATTTTTGTTTTGTTTTTTTATTTTTTTAACTGGACTCCTATGAACATTTACATTTTTCTAAAACTCATTATGTTACTTTTTTATTATTATTAATATTATACAGAATGTCTGAAATGACACTTCAACTGTACCGTTTCATAAATAATGTTTTAGAATTTCAATTTTATTCCACGATGTGTATAAGATATATTAGTATATTACCATATAAGTAAGTATTAATTTAACCATTTATGTTAAGCCGCCTAAAACGTAAAGGCTAAAAAAGCGTAAAAAATATTTAATAAATTATTTGAAATAAATATAATAGATTATAATGATTATTGTCATGCATTCTGTATACGCAGTTAATCTCTATGTCAACTTTTTATTTAAAAATTCCAACACGCTACATCAATGTAGGAAATGTTTTCAAAAATTAAATAATCATTATTTTTCAGAAACAAAAATAAAACACTTATAAATAAGTATTATCCTATGCAATATAATATATATTTCATTTAACGTGGAATACAACTATACAAAACGTATGGATAACAACAACAGCGAACCACCCAAATGCATATTAAATACCTTAATATTTGAAAAAGAAAATCAATAGTAGGTATACCTAATAAGTTTATTATATGATTTTTAATATTTATCGAATAATAACATTTATGGTATAACACAAAAAATAACCATTGTTTCATTATTTTAATGTTGTAAGGGAATTTAATTTAATATACAAAATTAATTATAATATGGTCATTTGATATATATGTTGTGTTGAACATTGGTGTTCTAACTAAATTATAAGTTTTCTACTGCGCCTATCTAACGAAATAAAATAAGTATAGTTTATTGATGATAAATCCTACTCATTTTATCCAGTGAATTCGATTTTTGACGAACATTTTAAACGAATCAAACAAAATACATTGAAAACTATTTGAAATTATTGAACGCGTTGTATTCAAAATATGTATCCCTTGAGTACAGAAAATGGAAAATTGGTATTTCCCATCCGCCAGCTATTAACATTTAAATTAAATTTGTTGTGCACGTTACTTTCTATTAATATTTAATTGCAATAATTTAGTTCGTAACAATGTAATGAGAATAATTTCGACCATGTATAACAACAACGAAAAAAAAATCCTTTACGTCAATAAATTTTGCTATTGTTCTATCAACATAGTTTACTAAAATATTATATCCATAATTCGATTTAGTTTATGAAACGTATCTATATATGTACTAAATTATTTACTAAAAATAATAAAACGAGACTGTCAATAGTTTTGATATTTATAATTTATTTGGAAAATTATTAATATTTCTGGTCGAATAACTACGTGATTGACGTATAAATATGCAATAGAAACAGTTTTATACCTAAAACTTCCCTAACAACGAATTCCGCCTACAACATATTATTGTAATTTTGTCAATCGACCTATAAAAACTGTCAGGTAAGTATCTATATAATATATGATATGTAATATGTATGTTGTAAATACATACCACTATTAATAAAATTGTATCATAACATTGATAACTTACGCGATTTGTTTAGTTGAGTCTGTGATGTAGTCATATGTTTACCTATCTTTATAGTAACTATCCCTTAAAGTCTAATTATAAAACAGTTATTTTTTGTGATAAGTACCCGAAGCGAAAATCACCTTTTTTTTTGGTACCCCAAAAGCGCAAATTCGTTTAGCGTTTTTGTATCTTAGTAGTAAGTTAAAAGAACAAAAATAAATTGCATTAGAATCATACCACCGTCATCTGAAAGATCAAATTTATAATTTACGTCCATCATTTATAATTTTATTGCAATGCTTAAAGAACACCGAACAGAATTTTACTTAAAACTTCAGTCAAATAGACAAACAACTACAAATGAAACTTAAAGTTTATCTTCAATATTGAAACATCAACTTTTACATAGAATAAAATATTTCCAGATTGGACTAGGTAGTAAGTACTACAAAACCGTGGACTTGAAATTTCAAATTTAGTTATCAAGTACTCATCTTAATATAATCATTATAAAAGCTCATTTAATAAATTGTAAAAAAAAAGTTTAATTAATATCAAATATTAATTAGAATGAGAATCCTGTCGTATCCTTAAAAGGAACCTATATTTAGGTTGCGTTTGTGTATATATTCTAAATTAGGAAGTTTAGCAGTCTAAACCTCCTAATTTAGAATATACTTACTTAAAAATAAGGGTAGGAACTTTGCAAACGTCAAAAGAAAAATTACCAATTATTTTATTTTTTTTTTTTTTTATGTGACACCACCCCCTTAGCACTCACATCAGTAATATATAAATACTACATCTGCGCTGTTTATATTAAACAGATTTGCTATTCGATCGCACAAAAGTACCTTTATAATATAATACAACGTATGTACCTACTCCTAAAAACTTTCGTAACGTATTTATAATATGATTAGTCATGAAAATACATACACGTGTACATCTACATCATATCTCAATATTAATAGTTTAATATTATAATGCCCATAGTTCTTACGACGAGTACGATGAGATTCGATTTAATTAACGCCCATGTTATCGTAACGAGTTAAATCCATACCTACCAGGCAATTACCCGCAGTAATAGTGTACAATAATTATTACCATGATGTTAATAATAATTATTATAATACTATAGCACGCGGGTAATTGTTTTTTTGAACTGACTTTAAATTCCGAGGGAAAATGCCAGAAACATATTTAGTTTGAGTTTATACCGTTACCGATATACCTACAAATTTACATTAATACATTATGGACAAAGACGATTTCGATCGGTCTAATAAGGTTGGCTGTAATTTCTCGTTTTAATTGTGTACGTGACTCAACTGTATACTGTATAATAAATACCTAGATAATATCATTATAATTATTTTTTTTCAGAATATTTTCTGTTTTTCTCCAAATTATAAAACACAATATTGTATTGATACCTATATTTGATTTTCACAATAATTTGGTTAATTTATCTTAATATTGTTAAAATAACATTATAACAGTGAATAATTTTTATCAACTACTTACATATGGATACAATTATTTGAAAAAAAAAAACATCACTACCATAAGTATACCTATTACAATATCGTGTTGAAATGTTAATCTAAAATGGTACATAATAAACACATATTCGTGGTTTTCATTTCTGTACTCATTGTTAAATCTAATTGCTATTTTACTCCATGTTGAATATTATAAGTATTCACTGAATACAAACCTTTATTATATATTATATTTTATGTAAATGCAGCTTATTAATACTATTTTCCTCGACCTGAAACCGTTAAACTTTTCTTTGGAAGGCATTTAGTTATTGATTGTTATAATTTACTAATTATATTATGTATTCACATATTATATTATACATATAAAGCAATAAGCAACGTAATTTAGATAAGAAAAGAGAAGTGCACAGTTTTAATAATTTTTTTTTTTTTTTTATTCTTGTGTGTGTATAATATTATGCATTTTCGAGTTAAATTTGAAAATTTTCATGTATAAATAAATTTTAAATAAAGTCGTTTTCTTGTTTTAGTTACCTATCCACGGTTGTTTTAAAATGCAAAATAATAATTTATAAATAGGTACGCTATAATAAAAGTACACCCTGGCAGACTAACTTGCACTAAAATCATGAAAACAAGACGAGTGGCCGTCTGCAGTAAGTACTATATAAAAGTATCAACCTATATATATATATATATATATATATATATATATGTTGTACGCAGTTCTCTGCGCCGTTTATTACTTTATTCTGTCCGTCCTTTATAACCAAAATATGATTGAGTTATTAATTGTTCATATAATTCATGATAAAATATTTTTATAGGCTTAAAATATGTAACTCGGGCTTTAATAAATGTCAGTATAAATAACTTTTTATAGTAATCAAGAGAGACAAATTGCCTCGAGCGCGCCCATATCCGCCCTCGTTCGTGTATAATGACGGCGGCCTGTTCACTTCAAACTGTACGTATTACGTATAGTAAATATATTGCACTATATGTATAGAACTTTATTATATTGTTCTAATCTTAGCATCTAAATATACAGTCTAATACGATATTGTGTTTCTAGGTGTTTAGGTAATTATAACGTTAGCTTATTATGACGTTTTCTTGTTTGGTTTTTCATGTTTATTACACTAATATATACCACCTATATATATACTAAAATCACCATTCGGTAAAATAATAAATAACATACTTTAATAAAATACCTATACAATATGAAATATGTAATTATCATCGCAAAACAACAACATTATTAATTATCATAGATAAAATCATTGTCAGTAGGTACCTACCTACCTACCTATAATAAATAGTTTCAGAATCCTAAACTAGAGTTTAAGTTATAGATCTATGCTTCATTGTACTAACACTTAAGAAAAATTAGCATACAGCAATATCAAACTTGCTGTGAAACTTTGGATCATCAATCATCATCATCTTCGTCTAGTTTATGACGTATGTATTTATATAATATTGTATAACCTATACAGACTAAGTAGTTATATATCTATAGAAATCACATCTTATTAAACATATTATATTGATTAAGTTCTGATAGACGCGTAATTAACTATCTATTACCGCTAGGCTCTAATATCTAATTATAATATTTGAATACGAATTCGTGTTTAGCGAGATATCATCGTTTATCAAAAAAATAAAACACTTCAACACAATAAATATTATCTTACCAATAAGTTATGGTGTATACGTTTGGTTCTTATTAAGTGGGTTCTACTAGTGGTTATTTTTCATGCAAAACCATATTTCTATATATTATCTAATAATTATACTTAACAAACAACAATGATACATACATATCAAAAATTTAAGTCATTAACATTTTATTAAAATTGCCTATACAAAAACCTTTAAAGAGCATAACATGTATGTTATACTTAATATATAATTACTAGATGATAAAGACTCAATATTTTAATCGAAATTATCGTCATTATGGAACACTGTTTATATTTTTAATGGGAATTTTTTATTCTGACAATTGTATATCTAAAATTAATAGTAATAATATTAATATTTAAAAAAAATACTATATTATTTGCATTGAATTAGAGGACAAATCTAAAAAACTTCAGTTTTTTCATGAATTTTACAAATAATAGGTTGTTAATAAAAAAAAAGTTAAATTTCGACAATCAGATAAAACAGCATTTTTGACAAATGCGTATAATTTAACTGGTTTACTATTAATAAGCCAACAAGTGACGGTACCTACAATAGAATCTATTGTCACTATGAGTATAATACCTAAAACCTTTTCAGTGGAAGAAAACAGGTTTTAAATAAAAAAAAACTTCAAGGTGAAAGACCATTTTTATTCTGATTAGTGATTTACTGACTATTTTATTATAATTTTTAGTCAACGTTTAAAATTATGTTATCGCTTTCATAAGTTTATCATTCTTTTTTTTTTTTTTTTTTAATTACAAACTTATTATCAAAAAGCTAATAAAAATATAATTGATCATAAAACTGAAAAGAGTTATAACAATTTGTATAATAAAATATGAATCGAGATGATAAATAACTCAATATATTTCTTAAACAAATATTGTATGCATATAAAAAAAAACCATTTATAAACATTTTATGTTAACTATTTTTGCAAAAAAGGAACTTATTATGTTTACTATATTATATTAATAGTAGAATTTCAATCATTATCAAATCGACAAATTTTATTAAATTTAAATATATTTTTAAATAATTTTTAATATGATCATGATACAATCATCTATTATATTATATGAGTAAATATTCACCATTATACCAATAACAATCTATATGAATATGATGTTTTAAACCATAATTAATTTCTAATTACTTATATAGTTATACACCAGTATCTAATTTATATATATACGGCAGACTTGGGTAAAATACTTGTCTTCGATAAATTAGGAATATTTAAAATAACTATAGCCAATATTAAAATTGAAATGTTATTCGACAAAATATAACCGCTCTGCTGTTCAGTAGATAAGTATTTGTAGTGGAAATTGTGCTAAATTTTAATTCAATGATATGTCATTATTCATTATTATATGTATACGAAAAATAATTTTTAGCTTAAACGGTCTGACAGCCTATATCACTAAGTACCTACTTATTTCGTTATAGTCTATAGATAAGTTTTTTGATATAGCTATTAAATTAATTTATTTTACTACTAGCATCAGTGGCGTATTATTTACGGGGCATAAATCCTCCTAGGTCTTTTTACTTATATAAGATAATTTTACAGAAGTACAGAATACAATGCCTGAAAATGCTAATACTTTATTGTAATATTGAATATTGATTTATTAAGCATAATAAGTATTTGAAAATATTATGGTCAATACTCAATGCTCGTAAATCGTAGTCCTGCAGCTGCTAGTCTCGCTTACTACTAAATATGATTGAAAATGAATCATGTCGTCATTATATTGTCAATGACTATTACCATTCGGCTATAACCATACCACTAATAATAAGGTTTGGTTGCTATTTTAAGGTAATAGTTCATGGATCAGTTGTTAATGATTAACATTAAACAATATTTAAATATTCAGCGACTTGTTTAGTGTTTATTACTTTTATAAGTAGGTAATTAATATATCGAAAATTCAAAATATATTCGAGAGCGAAAGCATGTATTAATATAGGTGTGTTATAAAGTAATAAAGCAAATATATTGTAATATTTATATAATTAGGTATATATTTACTTTTGAGGTTTTAAATAATTCTAACTAATATTTTATTGTTATATGTTTATTCCAGTATAGGTAACTCACTATTGTCGTACATTTGAACTAGTACGCTATTCAGTAGGTACTCAGACGGTTGTCAATTATTTATCATTGACTTATGGTTAAGTTTAATGTTTGACTGTTGGAGACTACGAATACCCATAAACTTTAATCGTGATTTTTCGTTTTGTTTACATTTAAGACCGACTGGTTTAGTGATTTCATTTAGTACTTTATACTAGGTACTAACCTCCTCCATTAAAATTTGAATACATTTACTTTTACTTTACCTACATGTTTTTATTCATAACTAATTTTTGTAAAACAGTTTATTAAGTATATGTGTATACTTACAGATAATATCAACTCTCAATTTTTTTAAGAAACAGTGGTGATGGTGATGGTAAATGTACAATCCCCCTACCCTTGTCAACATTTCAAATAAGCCACCAACTAAGTACTACGGTCAGTTCATTTTATTTTTACTGAAAATAGAAGTTATTATAATATTATTATAGTACCTATTAATAATTATTGTAATAGGTAATATATATTTAAACCGTATTTACTAACTTTTTAGTCAATAACCACCTTATCTTAAAACATTGTAAAATGTTATTATCTTAAAATGAAACTACCTACATCTTTTTTATCTAAGACACAACTTACACTCTGGTCCCTGTGGTATAAGAAGAATGCCTATAATATGTTACAACTTACATTACAGTGACAGTGAATTACGTCTTACTTAAAAAATCGACTTAGAAGTCCTTCTGTTTTTTTTTCACTATTTATAGTATAAATATTATTTAAAATTCATCAACAAATTTTGAAAATATCATTGCGTTAAGTAAAATTTTTAATTAACGTAAACATAAGTTCTCAGGAGTAATATTTTTAAATTAACATAAAATAGGTACCTTATAAACTTCTTATTATTTATCGTTTGTTTACGTGATTTCGCTAAAATTTGAATTTCAAATGTATCCAAATAAAAAAAATGTCGACTAGTGACTACTGACTACGTGTTTTTAATATTTTTAAACCGAAATAAGAACAACTTATGGGGGATCTTGTATACATTTTCAAGAATTTTTGATTTAATTCCTAACTATTTAAATCACCAATCAGGTATATTATTATTTTTAGATTGTATAATGTTATATCATAAGTAATATTAACTAAGGTATGTAAAAAATGAAAAAAAAAATAGAAATTTTGGGAGTTGTTCTGGTATCTTTAGTAGATATAACTTATAAGTTCCAAGGGTACTTCTTCATTGTGTAAATACGTGTAAGGTATGTGTTAAGTTTGAATTTTATAATAATTTGTTGCAGGCAAAAAAACGATTTCAATCTAAGATCTGAGTTAGTCTCTACTTCTAATAAGGATATTTTATAACTTATTTATATTACTATTAAATAGTATTTTTTTTTTTTTAGCAAAATAAATGTAGAATAATATACTGATCTGGATTAATTTAACAATTATTAGTAGTTTATACTATTCGTGTATTATACTGTATAGGTAACCTAGCATCTACCTATATTATTATATGATATTATGATAAATAATTATTATTAACTACCTTACCTATATGTCAGTTGTCAATATCACACACTACATAAGAACCAGCTAATGGAATAAATAGGTAGTTAGAATTAGTCTAAATAATTTAAACATTTTTAAGTGTTGGTATGGTTGTAATATTATTATTTAAGTATATAATATCAATAGCCAATATCCAATATGTATTAGTTTCTATAATTTATATTTTTGAACAATAAAAATAATAAAAATCATTAGAGTAGAATATCATCTTATACTATTAAATTTTGAATGTCCAATGATGTTAAAATTGGAATTTAAATAAGTCATTACAAAATTATTGGGTTTTTGTGTTTTACTATTTTTTTTTTTTTTTTTTTTTTAATCCAGTAAATTTATTAATAAGGAATCTTGAACAATATGTTAAAGTTTTAGTATTAAACTTAATAATTCACTAAAATAGTTTTTAATTTTATAACTAAGAGAAAATACTTAATAACTAGTAAGGCTAATTTAATATGTAATAGGTACTAAATATTTACTAAGAAAATAAATAAAACTTTACATATTTTATAATTTTAAGATGAAACAAAGAGGTTAAACTTAAACTTAAACCATAAAGTTATAAATTAATAAATCAGTATTTATAAAAATTATATAATTATTTAATACTATTAAAATTATTACGTTCTACTATTTTACATTTTTTCAATTAGGTAAATTAAATTTAAACTTATTCAAAAATCCTCATTAAACTATTGTGAAGGTAAATTATATTTTTTCATTGACATTTAACTTTGATTTATTTTAAAAACATTATAAAATATAAATTGCTAACTAAGACAAATAAAAATAAACAGATTGTCTATTTTCATTTAAGTAATGAATAATAATAAATTAATCATCTATGATAAAATGTATTGTACCTATTGGTAGTTAGTTGACCATTAATTAAAGACTTAGATTATAACAATGTAAGTAACTTGAAGGTCATAAAACAATAAAGGTATTTTAAACATATTTAGTAAATGATGAGAATTATGGTCTCTATATATGTAGAATGACTGGAATGTAATACTAATGAATCTCAAAAATAAAAAGAGTACCTATGTTTAATTTAAAAAATCTATTCATAACATAGAACAAACTTAACATGGCAACATACATATCAAATTTATATTGAACAAGAATTGGAGTCAAGTAGTATATTATAAAATGTAAATTATTTACCCAAAAAAATTGAGCATAGTTTACAATTATTGTCTATTTGTTTTGTAGCTAGTGTTATAAATAAATCTATGTTACACGTATTAACTATTGATATTAAACTTATGAATACAGCATTGTTTACAAATCTGTTAGCAAACACAACTTATTCCAATGTTAACAGGAACATTTCTTTAATATCTTGTTCAAATATTAGTTTTTTTATTTCTTAAAAACTTTAATGTGAATGGGAACCATTAATGCAAAAGGAATGTCATATTAATATGTTTAAAACTAATGGCAATAATTATTGTAATAATCTTACAAATTATTTTAAAATTTAATTAACAACTAAATATATTTCTTATCAGTTGCAATGTTTATACAATTAATCAAATAATATTTGATTTTTTATAAATGTTTGAAGACAACATGTATTAGTATAATAGTTCAAGCAAATATATTTATTGATATAACTGATATGAGAATTAGTAAGCCAGTAATTTTTATTCGAACATATTGCACTATAAATTATAAATTGCTATCAAAATTAATATTAAGGTTTAAGAAATATCAAGGCTGTCATCATTCAATAATTTAAAACACTGCTTCAAATATTAGTCTATGAAGTATAATAATTTGAATTTAATTAATTTAATATTATATTAGTACAATGTATCAATGTTTTTTAACATACATCTACAAACATTGTTTGAGTTATTATGATCAACTATAAAACAATTTAAAAAGTTATTAACATTCCAGATAACACATTTAATTTTTTCAATATATCAATGTATAACAAAAACAGTTCTTTATTACATATCAAAAAGTTTAACTCTAGTAATTTGATAAATGAAGAACAATTAAAAAATTAAAATAATTTAATATTATTTAATAATCAATTATATTAAGTACTTTTTGATGATTAAAATATATTTGTTCGAGTAAGAATATTTATATTAGAATGTTTTTATACATATTTTTAAATTTTTATAATTTTTATATTTTAAATATATTTTGAGTCTTTAGTATTTAAATTAGGTAAATAAAATTAGTTTATAATATTTATATTTTAAGAGCACGATACATTGATGCATATAATTTTAATGTTCAACAGGTTTAAAAATTACATGTAGTAACGATAATATTCCATTTAAAATCAACTAACAAACTTATAAAGTAAGTGGTAACATAAATACATATTTCTATACTTCTATTGGCACAATATTTATCATCTAATTTAATTATTTTGAAAGTTCAGATTCAATAGTTTCATCCTTGGTTCCAGTTGTTTCTTTAAATAAATTATAAAGTTGTACAATTTGATCATCTGTGAAAGAGTCTAATACACCATTTTGAGAATCAATATTTTTACCAAAACCAATATCTGATTTTGCATTCTTTAACAGCTGTTCTGATAGTGTCAATGTGTATTTCTAAGTGGAAAATCATTAAATCAATTATTTAAACATTATTAAAAAAAAAACACAATTCAACTAATTAACATAGTTAATACATACACTCCATTCCAGCATGAATGTTCTAGCTTCTTTAGGATTGCAATTTTTATGTCGACGAAATTCATCACGAACATATGTTTGACCTAATTCTTGTAATTCTTTTGGTAAGCCACGGTGTAGCCTTAAAATAGTTTTATACAATAAACGAACTCTTTGTACATGATTTAGACCGGACATCACATAGCATGTCTAAAAATAATTATACATATATTATATATTAAAAATGCACATAATTAATAGTATAATAATAATTGCATATCTAATTAAGGTAAATATTTATCATATTTATTGTTAATATGTCAATTGACAATATTTATTCTGAAGAGATTGCTTCTTAAATAAAATTATTATTTTTTTATTATATACAAATTTATTTTATTAACCTGTTTTATGTAACATAAATATACAGGTAATACACTAATAATTACAATTTTCTAAAACACTTGACATTATAATAAAATAATAAATTATTTTGACAAAAAATAAGTATTATGTTCTTAATGTTCTTATAATTTCTATGAAAAGTATCAAATGAAAATTTAGTTGATTCAGATTGGATGTATTCCAATTTTACACGTATTACTATTCATATTACTGTACGAAAGAGGAAAATAGATACAAAAAATTTCGACATTTAAATATGAACAGACATTATGCTATTGTGGCAGTTTTAATACTTACATAAAAAAATATAAAGATATTTTGAATTTTCTAATATATATATATATATATATATACACTATTTCCTTAATAGATTGTTTACTTTATTCTTTACTTGGTGTCTTAGGGCTTAGTTTATTATTTTAAGAAAAAGTCAAAAATTAAATGTATTACGTTTCTTGGACAGTGGAACTTTAGTGTGATAACAAATATCAATTTTTTATTATCATCAAGAAAACAGTGATAAGTACAATCCCGAAATTTGGTTCATAAAAACCAGTGTGGGTCCGTGCAAAGATGTAAACGGGCATTCGTGCGTCGACCACACCCTAAGTTGGCGGCATTGTTGGCGGCGTGGGTAATGGACTATTGTGATTGGCTGACCGGCCGCGCGGCTACGACTGAACGGCAAACGGCGAAACCGATTCCTAGCCGCTTCAGCAGACCGTCGTTGTTTTCGATGCTTTACGCACACTGACTGTGGATCGTCTATATAATAATATATTCGTGATTTATTTAATTTTTTTTAATTTTGTTACAATATAATATATACATTTATTTTGTATACATTATATTAGGCATTTATATTTGCGTATAACATTTTATTTATAACGTTTATAAATAAAATATATTTTTATACCGTCGGAATAAAACATCGAACTTTCTCGTTCAGTCAACCATTATATACGTTGTGTTTTTTTTGGAAGTGATTTTCGCGGTATTGCAGTCTCATCAAGCAGAATCGACACTGTCTCCTATAATAAATTGTCAAGTGAGTGTTTTTTTTATTTTTACTACTATTACTTTTTTATTTGCCATAAATTTTATTGTTATGCCGTAGTTACACCAGTTACCACCCTTCCCGTATGGGGTTTTCTTTTACTCTATCTTGCCCCTACGGTCGCCATTGTCGGTGGACAGTTTCGCACCTGCCCTTTCCACAGGACAAAATCTGAAACAAAACAGACTAAAACCTTTAAAGGTGTTTTGTTTAAACATACGTTCACGCACACTTACTAGCTTAGCCCACCGTTCAAGTCTCGGCTACTTACAGTCCCCTAAGACTGAGTTATACCTATTACCTTTTTGCTACCACTGTCGTTCCCACGCCCTTGTTAGGATTTTTGTGTTTTTTTTTTTTTTTATCATGTAGACGTTTCAAATCTTATCTCTTTTTTTTTGGGGCGTTGTTTTGTTGGATTTGTCGATTTGAAGAATATTTCTAGGTCCAAGCACCCAGGGATTCTCAAAGTATTCCTTTTATTTTTTTAAATTTGAATAACGTATTTTTATAACCTGTGGGCTGAGAAGTATTTAATATATTGATATATTATGCATTATTGCCATAAAAAAACTTTCCTGTATGCTATATAATTAGTTTATCGTTCGTGTTAACCTTACCTAACAATGAAACGAATTATGTCAATGCTTTGTACTTTAGTTTGAAGAAATACGCGTATTTGTATAAGACAAAAAAAAAAGCAATTAGGTTTAAATATATTATTATGTTGTGTGTTGCTCTCGTAAAGAACAAATTTAAGCAATTTATTTACTCAGTATGAATAGTTGATATTTAATAAGTATTTTTTTTTTTTTTTTATTCTATTATTTAATGGAACCTGATACCCATCAATAAGTCTCAAAAATTATATAAAATTGGACCAGAATGCGTAAAACAAATACCTACATAATTTGTTCTTATTGAATAACATTAAGTATTACCTACCTAGTTCATTTTTTTTTTTTGTCTGTAGTAAGTACTGTTCAGTGACCTCAGACAATTTCCGGACTTGTTAATATTTTGTTCACGAACTTCCGTTAAATCATTTTTTACGCAGAATCGAAATATTTTTAAAAAGTAAAACGTAACCTCTTTTTTGTATTAAATGTTTGTAGTGTAATGCTATCGTTTTAATGTTAAGTCATCAATTTTCAGTGATTTTTCTATATGATAGGTATCTATAACAAGTTAATATATTCAATGTACAAAAAAAAATTGTGATAATCAAATTACATATTATCATTCATGAACATACCAAACTCATTACAATATATTCGATAGGTCAGAGGTGTCGATATAAATAATTTTGCCATAGAAATATATTGTGGTATAAGAGATAATCGAAGAGATAATGTTTAAAAGAATGTCGATGTGGTTTTTTCGTATGCCTCAACAGATTCTTTACTACGCAATATTATACTTTACATCATTTAAATATAATATCGAATTGAAATTTGAAATCCATAAATATTTCTCGTATATGACGTGTAATTAGGTTTTTAGAAACCGTAAATGTATCTAAGGTAGATTAGCTATATTTAGAATTTTTTAGAAGAGATGCAATTTTACGTTTCACTTGAGAGACATGTCTTGGTATACTATTTCGATCGCGTTCACATATTATTAAACATTTCGTCAACTTAATGATCCAAAGCGAATCGGTGTACAAATTAACTTTTCCTAATCGATATTTTCGTAAATAGATTCCAAGACCAATTTGTGTCGTTACGCAACGTTGTAATTCTCCCGACCTTAATACTATATATTTAGTCTAGTTTCCGAATTCCGATTGTACTTGACGACAGTGATGTCGTTACCTATCCTAATTGCCTCATAATTGTTCAGTATGTAATCACGATTGTGTGCTCTAGTATGCCTGTACCGGTTGTTGATTGTTATGGCGTCGTTTTTAAAAAGAAAATAATTAACAAACTTAAAAATTCTCTCAAATCATTCATTTTTCTTACATATTTTATAGTTTTATACAAAGGTCTTTATCGTCGTGTTGTTTGATAATATATCGTTTATGGCATAAATTCAATATTATTTTTATTGTTAGTTCATGACAATATGTTCTCTTTCGGGACGACGGGCTGACCTTGGGTACCTGTAGTTTTCCGGTCGTCCTTTCCTTGTGGACAGCAGGTATATATTTTTGGATGCGGGCGTCCGTGTACCCAGTATTCCCCGTCGTGTTTCTCGCGTATGTTTTCACCAATATGCCCATAGATTAATTTTTACTAGGACAAATAAAATATATTCCTTTATCCTTCCCAGTCCTTAGTACGTAGTAAGAGCAGCAACAACAACAGCAACCGCCGCCGCCACGCCATAACTCGAACCCTCTGCCTTCTCCTCCATGCTTGACTGTATAGTATAATAATAGTTGTCCGTGAACACGTTTTCGAACCCCTGTCCGTTATAATGGTACTCTATAACAATAATCGGGATGCGAACTCGGCCGAGACCGTGAAGACAACATGCGACTGCGCGAGGCGCGCGCGCACGGTTCACCGGTTTTGCGTCGTCGTCGTCGTCGTCAATACCCGTCCCCCGACCATCTGCAGCTGCTTGCTGTTTGTTACTCGGACACCACTACCACCATCACGCGGCATATTATATTTTATTCTATAATATACTCTACTTGGTGTGATATAACGTTTCGTCTTCAAGAATATGCATGCGTACGTGTCCGCGCCCTCGATTACTGCATTCAGGTATCCGGTGCAGGCGTAGTAGTGTGAAAGGGCGTGGATAAGTATTATTTTTTACTTTGTTCCGCGATAGCATAATATATTTTATGGGAAAAAAAAACTTGGACATTAAACACGTGACCTAAATAATAGTGATAATAATAATAAAAATATGAGTTGTGTGTGTGAATAACCCCGTCAGCGAAACCAATATAATATTGCTATACAGTGTATAGTATACTGTTCACATAGTAAAATGCGCCTTGTGGGAGGGTGTGATCATGGCAGGGGTGCGTCGCCCCGCGGGTTCGCTGTGTGCGGGAGCCGTGTGTTTAATGCTGGCAAACGCGCGCACGCCCGTCGCCGTCAACCATTGTCGCACAGACGAGTTTTTGGGGTGCGTCTGTCTGCGTATGTTTATACTTATAAATGCGTTTGTAATACTACTCCTATACTGATGATGGGTGGGGTGGCTTGCGTCTGGTAATGGATGGGGCAACCCTATTCTGGTTGACCACGTACTGTCGTTCAAAATATCGTAAAAACGAATTTATATCCTTGTATACGGGTAAACGAAAAGTAAAATATTTGTGTTTTATTAATTGTCTATCGTCCCTCTACATTTATTATATCTACCATATATGTGGGTATATATTGTATATTTGTATGTTCAGTGTTTTACCCTTCTTAAATAGCCATTATGTAATTTGTTTTTTGGGTTTTATCTCTTTAAAACCTTACTATATTTTGTCTAATTTGACATGTTTTCATTTTTTATTGTCCTTTAATGATTGTTAATTCAAATAAATTGCTTCTATAGTTTTTATACATACGTTTTTGCTCGATGGACTATAACTCACATGCATGTAAATTATTAATTGGAATTGTTTTTTATTTGTATTTCGATTTTTCTACAAACTATCAAATGATTATTGTTTTAACTTTTATTTTTGTAATATCAATCATTAAATTGGTTGTATTTATCGTTAACACAAACACTACTCAAAACTGAATGTAAACACTTGTAACTTAAGTCTTCAAGTTCTAATTTAAAAATAATTACTTTATCTATTAAAAGTGAATAATATCTTGTGTATGTGATACGTCAACGACTCAACGTTAAAGTCTCTGCTTACTATGTTTTTCTCAACTTACTATTAATTATATATTCAATTGTTTTTTGTTAGATAGTTAGAATTTTTAATTTTATGACAATTGACGTTGTTATTAAAAAAAACTGCTATAAATGTAACAAAACAGCTGTCTGATACCAGTCTGTACACCAGTAGATGTAATTTATTTTGGTGTACATTGTATACGAGTATACAACGTAATATATTCCTACCGTCTGATAAACATATGTGTGATTGGAGATACGGTTTATTTTGCTCCTTGACCTTAGATATTTGAATACTATGCGTCGTTACTCGTTATACCGAAACCAAATCGGTTCTGATGAGTCATGTCTACCAGGTTCAATAGAAAATCTTTCATTTCATTTGACCCGCGTGGGCAGTCAAACCTGTTCCGTGTATACTGTATACAGATTATCTTCAGAATGGTTTATGCAGTATATCTTCTAATAAACGATAAAAAAGTTTAAGTAGATGATTTTTATTTTTATCGGTGTTGAGTGTTTTTAAAAATAATTTTACTGCGCCCTCCTACGAAATAATATAATCACACAACAATTCATCTAATTTTAAATCTACCCCTGGCGTGATGAATTTTGTTTCATTCTCATTTTACGACGTTGTTTATAGTAGCACACCGTAAAATGGCTATTTTGGATCGTTCTACACACAACAAAAAAACAACCCCTCATCTAATTTCTATAAATATAATAAATATCTTGGTGTAATACCGCGTGGTGGAATGTGTTCATCCTTTTTTTCGGAAGCATATATTTTGAAATCGACTGGCAACAGCAGACACATTCCATTTTTTTTTTTTTTTATAGTATTTCGTATAAATTTAGGTAATGGCGCCGTTTAAAATATTTTTGGACGTTGCGCGTCGTAAATTGTGATTATATTATATTATTATGTTAACTGCCGACATCGGTTGTCAATGCTGTCATCCAAATTCGTGCAGGAGCCATATGTTATCGAATCAAACAGTCGGTATTGTAATACAGAAACTAAATGCGTCATCGTGTGTGGTAACAGCAGTGGTGCCCTAGTTATATTTATTATTTTTACTGTCGAATAACTATAGAATAATATTTAGGATTAATATTATTATTGTCCTAAAGACTGATAATTTTATAACTGCTACTGCTATCAATAACTAATAGGTGAAGAGGCAATAAAAAATTTAGTTTAACTGTTTGTGTATTCATCGTGATTCCGACGAAATTATTGTCAATTAAAAACGTTACAGACATAATCGATTGTCTGACATGTTTCATAGATGTGATAAATACATAATATGTGTATGTGCACGCGCGAATGTTATTAAAGCATTTTAACGTACGCAGTCTTCAAATAACAAACTACAAACGATTATAATAAATTATTGTATTATTTAATATCAATTAATATCTATATAGACGATCATCGTAATGTGCCATGTACTCGCGTGTAAGTAAACAGTCACACGACAAAATTATATTATATATAACCCGCATTCAACTATGTAGTTTTGGCGGCGGCGGCCCATTTAACATGGTAAACGTAGTGTGTATGGAATGTTCGAGTTAATGTGTAATCGTGTGGGGGAGCAATATGGCGATCACAAGTTAGACCTTATACGAGTGTGTGAGTGAGTGCAAGTGCGACTACGTATTGCAACGGGGTATTAGCCTGGCCATATTGCCATTAAACTGCGATTTTTTTTTACCTCCAAACTGAAAGGGTCTATACTCTAACACGGAACGTAGTGTATCGCATATACTCTTATATACACGTCGACGACCTCTTCTCGACTGTCAGTTTTCGTTACAGCCATCGTACGAATACGATAAGATGATCGTTATATTTTAATATTACATTATATTATCATACACAATTAATGAACAATGTCAGATTATGTTTTATCGATGTGTTTAATATTTACTATCTTACTGATTGCCATTAAAAACGAACTATTTGTTGGATTATATTATAGTGATATCGCACAATGTACTACGTACACGCCGCTTTTTTAGTGTTATCTCTGCTAGAGTTAAACGATATCAATTCCGAAAAAACGAATAATTATTTTTACTGTTTAAAAGTTACGTCATACATTGTGATTTTGGGATTTTTGTCTCAGAATATTATATTCTACGTATTTGATATTTTCCGTGAATTTATTTAATATTTATATATGAATAAATACCTATAATCTTGTATATAGATAATGCATTAAAAAAAAATCATGATTTAATAGTTATTCTATTAAGTTGGTGCTGCTGAAGTTGGTTTTATCTAGTTATACTAAAACGGACATGCTCACCTGGTGTTTTGTCAGAATTCGTATAACATAATAATGATAATAATACACACGAGTTTATTATACTTTGTAAGCTATTTCGATTATAACCAACTATTTCTTTGTTTCGTCAGAATACGTTCTAAATTCATAGTGGGGGCATAACAATGGGTTATAATACAGAGATACTGATTTTTTTATTCTTTCTTTATTTTTTACTGTTACCAAATTATATTGGTACGTAAAATGGTAGCAGCCCGTGACCAGTGACTAAACGCCCTGAAAATCAAGTTCAAATATTTTTTATTTTATTTTTTAATATTGCGAGACGTGTATTGATTTTATGATTTGATTCTTTATCAGTGGGCTAAAATTCTAAAGTCTTTAAAGTCTACACTTTATCCTTATTAAAGTTTTTAAACATATTTATACGTTGTTGTGTCTGTACATTGATCTATAATCAAAAAAAAAGGAATTTTAAATGTTTTAATATTTATAAAAAAAAAATAGTGTACTAGCATGTTTTTCTTAGTAAAATATTCATTATTATACAATTTTTGTGAATTCTTAAAAAGTAGGTACCTATACAGTTTTTAATACCTACCTTGATTATCAATTTTATGCTAACGTGTATAATCAGTGGTGTTAAGTAGAAATTAAAGATAATAGACCGTGTTATTTACAATCGTACATCATCGATTGTGGTAATTAATCCATTATGAGTACCTACATATGATAAGTCTAGCGGCGTGGTGTTTAATTAATTTATTCTGTAGGATATGACTAGTGGCATTAGATTATTTTTTTAATTGTTCTCCTCGAGTTGCTAAGAATAAATTCTTTGTACTATTTAGTTCATTTAGGACCCCCCAAGATTCCCTTCTGTTCTTGTTGTAAATACCTTGATGAGTTGTTGTTCGGTCACATTAACCGCTTCAAAACTGCATTGTTCCTAATGTCAATTCTTAATTTTTTTAGCATAAAAGTGTACGAATCGCACCCCATAATGCCTCAACAATATTAAAACTAATATCTTGTTCATATTTATGTTATCAATAAAATATTTGATAACAATTAAAATTAAATGGATGAAGTAGTTAACTGTTTCACTGTATCAGCTTATACGTACTAACAAATCAAACATTAATTTATGTTTTAAGCTATCAGAATCTAAAATTTAAAATTTTTACTAAAATTAATCTAGTTAATCATAATTATTATATATGAGCATTTATAAGTATGAGTATATATTATATATTTAAGTAGCATAAAAATTAAATGTCTATATTCAGCATTACTTATATAAACAATTTTATTTAGATTATTTTATATGTATATCTCAAATAGAAATCTTTGAATATATGGACTACAAACATTTTTTACGGACTTCAATAGTTGTATAATTTGATAAATAGATAGTATATACATAAGTAAATTATGTAATATGACAAGTGGTTACATTTTTGAATTATAAAAATGTTTTTTCTGTACATGTATAGGTATAGCACTTTTTAATCGATTTGCTATAAATTCAAAATTTAATAATAAAAATATTTATATTAGCACATGGCTTATAGTAGATACAACAGTAATTTATATATAAATATATATTTATGTATAGGTATTTAATGTTACTTATATTTATCAAGATACATTCTTGAAGTATCTGTTATCATGGCGCCAGACGTTCCCTTTAATTTTTGATAGTGTTCAATACGGTCATGTCACATTTCAATTATTTTGACATTTTGCTTCTTTTTTTCTAAAATTTTTTAAGGTGTAGTATAGATTCAAATAAGTAAAATATCCGGACCTACCCAAAAATTACTAAAATAACTGGGTGCAGGCATGTACATTTTATTTAGGTATTTTAAACTGCTATTACCATGTATTGTGTCAACATACATTAATTGGTCTTGTTCCAAATTAGAACAAGTAAAATGATACTAATCGGAATGTAACTAATTATCTTTCGGTAAAGTATAGCCATTACTGCCGAGTGCTAATAATCTTATGATAACAATCATTGTTAGTTTCATTTAATTTGTATTTCTTAATTTGTAAGTTAGTTTTTTTTTTTATAATAAAACTGTATCTAGAATAGTTGCGCTAACTATGAAAACATTTTCCCGAAAAAAATTATTAGTTAACTATTAAAAATGTTTTGAAAGAATTATGTTTAGTGTCCTATTCTCGTTTTTCACCATCATTATCACACAATCACAGTCAAATCACCCGAAACAAAATGTAAATTACATCTTACTAATTTTGAAATTGAACTTATAATTACTTACAATTAAATAATTAAATTATTCGTTTTGAAAATTTTAACATGATGTAGAGCTAACTTTATAACTTTATAGACGTATATTAGCTATGATATTATTTGATAGTACTTAACGTAAATTTGAATCTACGTTGAAAAGAAAACATTTTATAATTTTTGTTGGATTTCGGTTACACGATAATAACCGAGTTAATGTTGGTAGTATAATATTCTACTCACGGTTTATGTATTGCAGTATAACTTTATCAACAGTTAGGTGGTAAATTATATATTGTTTGAACAGTTCACGTTTTGCAATAGTATTCAAAATGTTATGTATCTATTGCGTAACATAATCTAAATGATTTGGACTATCTTCTTGTTTATATTAAGTAATTTTAAAACCGTAAAACTGTGTGGTGTGTTAATGTTGTAAATTATTTCTAGTACGGGTGCTGAATACTGAAATTTTAATTAAAACATATTATAGTAAAAAATCTACTATAAGGACTTAACAAGCTAAAATTACTTCTAGCAAATTAAATAACCATAGTAATAATTAAATGTTTTATATGCAATTAATCGATGGTTCAATATACACTTTTTACATCTTAAATAATTGTTTGATTAGAAACCGCCTTGACGTGAAAACATGATTATTCACTTGATATTAAAATAAATACCTTCATTGTACTTACCATTTTATCATTATTACCAATTATAATTTTATCATCACGTGGTCACAATATACTGTTTAATAATGTATATAAAAAAAAAATAGTTCGATTTTACTTTTCTGATGTTAAGAATTTATTCTATAAGTGTAAACCTTCTTTTAGATGATTTATTGAGCTTAAATACCATTTAGCTGGGGGCTTGACTCTCAATTGTAAATTATGTTATAATTTGACCTCTGTTACATTATACCTTTATTTCTTGTATATGCAATAATAAATTTAGATAAGACAAATAAATGCTTGAGGCTTCTTGACTGGAAAAGTAATTGAAGTAAGTATATAGTATTTACTCTTAAATACTATTTTATTGTTACGAAATGTAGTACATTGTAAGTTAGTAATATAATATAATCGAATTAAATTGTTAGGTAATCTGTGTTATCAATTATACCTATGTATTATGTTTCATTTTAATGTATACAATATATTCCAGTATCGATTGTATCTTTTTTTATTAATGACTATGTGCTTCCACTTAAGAGAAACAATAATTTTTGTAGAATTATTTCGAATTCTTATATATATTTTACATCTAGATATCTAATATCTACGAATAATTTCCAAGATGCAACTTCAATGTCATAATTAAAATCGGTTTTGAGTAAATCGTGTTATATATATATATTATATATTGTATATTTATGTTATATTATGATAAAAATGTTATTATTATGTACTTATTATTTCATTTATCTTAATAGTATACCATAAGTTGACTCTATGATGTGTTAATAAGATAAAGTATTTCTAGTAAAAAATAGTTTAACCACACTGAAGAATTCGATGGCAAATTTTTTGTTTTTGTAATCTATCTTATTTTTTTTTTTGGATATAGATATTTATTTATTTACAATTGTTTGTTGTTAATGAGTGGTATACAACAATTTTTATGAGTCTATGTATGCGCTCTCTTAAAAATATAATAGCATAGTAATATTATGCCCATAATTGTACCAATTTATTAATGGAAAGTACAATATTAGTTGACTATTAATATATTCAGACAGTTTTTTTTTTTTGTTTATACTTTCGCTGTTAACAACTAGTGGACATTAGAGAATAAGAACCCTACATAAGAAAATCTTCAATTCGTTCCCCATTCCCTTGAGAAGGTCATATTTTTTACAACAGAAAATATAATAAAGATATAAACACGATTCTTTTGTTGATCGATTCCATGGATTTAAACTTAGCAATTGAGAGGGGCACCAAGTTTGTCATTGGCTGATATAGATTAATTCTATCACTTTGTGTGTCATACAGGCGAGCATACAGGTTAGTAAAAACTCGTTCCTCTCCCGATAGTTGTGAAGGAACAACGTTAGCAGCGTTGTTAAAGTCCTGTAAATTATTATTTATTTATATAATCCGACGCAATCCTTTGTACGTACGACCCGTGACCTTGAACCGTGAAAAATTATCCAGTAATAAGTAGTTTCCATATGAGTACTTAAGACTACATTTTATAAGCATGAAATGGCGTTTAGAAACCGGTTCGTTCTGCCTCTGGGTATGGTCGCATTGACCATTCCCAGATCCTAAACGAAGATGACTCTTGTTTGTTTTTGATCCTATTTTCGGATGCTTGAATGCTTCGAGTAAACATGAATCTGCCGGATGTTTTATCACGGAAATAGATTTCCTCACTCTATGTTTATGTATTGTGTATGTCTTATGATTATGTTTAAATGTTTGTATATTATTTGTGAACCTCTAAGTTACTCGTTTAAATATCCTCGTTGTTTGTTTAATAAACAATAAATAAATATTAGATATAGCGATGGAATATTTACCATTTATATATTGAGTAATAAAATACTATAATTAACGATTATTAATATTTTTCCATTATTTTTTTAACAAAACATGTCCAAATTTTTTTGAACTAGATAATTTGTGTTATATTATTTGTTTTAAAATAATGAAGTACCTATATATTTACAAGTGCGTAATATTCATACCTTCAAATACTTTGACTAAGATTGTGAATTAATCTATTACTAGTAAAATTCGAACTAACATTTCGTTTAATCGGTGTTGAAAAAAGACAATTGCGCCTGTATTCCGGTAGTGAAAATACAATAATTTTCGTTTGGTTATTGAGAAGCAAAGTGCGTCCTTGTTACGTGTGAACGGAATGATAAAGAGGTACCTAGCCAGTAATTTGTGTTGCACTCACAATAAGAACTGGTGGCGGCGCTTCGTCGGTATTTCATGCACATCATGGACTTTCATATGCCGGATTTACATTGTCGTTGCGATCAGAATAAGTAATAGTAAAATTACGAACACGTAGCGAATCGAAATCAGTGACTCTATGGGCCTTCTCATACAATGAAAAGTGAAAAACTCAAAGGTTTTCACAGCCTTTTGATTTAGTGGGTACAAATAATACAAAAAACGGTGTCACTTGAAGTGAAGGAACTGTTAAATCTGTATAAAAATGTATTCTGCTTTGGTTATCTGTTCACGACGTTCTTTTTTACATTGATCGAACCTTTAATGATGATTGAAATTATTTACTATGTTAAATAATTCTTAGATCCAATAATGATGTACTTTCTTCTTTAATTATTTTGTGTTTTTATATGCGTACGGTTTATTTCAAATTGTATTAATCACTGTTGGTATAATTTTTTTTTTTTTTTTTACTAATATTTACAATAGAATATTTAACATATTATATTTCTAAAGTTGGATCAATGAAAGTTGTCTACCGTTTTATAGTGACCCAAGTGGTTAGAAATTGTTTTACAGAGCACTGAAGATACTATATTGTAGGATTAACTCACATGGCGGCTTAGTTTTTGTATATTTTATCTTGGCGCTTATAACTTTTTGTGATCATTTTTATATATGTCTGTTATATTTAGAGCCCAAAATCTGATGAAATTTATATTTTTACTACAATACATGGATTAACCGCCTTATAATATTATAAATGCAATTTTAATACGACGGTGATAGTTAATATTAAAATAACCGTTTTTGGTTGGCTTCCTTTAAAAATATGTCGTATCTGCATCTGTCACTGACGCATAATATAAAAATTTTGCTGTAAACTTTAATGTTTTCATAACTTATTTCAAAGTTAAAATAGCATAAAAATTTAACATAGGACCTTAAATAACACATACATTTTAATCTGTTCACTTTAATATAAGAAATAACTTAGTGTATTAGATTATTTTTCTGAAGATTAAATTAAAATTATATTTGATGTTCTAAGAAATAAAAAAACCCAAAGACTTGTAGATGTTATGTTAGCCAGATGTTATATTAATTAAAATCATTCATCATACTGAATTACATTTTAGATTATGATGCAAGGATGTTAGCTAATATTTTATATCACTAATGTTGTGCTTTTATAATTAATATTTTTTGAAAAAATAAAAAAAAACCTTCGTGCATTATTCTTAAACATTTTTATATTAGTTATAACTTATAAAATAATTTTCGGATAAAAGGAAATTATGTTACTTAGTACTACTTGACTAAATTATTTTTTACTTTATATACGTAAGAATGGTTAAATCATCCACATTTCTTAATAAGTTCCGAATTAAAACTGAAGCGACATTCCACTGTTGGTAATTATTTGCAACAGTATTTGTTTTCTATTGTGAACTTCCTTACATGTTTAATCGACTTGTGTAATGTGTATCTCACGAGTAATGTAATTCGACATGACTATATCAATGAAAACCGAAACCGTGACCACAGGAAACTTGATATTTTTGTATTCTAATTAGATAGTCATTTGGATTACATTTTTTCCCAATATTCATACAACGGTTTTATTTTTGTCAAGTGAATTAGATTTATCTTCTATATGATAATATTTAGTTTAAATAATGTTTTAGTAAGAATTATATTTGTTTAAAAGATAGGTAATATACTTATTTTATAATTAAATCAATTTAGTATAAATAATAAATATTTATTAAGCCACGTGCATGTATAATATTTCACTGGTTGAATTAATATTTAGATAAAAATTATTATAAACATAATATTGATAAAATAAAATAAATTCAATTTTTATACAGTCTTATCTAAATTCTGGAGTGTGCAAACAAAGACAAAGAGGCTTATTTTATAAATATTATATTATAACATGGTTGATTTACGCAGTTTAAAACAATATATTTGATTATGTTTTAACTACATCATTAAAATGGTTCAATATTTAAACGTTACAATATTATTTTATTATAATAATTGTATATATAACTATTACAAAATGTGTTTGAGTGATCCAGTTTTGAATGTCTTGTATATATAACTTTTTTTTTACACTTATCAAAACTGTTATATAAAACACCCAAGTATGAACGTAAGTGTATCAGAAAATGTTAACATCGTATATTATTGTTGGTATAAGAATAAAACAAGTTCTTTTTATTAATAATTAAAAAAAAAAAATCAATTTTTAACCAACATCAATTTGAACGATGTCTAACGTATTGCTTATTGTGTGTGTGTTGTTTTTTTTTGTTTTTTTATATAAAATAAACAGCTATTATATATACATAAATTGTATGTTTATTAAATGGTCTGAATAATAAACTAAAATATATAATATTAGACATTTCTAAAATAATTTATTATTTACAACCAATTTAGTTTGTAAACTTTGTTGATATTCCTTTGTTTATAATAATTATATTGATTTTTATTTAAATAACAAGTTAGTATTGGTGTATAATCATTATAATCAAAGTAATTAGATTAAATTAGTTGGTTTATGGTGTTATTTTCATAATTTTTTAATTTTCTTTATGTTTCACTATCTTTAAAATATTACGCATATACTCGTGGAAATATTGTCACTCCGATGCATATATACATAGAATAGTGTTATCGAGAAATAAATTACGAATACTTAACAATAACGTCAATAACTTAACTTTATAGTAATATAGTAAAAGTATATTCCTATTATATTCTGTAATATAATATATTTAAGTGTTTTAAATTGAATACATTTTTTGTCATTCATTAAGGCTTAAATTCCATTTAATGTTTCACTATGTAAAATTGATTTAATGTTCAATGAATAATAAAATTAATTTTTCTTATAATTTCCAATTTTTATTTATAGTTTAGTCAAATATAAGATTCACTATTGTAGATTCATATTCATATATTAAAAGATATATACGTATACTCCTATTTTATTCTATCAAATAATAAACTATTATCATTATTGTATTATGTGAAAATTGTTATATGCTTTAAGCTATAAATCGGTTATGAAACGGTGTCAATGATCGTTTAATCGATTTTTGTAATATAATATATTTATAGATAACTATTCTGCGATTTTATTTTAAAAGTTTATCATATTTACGACCTAGTCGTAAAATGTTGACTGAAATTCTTTATTTAATATTGATGTAGAAAATAAAATTCTAATCTATCAATGTTCGTTGAATTAAAACTATTTAAATAAATAGAGAAATATATTTCTATGAATCTTTGGTTAAAATGGTATTGAATTATTTATATTGCGATAATTATATCTATTATTTATACTATAATCTATAAATCAGATTAAAATCAAAGTTGCAATATAAATTTGAAAGCTGTAGATTTTTTTGTCATATTAACTTAAACTAATTAATAATATAAAGTTGTACTATAATTATAATATTTTATATGACGTACGTATATTTGATTACGTTTAATACATTTGAATACTTTAAGTGTGTACTACTTCCAAAAGCTTTGAAAACAACAAAACATGTTTTTGAAATATTTTTATCTTGCGTATTAAAGTTTACTATTAATAATATACACCCTTCATCCATCATTGGCTTGAAAATATTATGTATTTACCTATATTTTATGTATTCATAAAATGTCTCAATAGCACATAACTGTTATAATTTAACTTATATTATATTAATTTATTTGTTAGACTCCTTCTCTTATTTAATATTATTAGTAAACTTGTACTAAATCTTTAAAATAACTAAATTCGACTGTAATATAAGCATTATAGGTACCTTATTTATAGAACAGTGATTTTATCGTTACTCATCACCGGATCGCATCGTTGAAACTGACTAATTTATATAGAAAGATGAATACTGTGGTGAGTCATTGAAGGAATCGTTATTACGCATCATTATCACAATTCGCGACACGGGTCAGTGTTGGCCATGTCGACATTGAATTTCGAGCAAGGTCGTTGTTTTTTATTTATTATAAATACTGAATATTATGTATGTATTTTTTAAATTCGTATAATCGCATACCGTATAATCTTTATTATCATGGTTATAATAATTTTTTCTGTAGATATTGTTTACATATTTAATGGTCAATACTGCATGAATGATTTAGACTTTAATAATTATAAGTACGTAGTTTTATTTCCCATATTTTTAATAATTTGGATAAAAATATATATTTTTTAATTATTGATAAAACATCTTATTTTATGTAATAACAATTAGTATCATAATATTAATACGATAATAAGACATTTACTTAAAAAAATAAAATATTATTATAACTTTTAAAATGTCTTAGAAAAGACTAGATATTTTGCCATGAAAAAAATTTAAATTCTAAATTTCTGATTCTTTGTATGTATTTTATAATTGAAATCTTCACTTAAAATGTCCTCTTGAAAAAATGAACCGGGCCAAAATATATTATTTAAATCAATATAAGTAGCTTAAAAGAAATTGCCGAAATACCACGTCGAATAGCAATTGCTGACTGCAACATTGTTTAGCATTTTATAAGTAGTCTTAACTTACATTTTTAAATTATATTTTCTATTTGATTACAATTTGTTTAACTTATAGTCAGTACTAATTATCTAATGAATACAAATTATTTATTTTGTATTATGTTTTATTTAATTCTTCAAAAATGATAAATTTTTAACATTTTAGTAATTTAAGGGGTAATTTATTAAATTATATTAATTTTTATTATGAATATATCCAAGTAAATATGTTAAATAGGTTTTAAAATATGCAAATATATAACATCTAACTATAATACCAAGTTTATAAAAAAATCAATATAACAATAAATGACTCATTCGACGACCCTCTGTCCAGTATAAACAGTTGAACTGTTGAAAACCACTGGCGTCGACGATGAGTCACGAGTTCCTAGTCGGTTGGGGCAGACGAAAGGGGAGAAAGTGTCGTCTTATGTTGAATGCGTTTATAGTAGGTTTGTGTACCGTTGTTAGTTGTTTTTAAATTGGATGTTGAATAGTTGTTTAATTTATCAAATTTTTCAAACGTTTACACTACATACATATTTCTTATCTGCACTTGTACAATGAAAATTCATAGTTACCCTTTTTATTAGTAGGTACACATTAATGACTTCAAATAATACAATGTCAAGTAATTCAATTAGATTGAAAAGAAAACTCTTACAAAACTTTTTTTTAATTAAAATCCTCGTTTTAATTATTTGCAGTCAAGCTGCGTATAATATACATATACAAGCATAAATTCCCTAGTTTGTATAAAGAGTTATTCTTGAAACCAAAATATGAAGCTTATAATTATTTACGTATGTTTGCATTTTAATAACATTTTGAAGTACTTTATATGCTACAAATAATAACTTACCACTTCATGCATTAGTTTTTATTTTAATTTTACTCGAGTAATAATCTACACAATGTTTTTAATTTTTAAATAGCTTTGCTAGTATGAAAAAGAATAATAATTTGTAATATAATAATTATGTTATTTGAACTTTCATTCTTATTTTTTTTTTTAACTAATGTTTATTTATTTGTATTAGGTATGTATTAAATATTATTATATTTTAATACCTAATTTAATTTCCCAATAATTACGTAATATTTTTATTATAGTTAATATTATCTGTGCATTTTAATTTATGGTATCGATTTATTTATTTTTAGTTAGTAATTTTGAAAGTATGTTTGTTGTTGAAATCAAAATGTATTCATGTTAATAAATCTTCTCGTTATATAATCCGCATTAAAAACATTATTATTTATTGATTGAAATCGCTTAAATTCTTTGGTACGAAATTAACATGATTTAAATTAACGTTTTAGTGATGTGATAAGTTTAATGGCATAGTACATTCGATTATTAATAACCTTAAATTTATCATGAGATCATTAATATTCGTCACTATATAGTTATTGCTGTTTTATATTTATACATTAAATTATTGGACAAAATTATGAAAATAAAAATAATTTCTAATTTATTTTTATATTATTTAAATATTGAATGTTTAGTAATAATTAGTACACAGTTTTGTTACATGTAATGGTTTTTGAACCTATAATTTAAACGTTTATTACGTTATTATATCAGTATTCAATAATAATTTATATTTAATAAAAATGTTACTAATTTTAATAACTAATATATGAATAATTAATATTAAAAGTTAATGATAATCGTAGTAAAAAAAAAAATATGAATACATCTTATATCAATAGCGTTTAAATATTGTTGAGTTAATGTTTTAAAAATCATACCTACTTAATTAATCAACAATTGGGATAATTTATATAATATACCAACGAGTATCACTATCTATACTATTATTATATGACTGTATGGTTATTATATGTTATTTTTCTTATCAAAATTGATTCTATTTAATCGAAAAAGTCTACATCTAACATAAAATATATGTTGTATATATTACATAATTATGCAAAAAAATAAGATAAATATCATCCAGTTAAAAATATTATGTTGTAATAAAATAATGTACAACAATGGTTAAAACAGTTTTTAATGACTTCCAATAATAGTTTAATCTTAAAATTAAATATTTGTTTATTTATCAATTTATTTTTAATATGGTTCTTGATTATTATTTTGTCTTACATATTTAAATACCAAAAAATATTATGTTTATTAAATAGATACATATAATATAAAAAAATATTTAATTCGAAAAATATAATATGTACTTATATTATAATTCGGTAAAATTAAACATGTTATCATATCTTATACCAATTATTAGTTGTTTTAAATTTACAATATTGTAAAATAAATATTGACGTAAGAAATATTTTAATTTATTTAGTTGTAAACAATATAACTATATTAAATTTCTCTTTCTAAATTGATATTATCTCGAACTGATACTATACATTTTGCATTTGGTATGTATGTACTACTGTGTATAGCATATTAGAATAGCAATAGTGTGTTTTAAGTAACATAATATAACCTAAACATACAACATAATACAACTCGGTTCAAGGACAAAGGTAATGATCACAGGATGTATGCAAGACATTCCCGTTCAAATTGAATTATGTCTGGTGGTCAAGTCAATCGCTTATCCACTAGTCTATCTATTTAATTTTTATTATTATCAGTGCAACACGCTTGTATACAGCGCACGTATAATAGATGGACGTTTATTTTAAATCACGTACCTTATGCATTCTCATTCTACTATAATTTTTTTAGTATTATAAACCACAAGATTTATTTATTTTTTTTTGTTATGCATTACCGGAAATCATCACTATCAACGGATTCCCAAAATATTTTAGTTAAATATTAATTGTAGTAAATAATTCAAATTGTTTCGATATAAATGTTAAATATTGAATAATAAATCGTTAAAACAGATAATCTGAGTATTTTATAAATTATAATTCTTTGTATTCAATGAACAAATTCCCCGCCGACTATTTAGTTCAGTGTTTTTTACAGATAAGGCTGCATTAGTGTGACATTTAGGTTCGTGGTGGGGCTAACGATAACTAATTTTGATATTTTCGTTATTATTGTTTCAGAATAGTTTGACAAAGAAGCTGTGTTCCGAATCGAAAACTGTTAATTGAAGAAAAACATTGTATAGTGTTTGACTTTTTAATTGCTAAATTTTATACACGCAAAAACCAGTTGTTTTTATTTTGGTGACTAATTAAATAATTAACACAATATGGGAGCCAGACAAAGCAAAAGATCTGTAGACATATCTGCCGGAGCTACAAAAGCAGAAAAAGGAGCAGCTGGAGAACCTTTAGAAAATGGCACAATTACAACTGCTTCAGCTGATGAGAAACAAGTTGTTGAGGCAAATGGTGGAGTAGAAGAAACAACCAAACAGAATGGATCAACTCCTCACATAGATGAAAAGGTTTGATTTTGTATTATGTTATTCTATGCCAATTTTATACTTTTTTTGGTTAAATTACTATTTAATTTTTAATATTTCACATAGTTTATGTTCAAAGGTATTATAAAATGTAACATGTTTTTATTTATAGTTGGACTTTAGAATTATATATATATATTAATTTATTGACATTTTATTGAATAAGAACATAAGTCTAAACATCTAAATAATATCAATTATAATAAATACTTTTATCCCAGGAATCATTTTAAAACAATAAATTACTTTAAGAGATCCAATAGTCTAGGTAATTAAAATGCTATGATTATATAATGTTTGTAATTATTTTATTTTAAGCATTCAGTGGCATTTGAGCATTTTAGTTTTTAACCTATGTTAATTTTAGCGTCACGGTTTTCTTCGGTTTGTAATTTGACCTAGACCTTTGATTTGTATTTGTTTTATCTTGTTAGTTGTGCTCTACGGTAGGTATGCAAGTCGTGAAATATTCTTTGTATAAATACCATTATCTAATATTTGGCTAGATAATAATTTATCATATTTATTTAGAAATAAATTGATTCATCCATAAAAATGTATCTCTTTTAAAATAATACTTGTATTTTCTATATTTGTTAAATTCTTATTTATGAACATAGACATGGACTGTAAAATAACTAAATCCGAACATTTTATTCTATAAATATAATATTAATTATTTAGTAATTTAATTAAATTGCATTTTATGATTTAATATTTTAATTTTCTAATGGAATTACCAGATAAAATTAATTGTTCATCTCATAAATAATTATCCTAGTACGAGTATCAATGTATCACATCATTTGTTTATTTCCAAAAAAATATTGATTATATTAATATAATTTACAATGTTAAATTCTAAAATCTTTTTTAATATATTATTAATTACACAACTTTTATAATAACCTTAGCTCATTCATTACTTAGAGAACTACAAGTTTTGAAAATATATTTATGTATATATACACATGATTTAAATCATTACAAACCAACATTTTGAAGTTAATTTTACTGTTCGTTCAAATTTAGGACTTTATAAATCGGAAATTCCTAAAATATTCAGCTTTGAAATAAAATATGAAAATAATAATCTATGCTGCCATTCTAAATTTTAAAAATTATAAAGTTTTCATGTATGTTTGCAATAACTTGAAGTTATATGTAAAAAATTGTAGTTTATTAATATGCTAATTATTTTAGTTTTAAATAACTATTTAGAGTAATAGTCCACAAAATGATATGATTTAAATATTCTTATTATATTTTTATATAGTTGCCTCGGCTAACATTCTTTTGTTCTTGTATAAACACAAAATCAGCGTTTATTGATTGCTACACGCATCTGTACTTTTAACTTTGTTTAATTAATCTAGATATATATATATTATGTCTATTATTATGTTTTAATATTTAAATACTATACTGTATAAAATATGAACCTATAAGGTTATGAAAACATTTTATTTTATTTTATCTAGGTATTATAGTAAATTGTATATAAAGTAATTTCTTGTACATTTAGTATTTTCTCAAATAATTAAATACAAATGTAGCATGAATATCTGTTTTAGATATTTAAATTTAGATTAACAGTTGATTAGAAAATATAAACAAATGTTTTACATAAGTAAAATATAATTAAATAGTCATAATAATATAAAATGCAATGATTATTTTAAATTGTTGAGTATCTAGAGAATAAATTATTATTTGCGTTGGTATTTAGTTTCATCTTCTTAATGATAAAATTAAGAAAAATAAAAATAAGTTTCCTTGCAAAAAATCGAAAACGATTGTGCTTTTTAATATGAATTATTTAAATTACCCCTTCATTATAAATTTCATCGCTGTTAATAGGTTTTAAATTTATTAAATCCCCTTTTAGAGGTGATTGCTAATTTTAAATGTAGCAGTCATAAGAGAAGAGGGGTATAGTAATATTATGGTTTTAAATCTGAAGTCTCGATGTTAAAATAAAATCGAAATCATTGGATACCAAAAACACATCAATAATAAAAAGTAGATCTGTTGTTATATAAATGTTTGAATTTAGCATGCATACGATATAAATTAAAACGTGCTAATGAGTAATAGTTGGTTTTTAAGTTTAGATATTTCGATTTTGTTGTTATTATAGTTATTGTTATGAACAAACGTCTATAATATAAATCAATTTTAATTTAATTGAATATAAATATAGTCAAAATTTTGTTAAAATATTACGTAAATATCATATTACAATAATTATTTTTCCAGGAAATTGCTGAAACCGAAGATGTCAAGGAACCTGTTAAAACTGAAGAAGAAAAAACTGAAGTTGTAGCACCGATTTCTGAAGCTAATGGTGATGTAGACACTGTTGCAGATGAATCGTCTAAAACTCCAACTGACGAAGCCACTTCAGAAGAGGTACAAGCATCTGCAGAAAAAAAACGCAAGAAGAAAAAGTCGTGGTCATTCAGAAGCATCAGTTTCAGTAAGAAAGATAAATCCAAACCAGTAGTAAAGGAACAAACTGCTGTTGACGTAAAAAACGAAACAGTTGAAGAGGTAAGATATGAACAAATTAAGAATTTTAAAATAAGATGAAAGTATATAGTTGAATGTTGAGTTTTATTAATGCTTGAGTTTAAATATTATTCATTATTATCGTTTTTAAAGATTATACTTTAAACTATATTATTAAGCTTATCGTTCTTACATTTAAGATTGTCTATTTCTGTTTTGGTTTAATTTTTTTTATTAACTATGAATCGGAATAAATTATATCAGAGATAAACGAATCTTAACATTTTAATTTCTGATTAATTTGGTTAGTAAGTATATATAATGCGTATTTAGTATAAATCTGGACTTAACTTATAAAATACTAAATTTTATAGTTGATAAATTGTATCTATTATTAGTAAATAATAACTAATGACATACATTCGAATGTATGAATAAGAAATTGTTTTTTAGTTCAAATAAATATTAGTAGCATATAATGTTATTTATTCTGAAATTTACTAATTTTATATTTTTCATAATACAAAGGTACTTTTTATAAACCTAGTTTTAATTTGGAACAATTATAATCCCAAAATCCTTCAATATAAAAAAGGTCATTCTATTTTAATATTATTATTATTATTTTTTTAAGCTAGGAGATTATGTATTAAATAATTTATTATACATTTTTTCTTAGATTTTAATATATTTAGTAATTGATGGATAATAAGTTCTCTAAATAGTTTTCGGCCCAGTTTTGTCTTGTGTTCTAGTTTAGAATGTTCTGAATAGGTTTTATTTTACTTTTTTCTATATTATTCTTGGCAGCAGCTTGGTCACAAAAGCAATCGTGAAACCTTGAACCTAGCACGTTGGAGGACGTTGACTTGTTTGAATACCCGATGTGTGATAGCCCTATATATCAGTTCCTCTAATGGTATTGTTGTACACATATATAACGTACTAGATCGCGCGCGTGTTGATAGTCACGAATTTTACTGCGTTTTAATTCTTGGTTGTTGCTAACGGAGAAGCATACGAGATGTGGAAAGGGTTACAGTATTGGTATATTATATGTGCCTTACGCAATCAGGATTAATAACATTTTGATTTCTTAAAAATGAACAACAATAGCCGCTCGAAAATTGTCCGCCTAAACAATAAACATACAAACGCACCTCTTTGATGATGGTATATAGCTTATTATGTTCAGGCGTACGTGGATATAGTTTGAGGGTTTTCTTTGAATACAATATGCGCTACACGACTTTTGTCTACAAGAAACTGCGATCAAGGAATTATTAAGTTATTATAATGTTGTATCTTTTAATTCTAAAGTATTTTTTTTTTTTTTTTTTTTTATCCATAAACCGCACCTTGATAAGTATTCATAAAATTTATAATGCACTCTGTCCGTTCCTGAAGGCTTCTGAAAATATGTTGTATTATAATATTTGTTTAAACTAGTTGTATATTAATAATAAATAATGTTACCCTCTACTGTTTAATTTTAATGAAAACGGTTCTTAGAGTGGGTGTAAAGAATAATGACTTCCTCTTACTTAACTCCAAGAGCAATTTCTCTAAGAGGTACTTAGCGTACTAGAAGTAATACTCATAAAATAAACTCTTGACATAAAAATATGTCCATTGGGTGTTTAAATAACAAATTTAGTGGTTATTTGCGGGATATGTAGCAGAATTATTGTAGCTGCTAAAAGCATATGTCTCATAAATAATAACAAATGTATATCGATTTTAAAATTAATATTTATTATGATCAGAACGTATGAGATTTCTTATTTTAAATTGGTTAATAAATGCATTTATGTGTTCATTTTTCAATTAATGAGTATATTCTTATTAAATTGAAAAGATCTTATTTTTTTTTTTAATTTATGCTCAAACTTTATGATTTACTTGCTGAGATAAATACATTGTTTAGTCCTTCGCTTTTTCAGTTATTGATTTATAACTGAACATTCGTATGACAGAAACATGTTTATAACCATAGGTCATGGTTAAAATAAATAGAACGTAACTGCGAACTACTGTTTTTACTTTTTATTAAAACACGTGCTTTAATTTAAAACTGTTGGCTTTCCACTAAAAAACATTCTATACAAAGTCCTAATTTGAATATACTTGTAGTGGTTTTCGATATGAAATTATAATAAAATTGTAATCTATTTGTTTAATAAATGTATTTTTGTTATTAAAAAAATGTAAGAATTGTCGCAAAAAATAAATGTATAGATCAAAAAAAAAACCATGGGAACGGGGTGGTTAACCAAAAAAAAAAAAAAAATTATTGTACGAGGACATGAAGCCAAAAAAAAAAACTCATACAGAAGAAAAAAATATCTGGTCTGGGAGGGTCTAGAATGCGAGACGTGCGCGATCGATCGCTACAGACCCGTCGCGACGCCCCAGTATCCATAGCAACACGTTGCATAGCGGGCTCGAGCTATAGCGTTTACGTACGTATTATTATATCAAACCGGCTGGTTACCAACTATCTTAAAATTGAATATATCCGCTGCCCACGTCGGTTACCATCATGATTTGTCCGGTCTGATATTTATTGTATTTTGTTCCACCCACAACTCAGCTGACAATATTTACTCAATTAAATTCATTTATTACTGTTTAAATGACAGTATACACAAGGTGTGAATGAGATTTCCAGAAAGTAAAACCCTGTCAAGTGTATTTAAATCAGAAAAAAACGTGAATTAGGAATGCTATATTACTACTTAACGTAAAAAAACCATAAAGGATAATTATGCAGATTAATTGTATTTTCCTTTTAATCGAAAATCACATTAAGACGATATTTATTCCGGAATACAAATATGTTCAAAAAATGTATTTATTGTTTTTTGTATATCAATCAATTTAATACATTTTTTTTTTTTTTTTTAATTATGATTTATCATTATTTAAATTATGGCTCTAGTTAATTTTATGTAGTGATTTATCTTATGTGCCATTAATTATTCTTATCATTCAATTACAAAATAATCTTAAGAATTTGTCATTATCTTATTTTGAATACACTCGTGCATATAAATGTGTATATATTCATTTAAAAACAACAACACACAGTGAGAGTGTATTTAATTTAAATACAATCGCAGTTTGTATAAAAAAAAAAAAACTAAGATGATGATGTCACACCGATGGTTGTGTTGCACGTGGGAAAATAAGTTCTTAAATGTATTTTACGAATGATAGGAAAGTGATGTCAGAATGTTGGTTAATTTTATTACAGAATGTAAATAAAAAATATTTTCGAGATTGACGTATACATTATTATATTAAAATGTGCCTATATAAATGTAATGTTAATTATTTTTCTAATATAATTGTTTTCGGTAGCATTAAATTTAGAATATTTTTTTAATAATTTTAATTTTTGAAAACGTACTAAAAATCTTTATGAATGCGATTTTAATCAAATATATGCAACTGAAATAATAAACTTATACACTTTCACGCCCTCGTTATTATAGTCATGTTCGTTAACATTTAGGTGCGTTATGTATATTAATTAAAATATGATATACTATTAAATGTGTATTTGTATTTCGTAGTTTGTTATTATCGTTAATCGTGTTCTCTGCTTTGATAATTGAATCTATATGTGTTTTTAGCACTATTTTTCCTGTATCTAGAATTCTTGAAATATGTTGCTGATATAATTTTTCATAACTTTTGAAGTATGAATAATATTCCTAACGATAGTTTTCATAACTCGAAGATCATATTTCTTGAACAATATAGGTAAAACAACGCCTTTCATAATATTATAATTTTTAAATGTGAACTATGAAGTATTTTAAATGTGTGTTGTAATAAATTGATGTATTATTGAATCAAGTTCAATATGTTTTTATAATTAATTTATTGCTTATAAAATATAAGTAGGTACCTCTTAATTAATAGGTATTTGTATTTTAATTTTTTAATTTATACTAAGAAAACCGAAAGATAAATTGTTAAAATATTATTTTGTTAGTAAACAGTTCGCTAAACATTTTTATATAATCAATAAAAACAAGTATCTATTGTGATAACAATTTATTCCAAAAAAAAAAAATTGTTTATTTTATCAATTTTTTCTTGTGTTTGATGTTTAATAGTAACAGCGTTATTAAGTGAAGTAATACCTCTTATACACGAATTCGTTTTTTAATTGTTCATAATTTTTGTTACCTATTAGAATTTTGTAATAATCAAAATCTGGTGAACTAGTTTTTAATCCAAAGTTTTATTATGTAGGTCATAGTTAAAAATAAAGTTTATCTCATTGTTCTTAAATAGCTGTTGTTTGAATACCATCATAATTCAGGAATCCGGAAATTAGCTGATAATATAATAATGGTAACACTACATAAAATATAGGTCCCCAAAAGAAATACATAATATAATAGTGGAAAACCTTCAGGGTATATAGAAAACAATGTAGGTAACTGTAAAATCCAAAGATCGCGTCCTTCGGAGACATTGGAGACGAACAAAAGCGGAAGATGCGTTATTCGTTTTTCCCCTTAACCAATAGTTCCCGATACATACAATATTGTGGCATTGTATAATAGCTTTGTCGTGTCTTCAACCGGTTTATATGCCGCCGGGGTACATTGAACCATGTTATTTTTTTCTTTTTCTTCTGTTTTTCAACTAACACCCATCCTACCAACAACTATGGCGTGGTGTTCCGCAGTAGCGAACTATATTTATACATACTAACTATTAAGTACTGCTACTGATGTTCAAATGGCGCGTAACTGCGCAACAAGGGGATACATTGCTGTCGCCCCTCCACTAGCTAGGTTCTTATGCTCAATTTGTATTCGTATATATAAATATATATTTTAAATAGTCATTTTAATAATAAATTGTTAAATTCTACAAGGTACGTGAGATAAACATATTTTTTTGAAATGTTATCAAGTGTACTAAATATAATAAAGGATAGAACGCTTCTTTTAAATATATTTTAAGAAAAAACAATAAGAAGTTGCGTGGTATACATATGTGAAGAAATATTTTTTTAGATCATGAAAAGATCTATTTAGTCCCGCAGAAAAAAATAAAAGCAAACAGTTATGTTGTGTACTCGAAACTTTTTTTTTTCGAACAATTTAATGCGGTTAATAAAACATGTTGGAGATATCCCGTTGATAAATTGATGCTGTCATACCATATTCTTTGCTCTGCTCCCCCGATAATATAATATTATAAAATATGAATATATTGTGCGTACTTATTCATCATATTACAACTTTTGTCTCCGGAAGTCAAATGCGCTATTATTGATTTTTCAACCAAAATAGTCGTTCATAAATCATAAACCCAAGTAAATGTTTGATAGAGTACCTATTCACATTAATAAACTGCAGTAGGTATATTCGTTTTTATATTTTTATTTGTGACCATTAATATTTTGCCTAACACCTTAATATAATCTTTTATATAAAAATGCAAACTATTTGATTTAATTATTATTTTTAAAAGTATTTTATCGAACAATTAAAATTTTTTAAATAAATTAAACTATATAGGATTCTTTCATCGCAGTTTATTTAATAGTGTTTTAATTTTACAAAGATATGTTTTTAAACATTAGTAAGCACATTTTATACATTAATATTTTTATAAAATGCGACTTAATAAATCGATAAAATCTATACAGGTATTTTAAAGACTACGTAATATATTGTGATGATTAAATATACGTGTTGAAGGTTAGGATAAGGTTATTTTTTAATAATTATATATCTAATATCTTATTAAATACCTATCCAATATTTGTTTGTTTTCAACAGTGTAAATATTTGTTAAATAAGGACTTTAAACCTGTGCTTTTTGATAGTTAAAACAATGTAATATATCATACAAAAGAATTACTATTTTAAATTCTTAAATACCTTTATATTAATATATATTTTAAATTATCTGGATCGGACTTAACGTATTCATACTTTTTGATTAATCATTTTATAGATAATTTTATATTAATATTATGTAGATTCTAAATAAATATTATTTTAAAATAAATTATATGTTTAATTATATTTATGTTTCTGTGAATTCATGTATCACCACCCGAGCTCTTCTCCGCTTTCAAGACTAAAAATATAAAACTGATTAAATCAAATTGGTCATCAAACTATAGCTCATAACTAGAACTATATTAAGTACATTAGTAGATATTGTAATATATTTATAAAAAAAAATTTTGTGTAAGTACCTATCAATTAAATAAGTAAATATCAAAATTATTTATTTTAAATATTTTAGTTTTAATTGTACTTCGTTTTATTATTAGTTATAATTGATGATAAATTATAAAAATCTTTAGTATACTTTAATATACTTAGTACTTAAATAATAATATGGAATATAATTCAGAAACTATTATCGGTTTTTAGGGTAACCTTACTTAAACTGTAACATCTTTTTTTTATTTTTTCATAATGAAATGGTTATAGAATAGTTCAATTTATCTACTTCTATATTGGAAAAATCAATGTGTTTATTATATCATTTGTCATATGATCGAAGTAGGGCATGAGACATACGATAGGTCTAAGCCGATTCAAATCAATTGATATTGTCCTTAAGGATTGTAATAGTATATCTTTAATAATAATAATTTATGATTATATTTTATAATCACTAATATAATTTCATAGATGTCCTTTCTAATAAACAGATTTTGTTAAAATCATAAAATCTATATATTGATATGCTTTTTGCATGCAAATATTGTGATATAGTCTATTACATGAGAAAATCATGGTCCTAAATTCAAAATTAATTGTATTATTGGAGCTTATTTAAAAAATGTTATGTTTTAAAATTAATCAGTTTAGATTTTGAACGGAGCAATGAAATTATTGATTTTACAATGATATGATTTTATTTTTTCTGTATTTCATCATTTGGAGCATAAAATGCTTCGATTTTCAAAATTTTAAAAAAGACTAGAAATTTTATGCAAATCCAATTTTTGAAAAAATAATAGTAGATACTTGAATTTTTTTCCAAATACTTATATTATCCTTTTTGAGCTGTTTAGAGGCAATAAGGCATGACATTTTCAATGTTTTTTAAATTGATTTTCAATAAAAAAGCATTAAAAAGTTATTAGCTCACTAAAAACTCTTAAATATGTTATACAAAATTCCATATAAGTTGTTCTTTTATCTGTAAAAAAATATATGGGCATAATTTTTTTTCTATAGAAATTAAAAAAATTACTTGGTTAAATGATAAATAACGATGATATTTATAATGTTATGTGGTTTAAAAACATTATTTGTGTTACCTTAAAACTTTAACGTATACTTTTTACATTACTTATTATGAATGTACGACATCACAAAACTGTTACTAAATTTCTCGTTGTATAAGTTGTTATAATATTATAAAGATATGTATTAATTATAATAATATTAATAATATAATAAATGCAATATTTCCGGTAAAAAATATATTAACCTACCGTAGTATTAAAAGTAAAATTAATTACTTGAATTGGTGTATTATATGTATATCATGAAATTTAGTTTGTAGTATATAGGCAGACTATCTTTGCTTAAGAATGGGTTTTCCTGGACAATGATGTAGCATTGTATTCATATTTATTACCCCCCCCCCCCCCCGTAATAGTATTTAAATCGGCACCTAATTTACAATAAAACAGTCGTTTGTCTGCTTTTAATTTAATATTATAGTAATAAATGTGATTATATCGGTAGGTAGTTATTACATAAAAGTTCTGTTTAAAATTTTAAATGACTCATTATTTTATCAAGAAATTTTACAATTATATATACTATATCTTGAAATCAGTAGGTATTGAAGTTTCCGTAAGTTTATTATTTTCAAACTATAAAAATAAATAAATATTAATTTATTTTTTTTTAATAACCAACAAAATTACTATAAAACTTCATAATTGTCCACTTAAAAATGTTCCATCAATGTTGTTATCATAAATTTAATCGATTTTTTAAGTTGAAAATGTTCTACCTAAGAAAGGAGTGCGAATATCATGATATTCATTAAATAAGAAAGCATATTTTTTTTCTAACAGTTTTTATTGATATATATATGTACAACCCTCTATAACAGAAAATTAAATTTTACAAATTTAGTAATTTTATCGAATTCTTTTTAATTAATCTCATTGACTATAAACAGTAGTATTTATAATCGCTGATATTATGTATTTACAAAGGAATTCCTACTCCTTAATACTAAATATATATATATTTCATTTATTTTTAATATTATGTTCTAGTTCGATTTTTCTCTATACTATATTATAAATAATTTGATTCTCCACATTTTTTTTCTGTCGCTGTTCATCACGGTTGATCATCTTTATTCAAGGATCATTCACGTATCGTCCTAGTTAACATTTATGCAACTACCTATTGCGTATATAGCAACTGTAAGCGTATCTGAAAATCGAGTAAGCGTGGCGGGAAACGATATCAAATCAAAATAACAAATCAATAAAAAAAATAATTGTAAACAATATGTTTCATCATTATGTCGTCCCTCCATAATACCCGTTGCTTTATGGCACTATAAATATAACGTGTCCATCAAAGCTAAGCAACAGTGTTTAATCCGGTTGAGCTTGTCGTGTGTTATCTTGCTTTTAAGCAGTTTAAGTGAAATTACTATCTACTTCGTTACCATTAATATGTCGTCTAGAGATTCTACTTTGTTATTAAAGGTATAATAAAAAAATAACTTGCACTTTATGTTTTAAACACCTTCATAATTTATTTATGTTTAATTTAGATAATAATTGAAAAAAAAATAATTAAAAATTAGAAAAAAATTTTATATTACATAGAGTAATTTTATTTATTTATTTATAGTTTTATAATTCTTGCGTCATTATAAATTTATTAATTATTATAAACATTTCTAGTAAATAGTATTTTTTTTCTTTTTTTAAATTAAATATTGATATATTTTGAGTGGTTTTGAATATGTTGCTTAAATTGTTTTAATTTTAATGGTTACCAGGTACTCAGTTATTTTGTTCGTTATTTTTTTTTTTTTTTTTTTTTTTTTTTTTTTTTTATAATATCAATCATATTAAGCAGCCCTTAACGAGTATAGAATAGATGGCTGAATGAAAGAATGAAAAATATCTTTATTATTTATGGTGGTCTATTTTATTGGTCGGTTCCCGTAGGGGCGAATTGATTAATGGGAGAATTTCCTTAGTTGTTGACCTCTCAGTGGTATAAGACTTGCTTATTTATTGTCGCTGTTAATTGAACGTAATTCGATCATTGTACAATATACAAAAAAAGAAGTCAACTTATATCCCGTGAATAGTATTTGATTGTTAACTATTTTTGACCTTGCCCACATTAGTAAAATAAATCTACCATTGTCAATTGTGTATTATAAATTAATTAATATTATTTCCAGGTGGCCGAAGAAGAAGCAGTAAAAGAAACAGTTAAAGTAGAACCGGAATCTGCTGTTGAAGTTCCAAAAACCACTGAAGAACCTCCTTCTGTTGTTGAGGAGAAAGAACCTGAAACTGTTGAATCAAATGTAAAAACAAAATAATTGCATTAATATCTTAGTATTAATTAATTAATTATTTTATTTTAGATCACGAACGTGGCTGAAATTCCGCCTCCATTACCAAGTAGTCCTCCCCCAGTAGAAGCAACCCCTGTTGCACCAACACCAACTATTGTTGAAACTCCTGCTCCAGTCCAACCAGTGGAACCTGAAGTTGTACAAGGTGAACCCGAGGTAATAAAAATATTTATTTGATATAATATTCATGAATTTTATGGTAAATAACTGATTATTTTAGGATGAAACAGTAGGTGGTGGAGAAGGTTTAGCTGAACCTCCTGAAGGTTTAAACACATCTGATATTGAAAAAGAAGTAGCTGAAGTACCTTTAGTTAATGGTAATCATGTTGAAAGTGAAAAATCTGAACCATCCTCGCCTGATGTAATTGAATTTGTTTAACTCAGTATTTTACTTGTATACATAAATAATAATTATCTAAATAAATATATTTTGATGTTTTAGGTAAATTCTTTATCTGAAAAAATTGAAGCAATCAAGTTATCCAACGCGGCTGATATTAATGAGGCTACCAATGAAATTTCAAATGTAAGTTTTTCTACATTAAATTTTCTTTGTAATTTGTTTTTCTTAGTATTTCCCTTGGGTTTATTCTCAGAAAAATTATATTATGCTTGATTTTATTAAATAAACCTAGTATATTTTGTGGACATACATTAATAAACTTTTCAGATTTCATTACGGTAGTTGATTTGATTTTATGTCCCGTCCAATTTTGGTCAAAAATATTGGAAACTTAGAAAATTTGATTTTTTTATTCATTATTTATTACTTTACAGGATTTGCATGAAGTAAATGGAGTTTGTGATGCAATAGCAGTTACAACAAATGGTGATGCTGGACACGAAGAAGGCAATTAAAATATGTTCTGCGGTTTTTTTTTTTTTATTATTATTATTATTCACTAAACGTTGACGTCAGTTATCGAAAACTACACTAATGTTATTACCTACTATTTTATGTGAAAAAAAAAATGTTTTTATTTCATAGTAAATTCCTCTTTATTTTTTTTTTTTTAAATCCTATAACTAAAAAAAATATTCCCATTTTGATGATCATAAATAAATTTATGTATTGCTCTTTTCAAATTATTTTTATACTTGATTTTTGTAAATGGAAACAAAACAAATCTCTGCGACATAATACTTTTTTGTACAATTTTTTTTTAATCGGCTGTTTATAAATATAAATATTTTTTTTATTATTTATTATTATATTAGATTTTATACTTAAAAAATAACTAAATATAATAACATTAGATTGAAATTTTAAAAGTTAAGTCATAATATGATTTAAATACAATATCTTTCTTTTTTACACGTATTTGCTCTTTTGATAATGAAACGTATCGCTCAAATTTTTTATAACCAAAATACATTCCCGGACCAAGCTTAAATTTTAAATAGTTATTTTTTTTACTACTTATATGCCTGTATTTATTTATATATGCAATATAAATATATACAAAAAAAAAAAATGACTCAACTTGATCAAATATTAACTTCTATAAGTTTATTTATATTTTATTTATCATTTTTTTTAGCAATTAATTGTATTTATTTTAATTTAAAAATATTTATAAAACGTTAAAAAAAATTCTGTTATTTTTTATTTTCACCCCAAATTAAAGATTTAGTATTAATTTAAAAAAGAAAAATTGTTGTGAATTTTAGTGATAATATTATGATATTTTTGGTATGAGGCATGTATGCCTAATTATGTGAAACGAATTATCGCATACACGGTACATTCCATCTCACATTACATCTTCCAAAGGCGATTCACACTGTATATTATTTTTGTCTTATTATTATAAAAATTTTTACATTTTAAGTGTATAGTTACTTCCATAACATTTAGTGAGTATAATTTTTTTTAATGAAAAATTTTTTAAGTTTAAAACCGTTTGTACTTTTATAAAATTTACAAATTTAGAAGTAGATAACCATGGCTTTGTCATGACCAATGATTTGGTGCAAATATATACTATTTTTTTTTAATAATTATCAAATTAATCATAATAATATACATTTTGATAACTGGTGAGAATTTAGCGTTGTTGTTTTGAGCTCAAACCTTTTCACTGGTGTAAAGAAAATAATAAATAATTATATTGTAAAATATGTTGCTTTTTAGATTGTTCTTTTATATTAAATTTAATTTTTTAGCTTCAAAATTTTATTTAGTTCATAATTATGATTTTTTTTTTAACAGTTTTTTCAATAACTATACAATTTTTATTCAAATATGTTAACTATGTACTAGTTATTACTTATTATAGTTATTATAGGCATTAAATGACATAATATGTACAATAATTTATCATCGTTGAATGATAAATTATTTTTATGAATAAGTTGTATGCTAATGCAAGCCATCTTCATTGTAGATTTAGTATATTATTTTCTCTATTAGCCTATGTATATGAACATTTTTTTCTTTCATGATAAAATACTTAATTAAAAAAAAAATAAAAATAAATATCAATGTGTTTTTATTCATCCGTTATAATTTGTATACTTCTCTTTGATACAAAACATTACTACACCAAAGGTAATATAATATTAGTTATATGTATAATGTAACACAATATCTTTATTCAGTTAAAATTAAAGTAAATACTAAATCATGATGACTTTTATCTTAATAAATATAGAAATCACTTTTAACAAATAATTTATTATTATTATTGTTAAAATGGCACTCCTATACTCACTTGTATTGTCCATGTCTTATAAATATATGACATCAAATTTCCATTTGATTTTATTATTAGACTTGAAGATATGAACATTATGCTTTTTCATAGGTTTGTAGGATATTTAAATATTTTATCAAGTTTTTAAAATTTTAAAATTGTAACATTTTACATATGCACACATAAACTACTTAAAAATTAGAATATTATTCAAAACTCAAGAGAAGCGTAGAAAATGTTTTTACTTTAAACTTAATAATAATTTTACTAAATAATAATTCATTTCAATTGTCATTATTTTTATTATAAAAAAATCTTGATCTTAATCAGTATAATTGTATACATTTTAATCAAAGGAATGAATGGATTAAATTGCTGAATGACGATTTTAAAGCTTTCAAAGGTGTAAAGTAACAAAAAATATCATAATAAATCAATTTTATTTTAGTTTTATCTTCATTATCAAATATTAATCTAAAAATATTAAAATATTAAATCAGCTAATCTATAATATACTATGATATACTTTACTGTATATGTATCGTGTAATTTAATCACTAACTTTTTACATTGCAACTTTCATGTATAGAATTTATGATAAATGATTTTTTTTGTTTTTTTTTTTTAAAGAAATGTAACTTAACATCTTTATAAACTTATCCCACAAAATGACGCTGAACACTAAATGTAGTTTTAATGTAGTGTTCTTATTTCATTATACACGTGTTTCAAGGATTTTTCATTTTGGAAAAATAATGGTTTAGTCCAGCCAAAAAATTGATTTGGGTTATATATAACTCATATTATATTTAATTGTAATCTAATTACTATCCATTATATTGAGCTTCAAGTTCAAAATGCAGTCAAACCTAATATAGGTAGGTAGTAGGTTCCTAAATATTTAAATTTTTCACATTACGTTTAAACTTTAAACTAGCATTTATTAAAGATAACTATAGTTTATATCTCAGAAAAAAGTACCTACTTATTAGAAAAACTGAAATTTTCAACAATTTATTTTATTTTTACATTTAATATTTAGATAAATTAACTAATAGATTTAAATATTTAAAATAATATATTATTAACATAATAATAATATATACTTATGACATGAGTGTATATAGTATAGAAATTAAATTTAAAATATAAAAACACAATTGTTATTATTATCTTAAATTTACATTTTATATATTATCAATGACAGCTCGTAGGATGGTGCATAGTAGTGCGTAAATCGCCGAAAGAAAATCATTTAAAATAAAAATAAATATTTCTACAACTTTTCGTGTCAAGAAGTGTGTCTATTAACGATTAAATATTATTCGGCGGAGCATAGGTACATTCATTGTGCCCTTGACGGGCATACTATCAAAATTCGTATTTTACAGTGCTAAAGAGTTAAAAAAATTAAACTTAAACACGTAGATATAATATTTTATAGGTAAGGTACCCATATGTACCTATAACAAAATAAGTATTTTTTTACTAGTCTATATCATAGATAACCAATTATTTGTGCACCACTACGTTTGAACTTCTAAGTAGTCACTGCAGTAAGTATATCTATTATTAAATATTACATTTTTTAGTGGTGTCGGTGATTGAGTAGGTATAGTGGTAAGAAATTCAGATTTATTTTTATCATAGTTTTTTAGTCGCATGTGTATTGCCTTTTTGATTTCCACCTTTTTTGTGTATGTGGAAGTATGGAATAAAAATAACATCTACAACAGGATTGGCCAATTCAAATAATCTCACAAGTCACATTTGGAATGCATTGTAATCCCACGAGTCGTGCTTATACAATTTACGTATTCCCATATTACATTTTAACCCAATAAAAAAAAAAAAATTAAAAAAATATTTTTTTTAAAATGTGATAAATCTCGCGGACCGCGGATTGACCATCCCTGAATTATAACTGTAAAAATCATAAAATTAATTATTTAAAACTATATTACATTATGCAGTACCTACCTACATAAGTACCTACATAACAAATTATAAAACTTGGCGGATATTGCACAACTGAGATAGGTACGTCGGAAATATCCGATTTTCATTATCTGAGATGTCTATATTGAAAATAAAAAATTTTTATTGCAGCTACTTGACAATAACCTATTTATCATAATTTTTTTTTTAGAGCTTAAACTAAGAAGTGCGTGACTAATATACAACGTACCTATTCAAGAAGTTTGGAAAACAGTCATTAGAATAATTGGTAGTGACGAACGATAATAATATGTGATACAATATTTTATAAGGTTATTAAATATTTTACGTTATAAATTATAATCAATTTAAAGCAGTGTTTTTTTTCATTGCTCAGTGTAAGTATTAAAATATGCATGGAATTAAGAATGTCCAAACTTACTGAACACTCGATACCTACTTATATGAGTCTTTTTTTTTTTTTTGCAAACAAATGGAACATAACAAAAAAAATCGCAGAACTGTTACAAATTATAAAATCTTAATATTTACTAATAGACATTATTTTTTAATAAATTACCTGCTATAACGCATATGTAGTTAAATTAAACCATTTTAAATTTTCAATGACTAAAATGTTTACCCTCACTATAATAATACGCTGTGCCGATTATTTTGTTTTTGTCAGTATATCGAATTCTGCAGTTATAGAAGTCATACAGCCATCATCGCGCCGCGCTGTATTGTCATAATAATTCATCGAAATCGTAAGATATTTTAAATTGTTTTAAATAAAACTGTTTATCAATATAAACTCCCTAGAAATCTCTTTGAAATTAAAAAAAAAAAAAAAAATAAAATGCTAGTAATTTGAAAGAGGAATAAAGTGTTATTACAGTCAACAGTTTATTCAAATTATAAAAATAAACAATACTATTAAGTCCAGTCCAGTGTAGTGTGTAGGCACTTATAATATAATAATAGTTCTATGGCAGTGATATTGTAAATATAGGTACCTACATGGCTACACGATTGGGTTTACGTTATAAAAGCTGTTTTTGTAAAAAAATAATAATAACCCCCCACCCTTCCACTTAAAAAATAACCGGATACGTCACTGTTCAATATGATTTATATTAAGTATAAATTGTTGAAGGATGACTACCTAACACATATTATTTTTTTTCCAAAGAACAATTTTTCTTATTATTTCCATATTTGGACATGACATATTTATTCGTACCTATATACCTATATGTATTATTTTGTGTATATATAAATAGCTATAGCTCGTGCAAAGATCGAGTGTACGGATTAGTGATCGGAACTTGAAAGGTATGCCCATATAGCCAGCCATGGTTTAAGTAAAATTTTTTCGAATAAGTACGTATGCTTGTATTACTATTAATGCGCTACTTTTAAAATATCGTATAACTTACAAACAGTTATAAGTACAGGCACTGATACAGTGATACGGTTCGAGTTACGCAGTGGTGATTTGGATTAAAATAAACTATACCTACCACAGAATTAATTCGAATAGGTACATAAAGTGATCTCCGCAGTTTCGTCTACTTTTTTTAATCCTTCGGCTTTCGTAACGAGTTTAAATCGCGCGTAGAGAAGACTTCGTATTATTGTATTACAATATATTGTGCGTTTGTGGTCAGGTTTCAGGTTATATTATTGTTATAACATAACGAATTAAGTACCTATGCCTACCCACTTACGATTCAGTGTTTAGCAATATAGGTAGGTAGGTACTTGGGTTTGGGTAGCTAACGCGGTCTTATTTATTCCGCGTTTGACGTGCGTCTCACGTGAAGTATGATAATTGTGTAATGAGTAATGACGTCTATTGAAACCTATTCGGGACACTGTAAAATCATAAATAAACAACGCGTGTAATTATTTTATAATATTATTGTTTTATTGTTGGTTAGACGTACCTATATGTGTGTTATTATTTACTTGACTAAAGTGTGTATATTTTACATACAAGTATTGTGTGTATATGTTACCGGCAAAGTGGTGAATATAAGCATTCTTTAAATTCCTCGGAAATCCTATAGAACCCCTTGAACTATTTAACAATGTATTGCATTTGAATGGTAATTTATGTTATGCCTAGGTATTCTATACGATTCCTATATGATTTCTATTGAACGCCTACATATAATATATACTATGTTAGGTAGGTACCTAGAATGTCTTAAATCAAAATATGTTTATTATTATTTATTTTTATTTATTTATTTATTTATTGCAGCATATAGTTTATGCGTGACATTTAGAACTACATAAAATATTATTTTTTACACATAAACATTTTTAGGATTGACATTTCCAATTTATCATTCGATAAATTAACAGTATCTATTTTTCGACTTTTGTTTAGTTCAACATGAACGCGTTCAGACATTTTAATGTATCTTAATACGACAAACACTTTTACAAAAAATGAAGAGAAATAATATTTTTAAAGACGTACCTACCTTAGGTATATTGAATTTTCCCGCACACACGAGTAACATGATCATATGATTAGCTGATAACAACGATAATACATCGCACACGTGTTGCATGCGATAGCGTAATCGTCAAGATAAACATTAATCGTTGATTACAGAGGTACACTGGGTACAAATCTAAGTTTTTTATTAATTGTATTATATAGTTTTCCTGCTCGAGGTTAAGGTGATTTATAGAATACCTAGTCATTTTATTACATTTTATACTTTTCCTGCTCATTTTTGGTATTCTATAGAATACCTAGGATTTCTATATAGTACCGGATTCAACACAATGCCGTTAACGCATACACTATTATTATTGTAATGTTTTGTGGAATGTTTGTGCGACGTTATTATTGCAAGACACTTATAGACACTATAATAATAGGAAATATTCGCTACTATATTATAATATGATGCAGTGTCATTGATACTGCAATATTATAGATAGTGTTTCTAAGCGTCTTTACTCAGTGGCCATTATGAGTTATGACTATTATCATTACTGTGTGGTGTGATGTGCAAGTGTGACAGACTAGATAAAGTGATATAAATCACGCCATGACAGTGTTAAAAACAGCTTTAAGTTAATACTAAGGGCAACTTTGCCGTGTTGTCAGGCGGTTAAAGCGTTCAAGTGTCTACATTCTACAGTTGGACGTCGACCGTCCTTACTCCTTATCCAGTTTACCGCCTTGTCAGCAGCTTTGCAGTGAAGTCCTTCCAATATCGCGTTGAGTGTATGGAGAGGGCAGTCGCTTATAACGTGCGAAATGGATTGCATTAAGTGGCCGCAATTGCAATATCTGGCCGGTCTTTTATTTACCATTTATAGAGCATCTCTCCAGAACGTACGAGTAAACGTCTTGAGAGACGAGTGTGCCACGACTAGTCATGTAGTTGAAAATCGTAACCATCGATCTGAAATACTAAGTCAACTTTTACAGTGGAAAATCAGAGTACTTTTTTTGACTAGTATTCAATGAAAAATAAAATATTCCAATAAAAAATACTTCACTTACTCTACTTATTTTTTGTTTTTCTTTTATTTAATGTCAAAAATGTTGACTAGTGTTATACATATTTTAATTTAAAACGTTTATTATGTACTGCATAATAGAGAATTAAAGAATATCATTTACATTTTTGTTTTAGTTTCTTACAAATAATTTAAAGCACCATGCTGTTGCTTATTAGATTATAGTAATATAATATGGATAAAATATAATATATGTATATCAAGATTAAATTTACTAATATTTTTTTTATTTAACTCATTAAAAATACATATTTCTAAATATAGTTATCATATGTATGCCAAATATGCAGAAAAACAAAATTATAGACACGTTTAGATTTAGAGCTAAGTAAATAAGTGTAGGTATTAACTATATTGGTTTTACTATGATATATGTTTTTGAATAGCTTAAAAAGTCAACAAATACCTATTCACTATATGGTACCTATTTGATAAATTAATTATACGTATATTTGTAATATTTTACAGATTGAAGAATAGAACATTTCGGCATGGCCGTATCGGCGTGGTGTTTTTTTACCTATTCAATATAAATTAAGGATATGATTGTATTGAATCTTAAAAAATTTAAAAATAATAAATTATTGTAGTTTTATTTTAAGGAAATATTATGTGCGATCCAATCTGCTTTAAATAATCAATTAGATTATGATTTTTATATGCACCCACAATTGTATTTTTCAATTTTTTGGGGGGACTTGTTCCAGTCAAAATTCGAGCTAAAAAAACATCATGGCTTGTTTGAACCCTTCTCAAACAATTAATTAAAGTCCATATGGTTAGATTTAACCCCCACCCACTCCTATATTTGGTCACAATTACTCCACAAATAGAACAGTATTATTATTTTTGCGAAAAATATGGTTTAAGCAAGTATGTGGTTTATAACTAATGATTTATTTTCGTGTAACCCGTAGGCCACACAAAATCATTTTCAAAACCATCAATTAATCATTGCTTAAAGACATTATAAATTATTAAGACCTACCTGTATACAACGCTATCAGCTGTTTCACTTAGCCAATACCGATACTCAGTACTTTAGCACTTTTTATAATCATGATATTTACATTTTTTTAATATTCAATACAAACACTTTACTAATATAGCAACACTAAACTAAAAATGTTTAAAATAATATTTTAATTAAATATCAGTGTATGCTAAGATAGTAAAATATTTTTAGTTAATAGTCATGTTATAATATTTTGTTATAACAGTATGTCGCCAACACAAACGTATTCATAACAGTTTGTCAAAATACGGGTAGCAATACTCATATAACCTAACTTTATTAATTTATTATCGTGAAATTTATAAATAAATCTTATATTCGTCGAATAGGTAATGTAATATTATGATCATAAAGTATTATTAACGCGTTGTGATTAGTCATGGACTTTGTAGGTAGGTACGTATATTTTTTTGTAAAGGCAGACGTTATCTAACATTCACTATTATTGTAACATTTCAAGTGGAAGTGCATTGTATGTTACAGTTACGAAGAATTTTTTTTTTTTTCACAACACTACTTTAAAAATTGTTAAGATTATAAATATGACTATGATGAATGTATTTTTAATTATAACAGTATTTTTATGAGTATTGCAGCACTTGAACTTACATGTTTTTAGGAACTAAATAGGTATAATTCCTATCGCACAAAAGAGATAAATAACAATTTTAATAATGAAGTAAACAAATTTAACCAATTATGATTATTCCATTGTATACTACTATATTTTACGTTGTATTATTTTTGTTGCAATACTCTGTTGTTTCAATACTATCAATAAATCAATTAATTATTTTTTACTTAGTCAACTAAAACAAGAAAAATATTTACTTAACATGATATACTATTCCTATTTATTAGTCATTTATAGTTATATAGTACATACTACATACAATATTGCTGCATTGTAATTTAGATTTGAAATAAATGGTTTTTAAAACAAGTTAAGTAATTACTCATATGTTATAAAAGTCAAAAGATTAAATTGTAGGTATGCAATATATATTTATTATTATTATTATTTTTTTTTTTTTTTTTGTTATTGATTACTAACATATTTAACAGCTACGACCATTAATTTCAGCTTATTTTTTACTTAATTTACTCATTTATTATTTTTAGCAACGCTTGTAAAAATTTTAAAATAAAATAAATGTTATTTTAAAGAAAAATTTAACAAGATATCAATTTTAAAATAGAATCTGCATGCGATTCGCAATTTTTCTACCGACGAGTTGTGATCTATTTTCCCGTCACTATAAACTTTGAGTTAATGGGTATAAATTAATATAAAATAATACTTAATTTTTTGGTGTAACTAAAATACGAATAACCCTATGTTTTCATTAGTTTGCTTTTTTTTTTTTAATAAAAATAAAAATATAATGAAGAAGATGTCATAGGCGTATTCGTAATATGTAATATCTATTATGTTTTATCCAATATTTAGACTTTATTTTTTGATATAGTTTCAATTGGTGAAGTTATATAATACCTAATAAATCTCAATGAGAGGAAACATTTTTAAATTAAATCTTGGATTCACTCATGATTTGTGTTCTCAACATAGGTACAGTAATAACATTATCAGGAAAATGGTAACGTAAAAAGATAATAAGCAATTAAAAATGCGCTACGAAAAAATTAAAGTTCGCCATTAGATATTATGCTTATAAAACAAAACGGTTTACTTACATATTATAACAATTCTTTCCTAGGTTAGGTTAAACATTTTAGGGGTTTTTGCATGTAAGAATCTTCTAAAACATATTGAAATTACTCGTGTAATCGTATTGTAAGTTAGATATTTTTTAATAAATCTACAAAAAAAACATGCAACTAACATTGTATTTAATTAATATACTTTTCTTTAAAAAAGGTCGTATCACACATAAGTCAAAAAGTTTAAAAAATATCAAAACTATAAAATATTTTTAAATAGCATAACAAAATCCAAAATATTTTATGACTAATTTATACTAATATGAATAAATGGTAAACATTTTAAGTCAATGCAGTAATTTATTTTAGAACTTCAAAAACAGTATAAAATCGGTTTTATTAAAAATTGGTTTTGCGTAAAAATGTTCTATTTTTAATTAGTTATTTTGAAAAGTATTTTTTTTTCTTTTTACTACCCAAGTCCCAATAAATCAACTAGATTCATTTTTCTTTTAAATATCATTATTTATTATAAAAGTTAAAAATGAGAAGTACTTTTGCAGTTCCAAATGGGAAAGTAACATAAACACACACACATACTATTTTTGTTATAAGATAAATACTTTTAATACTCATTAAGTACTAAAAATTTAATATATTCATTTTTTTCGCACTCTAATAATGTTCAATGACCATAATAACTATTATTGTAATCACTTATTACTAATTGATATTTTTTTCGGTTACTCATTTTAGTTTAAAACATTAAATTACTTTTAATTTACTTTAATTAATTAAATGTTATACCTTTTTTGAATATAAAAAAATATAAATAAATTTAATTAAGTGGGATAGTATTCTTATGTTTTTGTTTAAATTTATAGTAATATTTAAATTTATTCTATTTTTTAATTAGTTTATTGAAAATTATGCATTTGATTATTCAAGTGTTTATAATCAAATATTATAAACTATAAATTAAGTATATATTTATATTTATGAATCTACTTTACAATTATTTTATGATAGAAGCTGTAGATTTTAATTTATTCTAATGTATAAACCTTAAAAGATAAAAATAATTAATTTCATTAATGAATGATTAAAGCGCAAGTTGACAAAATGTGTTGGCCATCGTAATGGATTTTGTTAATTTTAATTCGATGATAAATCATTACATACAAAACATGATTGTGAGTAAAGACGGTCTATCAACCTATTTATTGCCAAGAATATTTTATTGTATATGTTTTTTTCTATTATTGTAAATAATTTATTTCACTTAAAATAATACGACAGATTGAATTGGTTTTTGTTTAAAACATATCTTTTTTTATATTATTAATACACATTTAAGTCATTTAGCTATATTATAAATTAAAATTCATTGTAGAACGATGTCAATTTTATATGAAGTATAACGCATAAATATTGTAATACATTTTGTATAGAATGTTTATTGTTCTAAAAGGTGACAATAAACACAAAAAAAAAAAAAAATTAATAAACTAAATATTTATAAAATTAATAATACCTACATTCATCTTCTTGCTCAGATTCTAATATAAATAATTATATTATATATTTTCGTTTTTTTTTTTTTTAGATTAAATTGTTTTTCATTATCAAACAATTTCCATGCATTTTGAAACCGTCGCTTTACTTTAATATGGGACATAATAAATAGCCAGTACCTACTTGGTACCTACTATATATTATACAACAGTGTTTTGGCTTCAAAGTTTTTTCTTTTTTTTTCCAGGTTGTGATGACGTAATTTGGAAAACACATAAAAAATGTCATTATAATTGCAACCAGGCCATGGCCAACACCCGATAAGTCGGTGCACATACTCAGATTAAGTACCCACCTACATAGACTGTGGAAAAAAATTTCCACAAAAGCACATATTATTACTCTCTCTTGAATGCAATGAACAAGCATACTCACTGGGCGTAAAATTAACTACAACATTACAGTAGAATTAATTTATTTTTTAATAATGTATTGCCCATTTTATCACAGTATACTTAATGTATATCTACACCATTTGTTTTTTTTTTACAGTTTATCTAAAGATACTTAAGTATACTTACTTATATCTTTAAGCATGGTTGCGCGAACATTAAAATACAAATAGGTATACAAATTATTATTCAATTTTTAATAATAGATTGCGTTACCTATAGCCATAGTATAGGCGCGTGTTTAGTTGCTTAGCCTTTACTTTCCTAGTGTAAAAAAAAAAAAAAAAAACGAATTAACAGTGATATACTTAGCTCTTATGTAATTCATCAGTTCATATCTAACTATTAATATTATCGTACTTCTTAAATAGTTTATCATGGTGCTCATATTGAAAACGATTGTTATGATGCTTACCAAAGCGATTAATGCATTTATATTATCAACAATCTAAGTATTTTGTGTATAATCCAATGTACCGAAAGAATATATAAATACTTGTACATTGCATATTACTTTAATAAAACACATTTTTAGGTAAACGATGTAGAATTCTGTAATATTTGGTATTTTAAACGTTAATATTTTAAAATGCTATTCACAAAATATTGTACCACTGTTGCCTATACATTACGCCGTGTTACCTGTTTATTTAATTTTTTTTTTTTTTAATTCAATTTTATATTCTATAGGATTTTTTAGATACTAGGTGAGTAAAAACCTCATCTAATTTAACTTAAATCAGCTTTAAATAACGGCATAATATCGCAATTATATTACGCCGATAATTTATGACAAACAATATTATGAGCTAGATTTTTAAACATTTTTGGAAAATTATATCATGTCTCTCATATAATACTTTTAAATAAATAGTGTAAATTTTACATTCAATAACGATATGTTGTTAAGATTATCTATTAAGTGTTGATTACACTTAAAACAATACTTTTTTGTGTTACATAATATTCATCATTTTTTGAAATTCCGTGGTTGTTTTTGTCAAACAATAATATGAAAACCAAAAAATTATCTTGCAATAATAATATTCACAAAATATAATTTTTTCAATAAAAGTTAGGGCATGAAACTTTTAAAGCATTATATGTATAAATTTTTCGCCAAGAACTCAAAAATTGCTTTTTTTATAACCAAACTGTATAGGATGTATTACATTTTAAGTATTTAATTCAAGTAAAATAGTGATATATTTTTTTTTTTAATAAAAAATTAAAATCTCAAAACATATAACTTGATATTTATATATAAGTATAGGTATTTTATTTAAACTGATCAAAACATATAAGCTTAATATAAATTTAATACAAAAAATAACAATAAAGTTTTATACAAATCTATTACGTTAAGTTGTTAAGTAAATTTAATTTAATTTGATTTATGATTTTCAAATTTTTATTGCAGAAATAGAAAAATAAATGTATAAACGATGCAATTTAATAGTTTACACAACATATAAAGGTAATCTATTTAGACATGTTTGTGAATTTATTATGATAAATCTAACGTCTTAGATTTATAGGAGTAGCAATGAAATTGAAAAATCATTTATTATTAAAATTATTTTTATTTTTTAGAGTGATTGAAGGCATTTTAAATAAAGATTTTCAAAAAAAAAAAAAAAATATATTAAAGCGTAGTAAGTCTAATATAATGCTCTGTACCGAATCACAATGGAGTTTTTTATTTTACACAAAATGAGCGCATGGAAACGTGTCAAGTTGGTGACGAAGATAAGTGGACCGGTATAATATGTTACTTTTTGTATTATATTATGAACTATTCATTTTTAACTCATCCCGACACACACTGAATAGATTATTTCACTTTACAATTTTAATTACTCGTATACAATATTATCTATATTTGACCTAAATATAGCTATACTTCAAACTCAAATTTAAAACAACTGTTTACTTCGCTTGCTGTACATAAAAGATAGTAAAAAGTTTTGTATTGTGTTCATCTACTGACAATGTAACTTTCTAGATGTTGATAAATTCAAAGGATTGAGTGAATTTTAATTAACATGGGAATACAATAATTAATGCGTTATATTATACTATTAGCATTAAATAATTAGTTTCAATAAAGTAATTTTACTTAGTAGAAGGATAATGTGTTGGATATTAAAAATAAATCGTGTGTTTTATTGTTTTTTCTTTTTTAAATAATTAAGTCTTTCATTAAACACAAAGATATGTTGAAACGAATTCATTAAGTTTGAAGTACGCTCAAAATCTCAAAAGGTAATATATAATTAATTTAATGCTTAACAAATTATACACTTATTAGGTATAGATTAACATTAACTATGAGACGTAATAGCAAAACAGTTTCAAACATCAACAGTTTTAAGCTCGTAAAGTATAAAATACGTACTTGACATATAATTTTAACCTTATAAGATTAATCACCGAAACATATTTTTGTCTTTTGCAGACTAATCAGTAAAAATCGAACAATCTCGACAAAATAGTTTATAATTGTATTCACTTTACCCTTGTACTTAAATATTGCTTTCTTAGCCTTCATCAAAATTGAGCTTTCTTTTATCTTTTAATAGCTCTTTAGTCCCTGGATGCTCTTGGCATACTCATTTTTATCTCTTTTCATATTTCCTCCTACAACACAAGCAATCTACTTTTATTTTAATTGTACCACCTTCTATGAACTAAATCATAGTTTGCACAGAATGTTATGTTAACTTAACTGAGCTAATTAGAAATAAAATATTGTTTTATTTTTATTTTTATCATGATATAACGTTATTTATGAAAATATTTTTTTAAATATTTATTCATTCAAATACTTTATAATGGTTCAAAATCTTTATTGTCATAATAAATAGCAACATTTATTAGTAAGTTAAATCAATAAAATATTTGAACATTATATTATAGCATAATTATTTTAACAACTTATACATGAAGATTAAATCTGATTTAATAATTGCTCATATTATATAATTAATATAATATTGTATTAATTATTTTATAAAGTAAATTATGAAGAAAAATTACTATTGACAATAAACTAATGAAAATCACTTAATTTTGACTATTTAAAATTTTTAACCAGGTATTTATTTATACTTTTATCCTTTTAATAGTAAACATACAGTAAAAATACATTCCTACGGATATTAGTTATAACCTACTATAGTTATTTATAAAGTTATATCCTTATCACAAGTTACCCCGAATAAATATAATTAGTTCATGATAGTGTTTACACTCATCAACACATTTTAATCACATTCATTTTTGAAAATTATTTTTAAATTTTTCTCTATACGTACAATATGATGTTAGAATAAACATGTAATACCTAAATTATTGTTTATATTTTATCGACTATTCTCTTGTCTATTATTGGTTGTTAACAATTTTGTAATTTCTTTGAATTTGTCTTTTATGATTTTATAATTAAAAAATATTATGTATAGTATAAAATATTAATTATATAGAAATTAGGTTGGTACCTTACAGTTTTTGTTAAACTTTTAACATTCCATTTAAAACTTATTTCAATTTTTATATATATTAAACAGAATTGAGAAATTAACATAGAATAAATGATTACATAAAACCACTGCGTCAAAAAATAGAAAAAAAATGTGTGTATGCAACTAACTTATGATGTTTATATGAATAATTTGTTTGCGCGAAAGCTCTGAGATGTCTCGGATTTATATCTAGAATTACTAAGAAATTTAAAAATTAACTGTGTTTAAAAATGTTATTTACTTCTTTAGTCAGACCTATATTAAAGTACTGTTCAAACATTTAGAATCTTTCTCAAACATATTTTTTCGAAGCGATCGAGCGAGTCCAAAGAAGATTTTTACGTATTATTGCTTAAAAGCGTAATGTATATTTCAGCATTAATTCACCCGAGTTAGTATATCCTTTTTCAATTCTGACTTTTCTTAACTTAGATTATCTTGATAATAAACGTAGGTAAATTGATATTTATTTTTTGTCCAAAATAGTAAATGGGTTAATATTATGTCTTGAACTATTACAATAATTTAACTTTTAAGTTAATCAATATCAACAACGTATACTTACGTATTAAATTTCATTTTTTCGTACATACCATAGTTACAATAATCCCCTTAATCGAATAGCCAGAGAATGTAATGCCATAAAAACTTTGATTTGTTTAATATTAAAGATTTATATCCATAAAATCCTTGTTTTTTTTTTTAGCTTATGTTCATTAATATTTTATAGTATAATTAAATTGTTAAATATAATCTAAGTTTTTATTTAGTTTTATTAATTTAATTGGCTATAGCATTTTTATTTAGTATTTTTTGTATTACCTTAAAAATATTTATTGCAATGTATAAATGTCGTGAAAAATTATATTAATTTACTGTACTGGAGCCTTTCATGGTTGCTTATTCAAATAAATAAATAATATTTTTGAGTTCATAATTTTTCACAAGAGATTGACCAAAAAAATAAGCTTATTGTATAAATAAGTTTTTATACTTACTATAAAATACAAAAGTCCCATAAAAAATATTAACGTAACAAAGGTTCAATTTTTTTGTAAGTTTTCTCTATTGCTAACTCTATATAATTGCAATATTATGAAAAATATGTTTCCAAAGGAATATATTTATTTACAAAAAAATGTTTTTGATAGTATTAAATTACGATATACTAGTAGTATGCACACATAAATATATATTAATGATATGATAATGAAGATTTAAAATGTTTTAATCTACAAAATCAAATGTTGTATTCTGCTATTTAAATATTTTATATACCTATTAGACCAGCATACGATTTTTTTTTTTTTTTTTTTTTGATTTCAATACAATAGTTATAGGAAATAGAATACTAAAATATTAGTAAAGTACCTCCTTATGAATATTAATTTCTGATTGCTTACGAGCTACTTTATCCGGATAAGTGTACTTATATAAATTATTTAATAACATTTCAGTCATTGTTAAAGTTTTTTTCTTATTATTTCTAATAACTTAAATTTTTTGACTACATATTATTTTAAAATTAAAAAACAATAATCAATTAATCTTTAAAAATAGAAAAAATTATTTCGATAAACTAAAGAAAACTATCGAAAAAGATAAGATATTTTTAAAACATTTTACTTGCAAATCTACCAAGTGCAAAATGTATTTCTTAATATATATGTATATACAATTTAATAAATATTTATTAATATTACATTATTACACTATGTCAAAATTTAAAATATGGTAAAAAAAAAACTACGTTCTAATTTAAAATAAACACTATATTTATTTTGTATTTATAACTATATTACGTAATGAATAATTTATTTTTATCATTTTTTTTTTTTTTTTAACTAAGCTTTGGTAACTAGGCTTTTGATCGGTGTTAAAATTTACGAAACAAATATCAACTATTAAGAAATAAATAATACATAATATTAACATACATTTGTATAACATTATGTTAGTTAGTATGTTAAGAATTAATGTTTTACAAATTTTAATACTGTGAAAAAAAAGAAATTATTTTTATAACTTTAACCTTATAAGATTCCAATTAACTTTCTACCATGCGCGCGGGGTAAAAATTTTCTGAATTATTTATTTTTTTTTTTACTTACATACTGTTTTGTGTCAATGAATGCAAATATGTATTTTAGAATATTTTATTTTAATATTATACATAATAATTAATACGTTTGAGTAGTTTTTGTCAAGTTTTACTATAATATAATATATTTTAAAATATAATAGTTTTCCATATAATTATGGACATTATTTTTATTGTTTGTAGATATTATTATTTATTTTTTTAAATACTAATTTTGTTGATTATTGTTTGCTTAATGTACAGGAACTTGTTTGTCAAAAAATTGTTTATTTTATATTGTACATTTTTACACTAAAATTTTATATAATAAGGTACCTATTTAAACAAAATAGTAATATGAATTGAAATTAAAAAAAACTTTTCTACAAAGTATTTTATGTACAGAAAATTAAACATATAATATGTAAGTTATGTATTTTAGTTAAGCTAAGAACTTAACTAGCATTAAACTGATATCCATAAAACTTTTTAGTCTATTGACAATGCGTTTAATTATATTTTTCTCAGTCACTACTCACTATGCAACAATTGTCAACAAAGTAATACTTGAAGTATACTTATTGTTCTTTTACCCTTATTTCTGAAAACGACCTCAAACGATTTTTTCTGACGAATTTTCAATTTATGGAACTTTAATTACAGTAAAAAAAAAACTTTTAAGGGTTGACTTTGAAGGAATTTAAATAATTTATTCGTAAAAACTAATTGTGTGCTATTTGATGTATAATATTTATTAATACAATACCTATTTTAAAATTATTTAATATAATTTTTTTACTGAAGGATATCAGCTGTGGTCAAAAATTCGTTTTCATAAAATTTACAAGAATATTATGTATTCAAATAATTAAAAATCAAAGTTTTATAACTTCATACATTATATTTAGTTCTAAAATCCAAACTAATTTCATAGTGCATTTTTTTTTAAAAATATTTTTAACCATTAACATATTATTTGACTAAAAATGTACAATATTGTATTAAGATATGAAATATATTTTTTAAGTTTCATAAATAAGAAGAAGTATATGGTCTATTTTTTTTCTTGACACTGAGCTTTATAATTGTACATTTTCATGCATTATTTCGACTTATTATCTATAGTTAAATAACACATGTATTAGTTTTGTTTATTTTAGAAAAAAATATAATTTTAATATGTCCATAATGTGATTAAAAAAAAAAAAAAAAACTTATGCAAGACTCTGAATTACCTATAATTTTTATAAGTAAACTTAATCTTATGTCAAAAATTGAATACAATTCTGGATATCGATGAACAAATTTACTTTATTCTTTTAGGACTTAACAAAAACAAAGCTGATTATATTCTGAGCATAGCGCAGATAATTGAAAATAATAAATGAGATGATGTCCAATCAGCAGTCTTGTTAAAAAATCGACTCTTAGATGTATTGTCTGTTCAGAAATCAATGTGATGACAATGTCATTCTCATAAAAAATTAATTCCACTGATATATTAATTGAAAAAGTTTTAGTTTATGATAAACTTTATAACTATTAAAAAAAGCTCAAGGTTAACACATTTCTCTATTTTAATACACTAAGTTTACTTATATATATTGTTTCAATCACGTTTCGTATTAACATTATGACACATCATATACCTAGTCATATTTTTAAATTTTTGAGAGTCGTAGGGGATTGTACATTATTTGGTTCTTAATGTTCTTACATAGTTGATAAAATTAAATTTTTATAAGTTGGCTTACTTCAGGTTGTATTTGTATGTTAAAGGTAGTGTTCAAATACAATAATATGATACAAAATTAAATTTTTTAATGTAAAATTAGAATTTTAATATTTATATAATGTTTGTAGTTATATTACGAAAAAAAATAATAATAATAAAAAGAAGACAAAGAAGAAGAAAAAAAAATGGATTTAAACTTTTGATTTTCTAGATTTTTTATAAATGCTTCGAAATATTTGACATTAATACACCATCCAGCCAAGAAGCTACATATTATGTGTAAATTATTACATTTATGTAAACTAAAAAGTTAAATAGTATCATTATACTACCAAGTTATTTTTTATTATTTTACTGATGATAATTATTTGATGATTGTTTAAATAGATATTTATTTCAATAAATAGCATATAAAGTGATGTATCAAGTTGGATTTTTTAAAGTTACACTAAGATCACTAATCTAATACTGATCATATTTTTCCTGCAATTATTATCAAAGATTCATAAACTTCAAATTTATCTCATTTTTTTTTTTATATACAAAAAATATGGGTGTATTATATATTAATCATTTTATTGATTTTATTAATTTAATTTGCAAGACATCGATTGGTACATGAAATAGTTATTTTAAAAACAGTATGGGATGTGTATTTTAATTAAGTATCTATTTATTTCAAAATCAATATCTATTTTATCAAATTCATATTATTGTTGAAAAACAATAATTTTCATATTTTTATATTTATTCATTTGATGGAATATATAAACAAACAAGGAAATACTCGTATTATGTATTATCAATTCAGTGCTGGAAATAGATAATTAATAATTTATTTAGATAAAGATAATTAAACCAATTTTTATCTAAATAAAGATAAAAATTAATACATTTTTATTTAGTTAAATATCAGATAATTTTATTAATTTTGCAAATACTCAATGATATAGGTACAAGTTCTAGGTAAAAAATATATATATCATTTAAAACATATTAAAATATAAATATAAAATAAAATAGTTTATTCATTAGAACATATGAAAAGTCATTTTCCGATTTAACAATACAAAAACGCTTAAATTTAAAAAAATAAAAAACCATTACTTTTTGAATAAATTTCATTAAAAGATATTAAGTCAATCTCTGAGTTAATAAAATAGAAATAATTTATATTTGAAAAAAAATAACGTTTTTAATTTTAATTTTTTTTTTTTAGCCCATAAAAATAAATTATCTAGATAAATACTCATAGATAATTATAATTTTATCTAGATGAAAATAAAAATAAATAAGTTGAGAATTATCTAAATAAGATAAAAGATAAATCAATTCTATCTTTATAATTTATATAGATATTTCCCAACACTGATTATCATTATTTCAATTAAAAACAAATTGCAATTAAAAAATTGATTTCAAAAAAAAAAAAAAATAATATTTTATTCAAAGATTAGGTTAACAATGTTTAATTATTTTATTAGTATTTAATGGTACCATGTTTTAGAAAATATTATTACCAGATATTTTCAATTTGGTAGCTGTTCTACATCCTATACTTGTAAAATACACATATACATGTACATGTAGTATATGTATATAGAAAATAAATATATAATTGCTATACAAATTATAATTAAAATATGAGTATATTATACTTATTATACAGCCATTTCTAAACAAAATTTATTTATTTATTTTTGGCTTTCCTACACTTTTTATCCTAAAATGGTTAAGCCATTGTAGACACATTATAATTATTATATTATATAAAGATTTTAAGACATTAGATAACAAACAATTTGCATGAACCATATTAAATTGGCTTCAAGTTACTTTTAAAATTATAAATTTAGATTAATGATTATTTATTGTGTATTGATAATATTATCGTATAGTTTATAATATACATTTAAGCATTGAATTAAAACATAAACTAATTTTTTTACAATTAATGTAGTATTTAGTTTTTATTACTTATATCAATTGTAATGTTTACTGTCATCAAAGAAATTTGCTTGATAAAGTCAATTTTTGTTTATACTTTAAGATCTTTTCCAAGATATTTTCTTGATAAAGTTGTTTATGGTAAGTATTCGCATATGTATTATAGTTTATAAAGGGTTTTCGATAGCGTATACAATATTGATGTGGTTAAAGTTTCAGTTTTTTTATGCATAGAACTTTGATAAGACAAATAGTTTCCCTATTTTTTATTTAAACCTGTATTCAAAGGATCAAAAGTAAAGAAAATTCAGTATTTTTCTTAACCTTTCTATAAAAGCAGCTAGATAACTAGAACATTTATGACATAATATTCAAAAAAAATTTCTAAACTACATGGATTTTATCTTTTAAGCTATCTATATCATATTTATTCAATTCGTAATGCAATACGTCAGTTATACTGATTTTCAAGTTTTATGCGATGTTTATCATAAACATTAGTTCCACTAATTAATTTAAGTAAAAATGATTCATTATATCTCTTAAGTTTTTTAATTTCTGTAAGTTTTTTTTTTTTTTTTTTGTTTGCTATGATTTGTCATTTTAAATCAAATTGAATATATTTCTACAGTGACTTACTTGATGATGAATTATATTTGAAACTTCTTATACAACAGAGAGAGTTTTTTTAGATTTTTTAATTTATAGTACATATAATACTCAATTATAATCTTGAGAAAGTCTGTCATAATAGTTCTAACTGATAAATATATTTTTTTTTATTTACTCACGTTTAACGCAATGAAAATATTTACTTAAAATTATTTTGGAACTTTTGTATGGACACCGCCCACATAGTATGATTGTTATAATTTAAACTTCCAGTTATACAAAACTTTTTGACCTTTTTATATGATGGACAAATAAAAATAAATTTCCACTGTAAAATAAGTTAAAATAATAGAAAAAAATAAATTTAGTAATTCTAGCGGGTTACCCGTCGCAGGTTTACCCACAAATTTTAGTAGGTGCATAATAAAAATAATAATTTATGACAACAGTTTTATTACAAAACTTCTGTATAGGCTAAATTTTGATGTTTTTCATTTAGTGGGTGCCAAAATTACTAAACTTTTGGGCATACTCTGGAGAATGCCACATCCAATTGTCTATGAGAAAAAGAGCCTAAAAATGTGAACTAGGGTTTCATGGCTTTTAAGCGCTTACTCATCGATAAATAAAAGTATACAACTTACACATAAAATTTTGTTTTTTGCCGATTTTAACCCTTTAAAATCAAAATTTTGAAAAACCCTTTCTTAGTGCGCGGCGAAATGATAATATTAATTTACCCTCAAAATTTCAAATCGATAGCTCTAATAGGTTTGGCTTTACGTTGATTTTGAATCAGTCATTCAGGACATTTTCGTTTATATAAATAATATATATAAAATATATATACAGATATTATCATATAATTTAATGTTTTTAGTTCTATTTACGTTCTTATTGTTACTAAGATGATCAAGATATTTAAAAGCTAGAAGTTATTAAAATTTTTTTTTAACTTTTGAGTGTTTTTGAATTGTTAGAAAATTTGAGAATTGACCTATAAGTTGTTGTCTGTATTCGATTTCCAATTTACATTAAAACGCTAATAGAAAATTTTTAATATTTTTTAGTGCGCGGTTTTTAAGTTTCTTTTTGATTTTATTGGTAGTCAATTACTTAAAAGCCTATAAAATCAAAAGATGATATTTTGAAATGTGATGATTATTAATAACTATACGTTCATTTGTGCTTGTTTAATATTTTTTCTCTTCCGTGAAAGACAATTGTCTTGTATCGAAGAAGTGACTCGGTAAGAAATCAGGGTTTTATTGTTTCATAAATCGAAAATATGAAAAGGTATAATCAATTATAATATATTGTGTTTTGTTGCGTATTCATATTACGTTTCAAAATATTATTTTCATTATTTCAATTACCGTTAAAGTGTATATTGTTTTTAAGCCGATGATGATAATAATAATAATAATAATAATAATAAATAATAATAAAATAGTTTAATATTATTATATCTGCGGTTATTATTAATAGGTATTTTTACAGAATTTTATTAGATCATAAATATCCGAGCAGGTAAATGCATTTTAAATAGAGTATTTTAGGATAAATAACGGATTTCTCGACAATCAGAGTTGTTAGATATTAACGAGAGTCATAAAGCTGTAGCGGGAGTGATTGAAATACTTAAAATAATCAACAGTTCATTTTACTCTTATTCGTACGGGGAATTTGATCTCTTCGTAATTAGAAAATGAATCTTTCGAATATCAACCAATATTAGTCCAGCATAACATATTTTAAATTGTATTTAATTAACGACGTACCTAGCTAGATTGTACGCTACATCGTGTTCTTGTTTTCCACAATGATTATTATGTTCTTACATTTTTTTTCTAGTCTGTATGTTCTACTAAACAATTACTCAAAAATACCGATCGATTTGAGTGATATCTCTATGCGTGTCATCATAAGTATCAAACTTATATATTGACATTTCCACCGACATGAAATCGCGTGTTCTTTTATTTTTAACAAAACATCGTTAAGTATTCAACAGTTTTGTAAGGTCGTATTCATCATCCACGTATTATATTCGTTTATAGCTATTGTTATGTTATATAATACTGCTTTTAAATTTATCCAACAACAATATTATTAAACTAATTTTAAACACTCGTCATGAGTAAAATACACAAACGCTGAAAATAAATAAGCTGTCGATTTCATTGAAATACATAATATAATCGTATCGTGATGATTAAGAGCTCGGAAGCTATAGAACTGCATATTGTTCTGTATGCTCTCAATTTACATCAGAATAATCTGTACAAAGGAGAGTTAAAAAAATTGCAATTTTTTGAATTTTAGCTAATAAAAAGTGCATATTTCATTGATTTTATACGCATATCATTAATATTTCACGTTTTTCTAAAATAATTGATTTTTTTCTTTCTTAACCCTTAACCTGTATATTTCAATTAATGTTGAATATAAATTTCAAAATTTTCAACAAACGTATTTATCGTAATTTCAAAAATACTGAAGAATATTTTCAATTATACTTTTAGCTCAGTAAGATGTCAAAATGTCAATCAGTTTAAGATTTTTTTCAATTAAGTATAAACAGTTTTTATGTACATATATTATTATTTTATTGATTTATTTACAATATTTGATGTATTTTTTTATTTTTTTTATTTTTTTTTTTTTGGAATTCAGAATACTTATTTGCATATTTGACATTATTTTAATGCATATTTCGCAATTTTTTCGTGCACGTTTCCATGCACATTTTGTCTCTTTCAGCTCCTACAACTTCCGAGCCCTGGTGTGATGATACTATAAATACTCTCAATAAATAAGCGTCCTGGTGCCTTGTTCGGAAATTTTTTTTTATAAAATCAACGGATACGTACTACCACACATCGTCCTTAAAACAGCGTCTCCGTTGGATCGCGCACCGCGGCGTCTCTCGGACCACGTGACGCGCACGCGCCGTCCGAACTTTGGCGCCGTCCACGCCATCGAGAGCTTTACACGTGGACGCGGCGCGTCGACCAGTCGTACCGCTACGTCCACCACCGTCGGAACTTGACTTCCGCGTCCGTCAGTCGTCTCTCGCTAAAATCGTCTTCGTCGTCTTTGTCGTCGTCGTCGTCGTCGTCGCCACACACCGCCCCCACATAGCTGTCGTCTTTTTCCTTTCCCACCCGAAAACCAAATTTTCCTTCGATATTGGTACGTACGGTCACTACTCTTTACACATTACTCGTATACGAATACCTAGAATAGGTATATATATATATATATATATTATATTATATTATTTGTTTTGTTATCCGAACGTAACCGGACCTCGCCAAGGAGGAGACTCGTGTGGAGCTCCAGTAAAAAAAAGGGAACATTATTACGTGTTCTGTATGATATTTATATAATATAGGTAATATATGAATTGTAAAAAATACGACTTAATTCCACTGTCGTTTATAATATTTATACGTCTTTTATGCGTAAATATTCTCGCAATTTTTTTTTTCCATCAATTTCACTGCGCGTGTCAATATTTTCGTATTACATTATTTCGAGAATGTAATACATCGGCCAAGGTATTTCGTACGCTTAGGCGGTGGTTATTGAGCTCGCTCGCAAAGTGGTTGCGTCATGGTGAGTTTACTTTTACTGTTATAGGTTTACCGCGGGTAATATTATGTATTACCGTAGGTTGGGCATATCGCAGGGGGGCGCTTTCCTACCCATTTAGTACACTTTATTTTTACTTTACTGTTTTCGGTTTGCTAGAAGTTTTTGCTCGTGATAGTAAAACAATATCAAAGAACTAACAGTGTATTAAACGTTTTATTGTTGTTGTTCGTTATACAATATCCTCGGTTACTACATCCATGGAAGTGCTAAAGGGTCATTGTCTATTTGATTTGAATAGTTATGCGAATAATAACAACATTGGTTTCGACGTAAAATTATATTTTTCCGTATTATTTGAGTCAATATTATGTTTTATAATATTATGCAGTCATGTATCAACAAGAAGAAATTTGCTTGAGCATTTTTGAATTATGATATCAAAGAGAAGTTAATCTGTGCTGTTTAAATTTATTATTGTTTTAGTCTATTAAAATTAAATTACCATTTATAGATTACTGTATAGAGTATATATTCAATAAATTGAAATTTTGTGTGGATATGAATAATATAATATATGTGTAATATATTCTTTATACTTCACTCGTATAAAAAACTATAGACTGTACTTTAGATTATTTTAAAAATGTAAACTGTTAACATTGTTTGTTAAAAAAGCGTAAATAAATCCTTAGGTAATTGATGATTTTTTTTTTTTTTTTAATATTTCATTAGTATAAAATCGTTTAATTTAAGTATGGGAACTTGACTTTTAAAATTAAAAATATATAATTTATTTGATTTATTAAATTTTGATTTATCTTTCAATATAATTTCAAATATTATTAAAATCCTGAACTTAATTTATCATAATTATATGAACTGTGTTAAAAATTTAAAATAAAAATTAATAAATGAAATAAAAATATTAGGATTAATAGATAAATAGTAGATTAATCAAGAATTAAAATTTGGTTTTCTTCTTTTATCTATTTTGTTCCTTAATAATTAAATAAAAGTAAATACACGTATAATTTATGTATGTAATATAATATGTTTACTGTGTTTAAACGATCTATTATAGTATAAACATAAGTATTCCTTATAAAATTAATATAGGTATAATTATATGTAACTTTTATGATATCTAAAGCCATAGGATTATTGTTTTCCGGCCATTGTAGAGATGGTTCTAAACCAGTCCCTATTTAAAAAACAAAAATTGTAACTATATTAAAGCATATTAAAAAAATATATAGCACTAAAATAAATATGATTTATTTATACCATTAAAATAAAAAAATATATTAATTAGAAAAAGAATTAACGACAAAGACAATATTACAAAGAGATGCTATGTATTTTATATAATAAAATAATAAATATTTCATTTATGAGTTTTATGTTGTGTATTTTATTTAACTTGTTTTGATTCATTATATTTCTATCATGTGTCTACAATAAAAATTTTTTTTTTTACATCTGCATATAGTGATGTTGACTATCGTCAAATATTATAATATTGACCCCATATGGAATTAACAATAATTTACTCTCATTCAAATTACAAACTGCCTCTGTAAATATTATATGACGTATTAAACTATTAAATATAAATATTAAAGTAATATATTATAAATAAAATTTGTTTATGCATTGTAATAAACAATTTGAACTTATAATTTATCATATTATAGTGTAGTAGTTGAAATGTTATTGATTTTAATGTTTATAAGAAGTTAAAATATTCAAGTTTTATTTAAAATGTAACAAAATAAAATAACGTATTTTATAAATATGTTGTTTTTTTTTTTATTATTTGAATGCTTTATGATATACATCTATAACTTAATAAGTATTTTCCATGAAAACTAAATAATATACAGTTCATAATTTAATAGAATTATTAAAAATGTAAAAGACAAAATACTCACATACAACAGAATGTAAATTAAATTTCACTTAAATAATACCTCGATTTCTGAAAATATTTCATATAGTATAGGGGCATTTATCAAATTTTTTTTAGAAGTTTTATATTAAGATTAATAATAATGTTATCTATGTTTTACAAAAAAATGTACATAGCGTTTTTTTATGGAACTGGAAAAAAATTGTTAATATAATTAAAATACAATATATTTGCATCATAAATAAAATTCAATGTACATTGAATTAAGAATCAGGAAAGAAAATTATTATGATATTAATATACAATCACATAATAAAAGATATAAAACTAGTTTTGTACGATAAAATGTTTCTAAAAAAATAATATTTATAAATTAATAGAATCAATGAAGCAAATTATATGTTAAAATTAAACTCCAAATGTTCTAAAAAACAAATGTTTTTTTTTTTTAATTTTCATTGTTTTAAGGGGAAACATTTTATCCATTTAAAAATTATTGAGTTATAGCATTATTATAATATAATTAAAATACGTTACTCTAAAGCTTTTTAATATCATTATTCAAAATAATTTAAAAAAAAAAAATGTTTTAAATAGGTATATTTTCATATTTGAATATTAATTAATGCAGAGTATAATATTGATAATTTAATTTTTACGCTTATTTGCACACACTAAAACAATGTTTTCATTATAGATTATAAATGTATATACTTGGTTAAAAATTATAGTAATAAACATATTAAAAAAAGATTTTTCAGTATGGTTGTATTTGTTACACGAGTAAAATATTTTTCTGAAACAAAATTGATAAGACTAGGTCAAAAAAATCTTTTGGTTCTATATAAGTATCTAAAGTGTTTAATCGAATGAATCAATAGGTGTTTAGATTAAAAAATGCGATGTTTTGATTTTAAAATTTCAAATTATGAAGATTATTAAAATGAATAAAAATAATCATAATATTTTGAGATGGCAGAAAAATGAAAAAAAAATAATAGTGATCTAATTAAATTGCCAATAAATAACGCAGTTGTAATCATAATAATATATAACTGAAATATAATAAAAAAAAAATAATAAAAAATGTTTATTATTTATTATGATCGATAAATAGGCGGACCCAATAAATATTGTGGAAGAAATGCCGACACGAAAAAATTAGAAAAACCGAGTCAAAATTCTTTTGTCAGTGCACGCACTGTCCTGAGTTTACTTAAGTTGATTGTCGTGGTTAAAAATGTTTTATTAAAATATATATACGTATATACTATAATATAAGTTAACAATTTATTTGATAATGCAAAAATTTTAAAATATATTTAACTAGCGTTAAGTTGTATCTATAAAAATATGATAAACTAGTCATATATTTTAATAAAATATACTCTAATACTTGTACTTTTTGGTAATATTACGGGAAATAATTTATTCAACGATCAAAGGAATAATTAGAATATATACGTATTAATCACAGCTCTAACAACTTAAAGGTGTAATCGCTATTATATTAATAGACATTTTTGATATCTGGTTATCTGGTGTAAAAATAACTATTTAATACTATACATAAGCAAGGACAACAGAAATACAATATTTTCATATTTTTGTCCTAATGAAAAATAACTATTTTTAGTAGACTTAACTCCAAATAATTTCTTAATATAGTAAATATTGTATTCTATTGTATTTCTCATACTAGTACCTTAATAAATCATTTAGATTTTCAGTGAAAGTTTCAGTTTATATCTTTTAACTCTTGTGAGAATTTGCAAAAATGTGTTTACATGTTATTATGTGAATATAGTTTTTTAATATAATATATTATATATATATATATTATTACATTATACATGCAAATCATCAAAAATAATATATTATTATAAAAACGCATAAAACTATTTTATCGTAATCATAATATTGGAACATGTTTTGATTTTATAAGTGCGTAGTCATAATATATGTAACATTTTTTTTTTATATAATATTATAAAAAGTGATTTAAATTATATTTCGTGGAAAATTAATAATTTTTTTTCTTTATACATTTATGTTATTTTAGTTGAATTTTCGGATTACGAGGAATCTAAAATGATGTCTATGAATGATTGTCGGTGTTAGTGAACATCCTCGGTTCTGTATAATTGTTCTTCGTGTATTCGTGTATATTGTACAAATTCGATGGGAAACGCAGGAACAACCAGAAGGGGATCAATATTCTCCAAACAAGACTCTACGGGTGACGATGGCTCAACACGACACAACAAACGGCTTTCGAGCAGGCAAAATACTTTCCTGGAAGAAGAATTTCCGCCAGAACCACCAGCTACTCCTCCGCCAGAACCGCTGACTATGCGGCAAAAAGAGTTGCTTACTGAAATGTGGAAATTGTTAGAGGAGGACATTGCAAAAGTTGGTGTCATCACATTCGTAAGGTATACTATACAAATATTAAAATTTATTTTAGATATTAAGCATGGGATATCATTGTAAATACTATTTTCTAAAAAATCTACGTGCATATTTTATATATGACGTTATTACTTGGTAATATTTTTAAAAATTTACATCGATCTTTTAATTTTAAGCTTGCAAATTACGATTATTCAATTCGGAATAATATTTTTATCGAACAAGTAGAATATTTTATATATTGATATTTAAATATAAACAAGTTCGTAAATACGACTTATTTAAAAAATTGGTTCACTATTATTTGTATAAATTATAAATATACATTAAAATGAATAGATGTTTAAAATTAACACGCAAATAGAATATTAAATTATATTATAAACAATATAATATAACTCATACAATTACTGTTTTACATAAATAATCTTTAGTTTTGATTACTCACACATTAATTTTCTAATTCAGATTATATCGCGAAATTATTATTCTTCAATGAGTGTTATTTAGAAAATATATAAGAACTTTAAGTAAATCATGTAATTTTATTTTAATATATTATGAATTAATTAAAGGAAAACTAGTTCTAGGAATTATTCGAGCATTAAGGAATAGTATAAAATTTAATTAATTAAATATTGCAAAATATAATATTCCTAGATTTTATTTGAAATATTATTAACTGCAATATGAAAAATATATTTTAAACTATTTTAAGTAGACACATTACAAATATTATTTTATGCAATGCACATAACTATGCATAGATTTTGATTAAAAATGTAATAATTAAAATAGTTATTGGATTAATAAAGTGTTTTTAATAATTTGAAAATGTGTACGGAAAATCTGCTTTGAACTGTATGTATTTGTATAAGTATTATCATGTTATAATGTTGTACACATAATATAATCCAGGTTGAAATTACATTAAAATATTTCGTTTATTTGATTAATTTAATACATTTTATGCCTCGCTATATTCGTTAACTATTTATTTATTTTTTTAATTATTATTATAGAAAAGTCCTATATATAATTTACAATAAGCTTAATTTTTGTTAGTTTTTAAATTTTTAAATGAAGTCTTCAATAAAGAGCCCCTCATTAATAACATTTTCATCTGTAAAATTTCACAATAACATGTGTAAGTAACAAAATCTTGGTGATTTAGGAGTGATAAGTAAAAGTCACAATAATATAAAATAGACGGGTGGTATTTTCTTCTATCGTTTGCACATAGAGATTGAAATGAAAGATATAGTCTTGAACTTTTTGGCAGAATCCAAAATATTTTAATAATATTCATCAACTTATAGATTTGATAAAGAGTTTGTAAATATTTAGTTTGTATCTATAATAATATCGGCAAGCTTTCATGATAATTTGGTATTCGTTAACATAAAATATAAATTAAAAATGTAGAATATTTAATATTTTTTTTAAACTTATAGGTGTTTAACAATTCTATATTTCTTATGACTATCATAAAATATAAAAAACTAATATTGGTTGAAATTTAAGAGAGCCTTTTTACTGTATTTGATTTATTACAGTGTTTATACTTAATTTTTAGTACCTATTAATTAAACGGAACAGGTTCTGATATATTTAATTTCAAAAGTATAATTATTGAATCATTTGGATGTACTCCATTTATTTTATTTATTTACGAACTACTTGATTTTTATTATATTTTATTAATTATAATTGAAATTATTTTTTATTTTATTCTGTATTCTAATATTTTTAAATGTATAAATCATTAGGAAGATTATGTAATACAATCGTGTTGAAATTCAATTCTTATACAATATCTAAATTTGGACTTGAAATTCAATATTATAAATAAATCATATTACTAACATACAGAATGGTCAAAAATTTAAGATTCACAATTTTAGCGATTAAATAAATAAAAATACTAAATCATAACTATTCAACATATTTATTTACTCTTGCATAATTAATCAGATAATATAATATAAGTTTGGAATGTGGATTAGATAAAATTACAGGATCCACTCAACACAAAATACTTAACTGTCAAAATAATTAATTTAAATTTAAATTTGTTGTTAAGTGCATTATATTATTTACCTACTTTTTAGAATATTAGGTATATATCTATAGTTTTAGACTGTAGTTAGAATTATTAAAATTTAATTCTAAAGAATTAACTATTAAATATAACCAAATATTTAAATGTTATTAAATATTATATATGAATGGCTCATATATTTAGTTGATAATAACACCTGTAAATAAAATTAGGTATTACCTCAATTAAAAAAAAAAAAAAAAAATGGTAATCTATAGTTTTTAATGTTTTATTAATTACAAATAAAATGTCACGTAAATTGAAATCGCATTAGTCTGTATGTACTCTGTATTGAATATTGAATGAGCAATAAGCAATAATGTCCTTAATACCATAATAAATACAAATTAGTGCGCAGTAGACTTTAAAGATCGAAGGTTTTGTTGAAATTAATAATCAAAAATGACAATGCTAATACCAATGTGACGAGATAATTAAAACATAAGTGCTCTTCAAACATGTACAATTTATATTTTAAAATAAATAATCTTGAAGCTACCAAAATAAGAATGGGGCAAAATAATGTAAGTAATTAAATTATTTGCATAATTGTGTATATATTATTATGTATGGAAATTTAAAATAAATTTCAATAACTATTTTAAGTGCAAATTGCTATTTAAATTATAAATAATATTAGTAAGACAAAAATGATTAAAACATTTTTGCTCATCATCTCTTCCTGCTTCTATTTACAAATAAAATAATTAATCATTAATAAATAAGTTATGGTACGTACTAGGGAAGCATAACTATGTTAGATGGAAAAATGTATTGAAAAATTAAACAAACAATTTTGAATTTAAGCTAATTTACTTTTTTTCAATTTTGAATGATCTTAATAAAACTTATATATAATATGAAGGGTACAGATACGTTTCTATCAAACATAAATAGTAAACTTCTTGAAATTTAGGCAGAATTTTAGGGTCATCGGAGAAAAATTTGACTTTCTGTAATCTATCTAACAGGAAGTTATGGACCATAGTTATAATAAAGTGAATACAATTTAACTTATATTTTATTTTTATTTAATCTTAATGAGTTTCATAGATTTGTATTTAAGTTTCAATTGAAGCAAATAGTATGAATTATCGTCATACTCGTATTGTAGTATGATTTACGATATTGATTAATTATAATATAAAGGTTTTCAAAGATGAAAACAATTAAAAAAAATCACTCATTTATTTAAAAATGTTCAGATTGTGAAGTATTTAATGGAGATACACAAATATTTGTGGTTAATTAAAAATAAACCAATACCGGAATATTGGGAATGTAAAATCACTGCAGTTATGTAAACAAGTTTTCTTATAGTTTCATGGGCGTATTTTGTTTTATTTATAGTTGACTGTATTAATTATAAATTTAAATATATTTTTCTTTGTAAATTATTGTGTAATAAAGATGTATTATACAAATGCTTATTAAGTAATTCAATTTGGTCGTATGTTAAATATTATAGATGAATAATAATAATAATTTTTACAGAATAGATTTAAGCATTAATTATTGATTTTTCTTATAAAGTTTTTAAAACAAAGAATCTATTGTATTATAAATTACTTTATTCAAATATTTCTTCAGAGATCTAAATTGGAAAAATTAATCATTAAAACTTATTTATTAATATTAAATGTTAGTATTGAATAAAAAAAAAAAGGTATCACGCAATAAAACAACGGTTGGTGGACTGCGGTTGATAAGAATATCATAAAGTGTGTTGATCCGTATAGAACCATTAAGAATAGTTGATGATTTAGTAAGATTTCAAAAAAAAATAATATGCTTTTTAGAGTTGAATTTATTTTATTGTAGGTAAAATTCAAGCACATATTTTCCCATATAATCGGATAAGTTCACATTTTATATTTTTTATAATATTCTAAATTATGTGGATAATTTTTTGATCAAGTGTATATTACTTAATTTTATATTTAGTTTTTAGCTTTTTGGATTAATGCACATAACTTTGAAATAGAATCCCTTAAGGTCTTAAGTTCGAATATTCTGTTATCTATAGCTGCAATCAAATGTTAAATACACGTGAGCTTATAATGTTCCACGGGCAGCTGACATTGCCAGTTGCCACCAGTATCATAAACAATGCAGGTTGTTAGTTAATACTAAAATCCTTTAGTGTTCTGTTTTTAGCCAAAATGCTGAAACGTATTGTGTAAAGTTTTGTGTACCTTCGTTAAATTACATTTTTGTTCATTTTTAATATTTATATGTAAATGGATTAAATTTATGAACTTTCTAAAATATTTAGATATTATTATATGTATCGTGTAAGTTGTAACTAACAAAATTGCTTTAATATTTAGCGGTGACACAACACGTATTCACCATTAGAAAATACAACAATTATTTTATTATCTCTTTGTTTGCATATTAACTTTCTGACGTTTGAAAAATAACTACATACTTTTATAAAAACCAATATGTTCTGTATACACAACATGGTTGATGAGAAATTTAAAAAGAGCACACATGAACCAAATTTGTATATACTATATGGTGATATTTGTACTTATAGTTGGTTTATTTTCAATGAAAACTAAATAAATAATATTTTTCGTCCTTAAAAGTTAATTATTTTTATTTAGTTTTTTGATTGTAGTGTAAAATGCATATTTAGATATTTATTGATATATAATAGTATATTCATGCACATTTTAAATAAATGAATTGGATTTGTATTACTTGAAAGTTTTTTATTCAACAAACCAAAATAATACAATTGTGTAATTTAATATGTTTAGTTAATTTTGCACTCTCGATTAAGTTAATGTCTATTTTTTAATAAATGTTGGTTAAATAAAAATCAAAGAAAAATGTTAAGACAGTAAAAATGTATTTATTATTTCTGTTACAATTTTATATGTGTAAAAATTCACGACCTTTTTCACATTATTATCGATTACAGTAAAATAAATATATGAATTTAAGTTTTATTAAACTAGTATTAATTTAAAATCATGTAAAAAATAATGTTTGCTAATAATAACAATGCAAGGATAAAGAATATATTATGTATATTTTTTTTTTTTTTTGATTTAATGACAATTTTAATAAGTGTAATCACACCAAACATAATATTTATGAAAACATAATTGCGTATTCTAATAAGCAAAGTAACAAATTGTTAATAGTCTGTAGTTATATGCACTCTACAGGACTCAACTCGTAATACGTAAAAGCTTTATGTCTTCATCGTTTCAAATTATTGTTTAACACTTGTTAATAGAAATGTTGAATTCTCAATCGATAACAAGAGGCTATGAAATTATGGCTATCCATTTATGATTTATTTTTTTTATACCTATCTAAATAAAATTCTTTTTTGATAACATTATTAGAAAATTCTGATTCTTTAAACATTTATTTTCTCGTGCTTAATTTGATGTTAATCGCCCGAGAATAATTATTTATTCAAAAGTTAAGAAAATACCTAGGTAATTAATTCATTTCGTTTTTTTTTTTTTTTTTTTTTAATTGAATCTGTTTCTTGAGAATTTTTAATTTAAACGTAAGAAACTTTTTATTTTAACTGCGCTATTATAAACAATATAATAATATTTATTCTGTATTCAAAATATGAAAATGTCAAGTAAAAAAGAATAATATTGTTATAAAATTTATCATACTCATTAAATTAAAATGTATAAATTCTAACCTAGTTTTTATTCTTTTATGTTATACAAATATGAAGATTGCTCGTGAAAATATCAAATCTGGGTCATTAAATTAGGTACATTTGTTTCAGTAGATAAAATAAGTTTTAGTCCTTATTTTCCCATATACAAATATATACACAGCATGTAATCACCATACCCTATGTATATACTTTAATGTAAATTATGACAGTTTATATACATAAACAATATATATCATATACACATTAATTTAATACCCGTGAAATGCAAATGCAAATAAATTACTTCCTACGCTTAAAACTACATATTATTGATGTTTTTATTGCGGACAATTTTACCATAAAATAGGTTAGCTGATTGCCCGAATAGTGATAAAAAGTCTGTACACAAACAATTAAAATAGGTTTTAATTTTATTTAATATTATTAATATATTTGTTTGTGTGTCCGTTAATGTCGTTAAATTTCAATTTGTATATTATTCTAGATTAGTATTCAGTGCGCCTATTATCTGTATATTATACCGTTGAGGCGTTTAAATTGTTTGAAACACCACAATTATAATAGTACCCAATAAATTCACGCAGTAATAATTTGACAATTAAAATATCATTACAACATAGTATTCACACAATATAATATGCATTTTGTGCCTTAGGTATTAATTATATTATCATACCACACATTAATATGATGTTATAAATAGGTACAAATCTTACTATGAATATTATGCATTTTTAAATAATGCATTTGACTAAAACAATGTGCAGTTCATTGAATTTAAAATATATTTACCATTTTGTTTCATTATTATTATTATTCCCCAGTATCAATAGTGTAGCATTGAGATAAATGATGATATTGTATTTCAGTTTCTAAATACTAATATTAAGACATATAAACACGCAAATAAAATAACAGCTTTGTTTCATTCGCGAGTTATATTTTTAAATATTACTATTGTTTTTTCTGTATTCAAATTTGAAAATTCGGTTTTTGTTTGGAGTTTTGCTACAATTTAAGTTTTATATACCATTTGCATTTAAATATTTTTAAATATTGTATACGTTTTGATTATTTTTATCAGTAGACGCTACATCAAACACGTTTGCAAGAAAAAAAAACACAACGCGTAGTGTTCAATTATACTAAATTATAATAATAGATTTAAATGTATTTAATTCAAAATATTGTTGATGAGAGTAAAATCAAGATATTGGTAGAACCAAATACTTTTTTTTTAACTTTGTAAGGTTAGGTTATGTGTAACTAATGTAACTTTAGAATATATAACATCTAAAAAATATAAGATTGAAATATATCCATTATACCTTTATATTTAATTTTACTTTTAAAGGAACTTAATTTTCTCGGTTATTTGTGGAGAATCTAATAACTTTTATTAGTTGTTTATCAGTCAGTTTTGAAGATTCATCAAAACTTTTCAAGTCAAAATAACTTAAATTTTTGTTCTGTTTTAATATTTAACATTGGTTTCTAGTAAATTTGTTTTAAATTAGTTACGTACCAAAGGGTACCAAAAGTGTACTTTTTTTTTTTATTATTTAAATTTATTATAATAAGACATTCCTAGCCTATAGGGCTATCTAAATCTATGGAAAAAAAAAAAAAAAAAAAAAAAAACATTAATTTTTTGACTTTTATAACATGATAATAATTGGTAGTAATAAAGCGATAATAACTAATAACAATAATAATTAAGATAAGGTTGATCTGACATGTAGTCGATAATAAGAATTATAGTAATAATTAATAATAAATAATAATAATATATAATAGCATTATTAATAGGGTGTGGAACCAAAAGTATACTAAAAATACTCAAAAAATTTTTTTTTCAAACGTTTATAATATCATGTTTTGTGATATTTTTTTTTTGTGTCCATCAATTTAAATTACTAAATATATTTTTTAAATAACAATGCGGAATGTCTATCAATATTTGAAGCTATACTTTACAAATAATTTAAATAGTGCAGATTTTTTTTTTTTTCATCGATTGGTTGAAATATTTTTAGGGTTGTGACAGTTATAAATATTTGAATCGTTGTCTAATACAGTAAAATACTACATTTGATACAACGATTTTAAACTTTATTTTCGACATTTCTTTCATATCATCGGCATATTCTTGCTATATTTTATTTTGATATATTTTATTTTATTTTATATTATATATTGTAGTCATGAATGGGGTTTATTGTTATACCTTAAAGTGCTATATCAAAATACTTTAGTCACTACTGTTTTTGTTATTTATTGGGATAATTTACCACATTTGTCTATACTTCCAATATTCAAATGGAATTTTTTTTTCTTTGTGTCAAGTATTTCTTTAAAAAAAAAATATTATTTTTTCTTCGATTTACAGAAATTGCCAATTAAGTTAACATAAAATTTAAATAAAAGACAAAGAAATCATAATTTATAATCCTAAAAAACATAACGTAGTAAATATAGATTTATCTATATATTGTAATACGCGAAACATGATGTCCATGTATTATAATTCATTGCAATTGATAAAAAATAAATAATTATTTAGTAGGATAAACCACAACCCAGTAGTGTTATCAATGAATGTCTTTTTTATTCAAGACTTTTAACACTAACTTTAATTTTAATATCACTAAAGCTTATTACTAAGGCGCGAAAGTTGTAGGAGCTAAAAAAGGCCAAATATGCACGAAAAAAAACAAAATATGCATTAAAATGTTATTAAATATGCAAATAATTAATCTGAATTCTAAAAATAAAATATGAAAAAATACATCAAAACTGCTTATAATTGAAAAAATTTAAAACTGATTGAAATTTTGACATCTTACTAAATTAAAAGTATAGTTAAAAATATTTTGTAAATGGTAAATGGTTATAAGCGGGAAATATTTAATCTGAAATTTTTATTTTAAAATAGTCAATGAAATTTCTAAAGACGAGTAATATAACTCATAAAAGATTAATTTTAACAAATTACCTATAAAAATTAAAATGTATGAGATATATAAGTATAGTAATGTTGTGCATAATATATAACTACCTACATACTACATATATCAATAAATATTTTTATCTATTCAAATTAAATTATAATATATATCTGGTTAAGTGTTTGATAATTTTATCAAAAAACAATTATATTAAATTAACGTACTAATCATGCTAGGTTTATAATTTATTTATGGTGTTATATTTGTATTTTTATTCAAAATAAAAATAACCATAGTATTCTTTAATATTTATGTATGATATGGTTTAGTTCCTACGTCGTACTATTTATTCTTTATTCTAAAACAGCTATAACGTAGACACTAGGCTTATGAATTATAGTAAATATTTTTCTTTTTTTATTCAATTTACTATTGCATTCTATTTTTAAATTATAATTATTTACATTCTAAAATAAGATTTATTTATATTTATTAGTTTTGTTCAAAAAGGATTTTTTTTTTTTAATTAATTACTGATCATCAAAAATATGACATAAATCTTTATTAATTACTATTCATGAATGCATTATATCCGTGTCTCTAATTTATAGAATATTTTTAGTATGTCACCTGACAAATTTATTTTTACATGTACTATTATTATGTTCAAAATTAACTAAAAATTTATGATTTTATTGTTAAGCAAAGAATATTTAGACTGAAATCAGTGTCCACATCACATTGTGCACAAAACAGATAAGAAAGGGTCTCTTGTTGATTTATCGATGTATTTTCTAGGTGTTAGGATATGTACATAGGATGCTATGAGCTCATAAATCATGCGGTAGTGATTGAAATATACGGTGTGCTGTTGATTATATATGACGAACTAAAATCTGACTGAATTTTTAATTTTAATTTTTGTGGATTTTTTTTTTTTTCAAAATGTTTTTACGATCATATTTATCCCGTTATTCAACCTCTTTTCATCTATTCAAATCGTATATTATGTGCAATGTACAATATACATAAATATTCTAATGCATAATATGTTAAGTGCTATTATATTATAAACCTAGTATTTTACTAATGCACTATTGAGTTGAATAAAATGAACTGATAGGTAAACTATCAGGAAATTTGATTATAGTTAAACTTTTCAACCTCATATTTTATTTTAATACCATATAAATTATAATATTTATATTTTGTATATAATACAAACTAGTTAGCCATATTTTACTTTTTTAGCTGTTATATTATAATAATTGATTATTAGAGTTTATTTAAGTTTAAGTTTCAAAAATAAATAACTGTAAAATTAAAATAAAAAAAATAATTTTATACTTAAACCTGAGGTATTGAATTATTTTTTTTATATATTTAAGATTATTAGTACAAATAAAAATTTAAAGTTACTATTATATCTATTATCATGATGAATGCGTTAAATATAAATATAAAACCTATTGATACTTCGGTCAGATTATCATATGACTATAGTTATATGTAACATTGTTATAAATATTGATATTGTTTCATAAATGTTTCTAAGCAAAGCTTAATTTAATATTTTAATGTAGGTACTTATAAAACGCGGGCTTATAGCTCTATGGTTACAAATATTAATGATAAATAAACTTGAATAAGTTATATAAATGTATTAGAACAAAGGATTGTTAATATGTAAGAAAAAAAAAATGGAAGGAATTTTAAAATTGATGATATTGAATGTTTTTATCATTATTAAATTGTATATATATATATATATATAAAAACATCGAAGTACTAAAATTAGTTGAATAAGGAATTTGTTACAATATATAATAATATTATATTATATGTTTTATACTATTTAACATAAATATGTTCATATTATTTTATATGTTAATACCTATATTATTTTATTCCATGCACACATTTTATCTTTCACGAAATGAATAACATTTCATTTGAATGCTATTATATTTTTGTTTAGCTTAAGAAGTTTTAAAAATTGTGAAACAAACTTAAAACTGTCAACATTATTTGCTTGATTACTTGGTTTGATTTTATTATTGATTCATCTTAATATTATTATTAAGTAGAGTTATATAATACATTTAAGAATGATAATCTCGAGTAACGTAAAGAAAACTGTGTCAACAACTATAAGATCATTTTTTTACACATTTTTAAGTTTAATACTAATTTTTGCACAAAAAAAAAACCTCGACTTTTTATATGACAGTTTGACAGATAATTGATCTTACATCCAATATAACTTATTCATCAATACTTATATGATGGTGTCCTACATTTTCTAAAACAAAATTATGCTCTTTACACCATACTTCACACACTTGTTTATTAAATTTTCTAAACCGTTAATATTATGATTGTCCTTATTTCTTTATTGTCTTTATTTCTAAGTTTTAACTTAGATAAATATATAGTTTACAGTTTTCTTCGTTTTATTTAACTAGTGTTCAAAACTGAACAAATGCCTTAACCAAACATTTATATGGGAGAAAAATTAATATTGGTAATATTATCATCTACAATATATAATAGACATAATAACTTTTACAGAATCAAAGGTTTTATTTATAATTTCCTTAATTAATAAATAATATTTACCTAATATTTATTTATTCTTGATACTGTAAAATTTATTTTTTTTCAAAACTAAGAGAGAAATTATTTTAAATTGATCATTATCATTGTTGTTGAAAAATTTATGAAAATGTAAAATTATATTGCGAAACCTGAAATTACCGATAACCGTAAATAATAAAAATAATATAAATATAATAAATTATGATGTTTTTGAGTTTTAATTAAGTTTTAATTTATAACTTAGTATATTAAAATATAAATATTTAATTTTTAAATTAAATACCAAATTATATATAAAAAAATACACAAAGAAAAAAAAATTGAAAATTACTCATATGTGTATGTTTTAGAATATCGAAACATTATTTTAGTATAAATAAAAATATTTGTAAAACTGAGCACACAAATAAGTAACTTTATTCTAAATAAGATTGGATTAGGAGCTAATAATAAGTGAGAAATATATCAAAAGCTTAACAACTTAATGTAAATCAAGAAACGCACAGTAAATATTAACTTTTTTTTTCAAATTAATTTATTGTATCGAACTCTTTTCAAAAATTTCAAAGTAAATTATTTTATATAAAAATACATTTAATTTTATTTTGAACTTTCTGTATTTCTATGATTTTTATTATCAACTTGTTGTGTTTTTTACTTATATATACATATGTTACATTTACTTAATAAACGTTTAAAACATATAAAAATTACAGAACAATAGATGAATAAAATTATTTCTTACTAAACTAAAACAACTTTAAATTGACAGAAAAAGTTTTTATGTTAATTTTATCATTTATAATTTACCGAGTTACGTAATTGGGTATTCTAAACGAACAACGAACAACGAACATTAAATAAACAAAATATGTTATTGCAAGAAAATAAAAATAAGTAATTATTAGTAAAATGTGTATGTTATACCTATATGATTTTAAAACTTATTTTTTATTATTGATCAAATTACAATTAACTCAGCCTTTTGTTTTCACAATACTTACGTTTGTATATATTTTTTTAATTTACAGTTCTTTTAATTTTTAGTTTTGATAAGTTAATTGTTCATTACGACATTTACAATTAAATTGTGTATATATAATATTATGTTACACATAAACATATACTTATGGAAATAGTATGTCAATATTTGTTTAAATTTACAACTGATTTAAAATTAAAATATCGAAGAAAACTGAGTTTCACTGATGATTGTTTCTCAATATTTAATAATTTTAAAGTACCTAATATTTTTGTTTACTGTATTATATTCTTTCATTATATTTTTATTTGTATTATTTATTATGCAATTTTTGTAGTAAGCCAGATAGATATACTGATCGGTACCTACTACCTAGTCACCTAATAAATTTCTATCTCATATGATTAAATTATCTTTATGTTAATGAAAGATAAGCTTTTTTTTAATTTCTTGTTTAAAATAAATTTACCGATTGGCTATTGACAGTTGATGAATGGTATATGAAGGAATTTAAATTATTTTATAATTTCATGATAATATAATATGTATGTTGAAAAATTAAAACCACGAAATAATTAAAAAATTAAATATTATTAAAATAATAAAGCAACATAAATTTACACGTTTTTTGTATAAAAAAGGTTACTATTGATTTACTTTAAGAAAAAAAGCTTAAATAAATATTTTTCCAATAATTTTACATTTGACCTATTTTTAAAAAATATGACATATTTGGCGTTTTTAAAAAAGGAAACCAAAATTAAATTGAAACAAAGTGACGAGAGTCAACTACTCAATGTACTTATCTATAGACGTAACTAAAAAGAATTTGTACATCGTCAAAACTTAAAACATTTTAATATAAATTAAAAACTATGAACAATAAATTAATTTAATTGTATTTTAGTGTAGAAACTTGATATTTTTTTGTTTTATCAGCCTTAAATAAATATGTATGAATTGCTTTTTAATAATTTTAATGAGCACTAATTACTAATTAGACATACCTATCGTTAAAAACAAATGATATGCAAGATATTCATTAAAAAAAAAAGTTCTTTTTATATTTTGTTGAAATATCAGAAAAATTAAATGTATTTATTTTTATTTAAGTTAAGAATATAAATTTTTCAAGTAGTTTGTGTATAATTGATAAAAAAAATAAATATATATCCAAATTTTTCCGAGCATAGAATTCAACATAACCACATACGTCATGTATTCTGATAAAAATTAAATAAAAATTGGTTGTAAAATTAACTTAGTCATATATATTTTTGATGGAATAAATATGTAGGACTATTTTTAGTATAATTTTATAAGTACAAAATAATAAAATAAAAATAAAAAACGAAGTTAAAAAATAAAGTGTTTAATTAATTTTACAATAGAATATTTATTATTTTATATACATATAATATAGCTATGATTCGAATTGTATTTTATCATTTTTATCTAACAATTTTTTGTCTGCTCAGTAAAAATACTGGTATGAATACAATTTTAGGTCCTTCTAATAAATATAATTTTATTTATCTTAATTCTTATACATTGTGTTTTTAAGTTTATCGATATATGTAAGTTATTTATTATTTATTTATTTCGTAAGTAACTCTATTCATCACGTGAATAGTAAGATTATATTTTCAATGTATAGATTAGTACAGATTAAACATTGAAATTAATTATTTTATAAAACAAATCTAATACTGTTGTATTGTATTATATTTAGTAAAAGTGTAAGAGTACAAAGTATTTATGATTGGTCCTTTGATACTTTAGGAATAAATTATTTACAAAACAATCTTTTTAGATACCATCTCTTCTGAAATTGTGATATATAGTCATTATTTTTTATGATTATCATCAGCTTTTAAAATATGATAAACGTTCTCGTAACGTTCTTTGTCATGATATTTACTAAATGATAGCGTTTTCCTCTAATAAATATCAAATAAAAAAATCCTTTTAAGTACATTTTTCTAATTTTATTTTTTGTTCGCATAACTAAATATTATATTTTTAGCTATTTTATGATTGTATTCTATTTTTTAAAAATTTTTTTTTATAATTATTTCCTTTATATTATTAATTTTTAGTTTTGAATAAATTATGTTAGATTTCATTCTCAATTTATATTTTATTATGATGTTTAAAATTATTCATACAGTTTATACTATGGTATACTATGGTATAATATTGACATTTCTACAAACTTTTATAATCAGTTTTAAATTGTACGATTATTCCAATTGTTTGTCATAACATTAAATATCACAGTAAAATAGAAATAACATTGTTAAAATGACATGGTTAAACAAAACAGAAATAATTATAAATAATAATGTGGAATGTCTATACCTAATCAATTCCAATAAATACTTAGCTGAATGTCAGTATGTCAAATAAATATAAACTTACTATGATATTTAAAAAGTTGAAATTCTGTAACGCAAGTATGAAATAGTTTATTATGTTCTTCAGCAACCAGATTCTATTTATTTCGGATAATTAATAAAATCGTAATTGACAATTATTGATAAATTAATATTCTTAATATAAAAATTGTTTCATAAACCGCGTGTTTATCGGGTTCAGTTACAAGTTAACAAACAATAAGGTATAATTTCAAAAACATTTTAATTATTATATATTTAGAAATAGGTGGAAATTCTAATAATTAAAAAAATAATTTGCTATTTTGTTTCATTTTCAATAGATCAACTAATAATATTATTTGAAATATCGATTACTTTTTTTTTGATATTAAATTATATTTTGGAATAAAACACCACGGCTTATAATATATTCAATTGTAAAATAATAGTTTAAACTTTACAAGGGTCTTAGACTTGTCTCTACTGAAAACTATTATAGATGAAATCAGGCATATAACTCTTTTGAAAAATCGAATTTAGTCAAGGAGAAATCTAGTTTAAATCTTAGATATTTTTTTTTTTACATAAAAATAATTTTTTTAATGTATTATTAATAATCTATTTTGAGGTAATTTTTAATTAACTGAAAATTTATCTGAATTTAAAATCTCCATGAATGACAAAATTGATCATATTTTGTAAGTTTAAATAATATAATATTCTTTCATTTTATTTTTATTAAATATTGTATGGAACTTTTCAAAAATAAGTTTTATTACAACACAACTAGGTATTTCAAAACTTTTGAATTCTAAGAATATTTACAAAAGCATTATATATATATACGTATATAAAAGAAAAAAAATATGTTTTTATAAAAAATGCTTATATCTGAAGCTTTATCTATTTATTAAAAAAATATATATATATATTTTTTTTGTTCTAGATTTTATAGCTCTGTTTTCATTTATTTTTTAGTTTTTGTAAATCTTAGGTTAGATCGAAATGCAAGCCTATGGTATCAATTGATTTACAGTTAAGATAATTCTATTGAAAGGACAATAATTGATTATTGTTTCATAATGCTAATAACTAAGTTTTCAAAGCAGTTTATGGATAAATTTAAAAAAATATATTAATAACATTTGAAATATTTCTTAAGAATTGGTTATTTATTTTTAAAAATTTGATTTGAAAAAAAAATAATTTTGTGCTTTAATATGCTTAAAATGCATTTCAAACTACAACTTAATGTTATAGTAAATTAGTCATCGTAATATATTTGTAATATTTATATAAATATTGTTTGAATATAATATATACATATTATTTTCTTCAAAATCAATAAAGATATATTTAATCTTAAATGCAAAGTTTAAAATTTTTTTGAAAAGTTTTTTTGAACTATTATAGTGCACATTATTAAACAATATAAGCCTCAAAATAAAAATATATACAATATTCTGAAATATCGTGCTGGTAATGTATTCTTAAATCTCTTCCTATGTGAGATTATTATAATATTCTTCTTATATTTTACATATTATTTTCAAATCAGTTTTTATAGTATTTGTTTATCTTAGGTATTTTCCATATATTGGCTTTTTCCGTAAGTGACAGCTCACATACTATCTGCTTTCATAAAAAAATCAGATAATTTTGATCAATTACCTTTTGTTTTATCCAGATCCAAAATATGATAAGTATAATAAAATTAAATTATTTTTGATATGTATAATGTATATTATATTATATTATATAAATTTTTAAAATCTAAATTCATCTCATCATATCACTTATGTTCATTTAAATTAAAATAGTACATTTATATTTATCTGAAAAAATATTGTACTTATCACCAATCCAAAATTTCTATCACAAACGGAGTTATTTTAATGGTATAATAGAGTTTTGAATAAATCGAGTCTACCGATTTCATAAGTGATGAATAAATAATATTATTGAATGTCAAGAATATTATTCTGTTATTACCAATTATTCTGTAAAATATTGTATAACACTTTTTTATTTGTATTTATAAAAAACTTACACAAACAAATATGAAAACAAATAGAATGCTTAAAATCTAAAATATTATTAAAATGTAATACTTTATTAAAATTTTACTTAAGTAATACAACTGAAATTACATTTTAATTAAAAGAAGTAATACTGTAGTAAATATTGTATTTGTAAAAAAAAAAAAACCACAATAATATTATTAAATAGTAATAAACCGTAAAATTATAACTTTTTTTTATTTAATACAAAACATAACTATGTTTTAATAAATAGTGACAATTTTTAATAATTTAACATAAATCAAGGGTCAAATTAACAAAAAAAAATTATTTTTAATCTTTGGAATATTTGTATCAGTACTTCTAGGAAATTGAACACTTAAAATTGATTTATAAAGTATGGGAATATTTGTCATTAAACTTTTAAAGATGTTTTTCAAATAAAAAAAGACTATTTCATGAAAAAGAATTGAATAAATTATCTATACTAAAAAAAAACGATATCTAAGTTGGAATACATATTTTGAAATATTCAAATTTTTAACTAATCAAACGATTTACACTTTATATCAACGTAGTTTAGTATCTAATTCATATTTTAAATTAAATAAAATAAAAACTGTAAACACTATTTTCAGTTTTTTTTTTTCTAATTAATAATTAAACATTCATAAATTATAGTTTTATTATTCAAGGTTACATAAAAAGTTAAAATTTACATTTTTTCTAAAAGTATTTCACATTTTTCTTTTTTAATTCTGCAGTGTATGAATATAAACTATATAAATGTTATAATTTTTTAAATTGTTAAGAATTTTTTATACAATTCTCCTTGTAAATAAATATATACATCATGTAATTTTAGTTAGAGTAACTAAATATCTTTGAGTTAAACAATGTAAATATAATGAATTAACAACAACCCAAAAACAGTAATTTAATAATAAAATCCAATGAACTGGGGCATGAAATAAAAAATTACAGTGAACATACTGTATAATAATATATAATCAATACAATTATAAATATAAAATCTGTATATAATCAATACAAATTGATTTGACATATCACGATTTTTGTTTTTTAAATACTAAAATAATATAATATTATAACAAACTTGTGTTGTATTTATATCGTATTATGATTAAGTATTAATTATTAGATAGGTACTTTTTGTGATTCTTTACAATACTTTTAATTAATCAGCCTATTATTTCTGTACACTACACTAATCTTCTATATTCTTTTAATTTTCCATTTTTTAATTTAAAAAATATAATAATACCCAATTCTATTTTAATTAATAAAATATATTTATATACGTTTCAGGCTGTTGACCATTTTTGTAATCAGTTTTTAAGATCTATATAGAGTGATTCAACAAGCAGCTAACTATCCCTCTCACATTTTTATTTTAACGATGAGTATATTCAATTTCTAATTTTTGGAATTTGCAATTATACTTTAAGATGATGTTTAAAATACTCATATTTTTTACATCATTCAAAAAGTGTCCCGTGGTCAAACAATTTTTTTTCACCTCATGCATCTGTAAAAGTTAAAATTTGAATAATAAATTTACTATTAAATGAAAAAATGGCATTGAAAATGTTTAGTTAATTACTGTGTATAATTTAACTTTATTAAGATGGATATATCAATTTAGTTTTATTAATTTTTTTGTCACTATATCGTAATATACTCGTACTTTAAGATAAAAAAATAATAATCTTCAATAATTAATTCTTAAGCCAAATTCGACAATACACAATGTATTTTTAGCTTATAATTTTACTTAAATTAATATTTGTGGTGCGTAGTAAAATTTAATAATAATTTAAGGAGTTAAGGAATAAAGGAGTATCGTATTATAAGTTTATATGAAATGATTGTGATTCGTATAAAAGAAAAACATAAAATCAATTATCATAAAAAATATTATATTTTATCATGCATCTAACTGAAGTAACAGTTTGAAATTGACGAAACCAAGTGCATGTTATTTTTTCAGTGGGACAATATGGACATTTAATACGATTATTTTATATTTGGTCATAAATCGAGTCCATTTAAAAATTTAAACTTACACACTAGAACCTAACGCTTAACATTTATATTATTAATGATGAGCTATAAAATAATGTTTATGAAATTAATCATATTGTTTTTGAGCTATAAAATAATGTTTATGAAATTAATCATATTGTATTAATATTAAATATAAGTACAATAAATTATTGTAGAAATTAATTTCGTTAATATTTTAAAATATAGAAAATACCACTAAAAATACTTGTATATATGCAAATGTTGTTGTTTTTTACATTATGACAGAATAATGTAATTTTTATTATAAATATTGTAATTTATAATATATTTTATACAATATATATTTATATAATAAAAAAAAAAAAAAAAATGTATGCTAATAAATACGTATATACAGTGTAGGTACACCTATAGTTCGTTTTCTATTATTTTCATATTAGGTTTTTTTTATCAAGTTTTATATTTATAATTTTATAAACCTTCATTACGACTTAAATTACATTATTATTAGTTTCATTTATATATCTCTTTTTATTTCCTACCATATTTTATTGTTTAGGAGTGCACTCAATTGCATGCCTTTAATAAAAAAAAATGTGTAAGTTGTACTTAATTTAATTAAATATAGCATTTAAATTAATGAAACAAAAATTACATAAATTACATCATTAAAATCTTGTAAAAAATTGTTATTTTAGCTTTTGCTCTGTACAAAATAACAACGAAGACTTAAAAAACTTATTAACTATAAGAGTTAGAGATAATTTTATTAAAAAAAATATTAACTTATATTTTAGCTTGTAAAAAATTTAAAGCAAACTCTCAATCTTCGGAAATATAAGAATATTTTTTTGAAAGCGAAAAAGTCGATTCAATAAATAATATTAAATTTCATGTTTGCATATATTATTTAAAACTTATGTTATTTCATTCGCATTATTGTGTACTAGTAATGTATAGTAAATAAGTAGTAATTTTGTTAATTTTAACGTAATTTAATTATTTTATTGATTTTTATCTATTCAATTTTAAACATCTATGGATAATAATTATCGAATATTATTGCTGCCCAGCTCATCAAATGTCAACTCGAAAAACAAGACACAATAATATGCAAACATTGTTAAAGTGATAGTCTTCTAATGCCATTCAGAATTTAAATCTTTCGAACTATAAATGCTATCATAATATACAAGTTTTGTATTCTTTTACGTATTTTTTGAAAATGTTTTTATTCATAAGAAAATAAAATTCCAATGGTATTACGTTTGACAATAGCGTATTATTACATGATTGGATTCACTGTATGTGATATACATGTAATAATATATATATATATATTATATATATAACGTACCTTACATCATTCATGATCGTCTGTCAAACAAACTTACCTATTTCGTTTATGTATGCGTATTGGTATACATCAACTTTTCACCATAATAATACCACTGATGTGAAATTTAATGATGGAATAGTTCAATCGTCGTTTCCAAAACGTCATTTGCTACTTTTTGTTTGTGCAGATTACTTAAAAACTCATATTATCCTTTTGCTTATCTTTTCGTTGACTTTCGTTACTATGATAATGATAATAATAATAATTTAATATGTTCAAACGAATGCCTGAATGAAATACATAATTTTGTAATTTAATTTATTTATAATTTCAAATAAATATTGATAATTAATTGATTATTTGAATTTAATAAAATGTATAAAACTACCATTGTTTAGAGCAGATGAAGTTTTATTTAAACTAATGAAGTTATCAACAGTTTGGTCAAAAATATTTGAAACATTTGATTAGAGTAGTGTATTTGACTTAAAAAAAAAATAGATTCTCTTTTAATCAAAAAAAAAAAAAATATTAAACAGTTTCAGAACAGAATGGCTTATAAAATAAGTGATTTTTATGATTGATGAATTTGTTTGAAAAATATTGATGACAATTATAAAATAGTGGAGTGCAATTTTATGATTTTAAAGCTTCTATACCAAAAATAATACTAAAATTAAATGATTTTAAATTTATTTCGTACTTATATACGTATAGAGGTGAAGTTCAAATGAATCTAAATATTTTTGAAACTACAGTTTCAAAAAAAAAAAAAAATGATATGTCAATAGGAAATTTAATTTGTGATTTTAATGATATTGACTAATAAGGGTTGTTCTTTCAACTTCAACAATATACCTATTGTAAATTATACCGTAATATAAGCGTTTAAAATAGTTTTTAGTCCACGTATTTAATAATTTATGAATTTCCAAAGGCCTAATAATATTAACAAAAACGTTTATAAATGTATACGATTTGACAAACCCTTTAAAAATACTAATAATTTTAAAATATAATGGATAGTTAAAATATTGATTTAAAATCATACTACAATGCAGGTGATTTGACTCAAACCGGATTATTTCGGATTATTATAAATCTCACTCATAATCTATTACTCGATAAATTGCAAGATAGGGTGTCTTTATATTTTAAATAAAATAAAAAAAAAAAAAAAAAACATAAATAGTAATTAATTCAAGTTAAACTAACTACTCAATCACACCACTGTAAAAAATCTATAATTTCTACTATTAAATAAAATATAGAGAATGCATATATGTTCTGATTTTTAGTAATATATACGTATACCTATGGTATCTTATGCAAATTAAAGACTATCAGTAAAAACGTTTTATTTTTATACGTATTTTTAGTAAATCATTGATTTTAAATCAAGCGCGGTTTTTTTTGATTTAACTTTAAACTTTATCTAAATGTTGGGGTATTTATGAACTATTTAATCCCCATAGAAGAGTAACATTTTACTTGTTTTACTTAGTATGATCACAGTAAAAAAAACGGCTTATACATTGTGGTTTTTTTTTGATAAAATATTGAAGTGTTCCATCATATTTGCATTTTTATTTACGAATGTATATTAAATTACTGTAACAATAATAATTTTCATAAATTAAAAGTAGATCAAACAACGCCTCAATGTTATCCAGCATGTTAATGCATGTATGATAATAATTAGCTATTATATTATTATAATGTGTACTTTTTTTTATAGATAATTAAATTTCATATTTCCAGTTTCAAAGGTCTAGTATACTTTTATTTAGATATAATGTATATTTTCCGCAAAGTAATACTATAAATAGTCTATTATAATTATGGACAATATAAACAAGTCCTTAAATTTACGCCCATTTTATGTTATACACACGTCACTTTTAAAGTAATTTAACACAATAAAGAACACATTTCATTAATATATATATATATTAGATAATATCTAGTTGTAATACTAATATTTACTACGAAACATTTTCTACTTAAATTAAAATACATAATTATTATTTATTTATTTTTTATCTATGTTTAATATTATACGTAAGAAATAGAAGAAATATATTAAACTTTTTTCATTAGTTGTTAGTATATTTCTATAATAATCAATAAGCGTGAAAAACAATTAAATCGTCTAAGTGTGGCGTTTCAAGAAAATGCTATTTTTTATTTTTTTATTTTTTTTTTATTTGAAGTGCTATTTTTATTATTTCCAGACCATCAAATACACACACAATACAATTCATTCATAACTAATTAAATAAGTACTTAGTATTATTTGTTACGGGTAAAACTAAATTAGAGGTTTGATTACCACCTCATTAAGTAATTTATTTGTATAATAATTCACTCAGTTAAAGTGGCGTATCTTTAGCATAATAACAGAGTCTATAATAATTATATAATAGATTCATTATAAGAATCTCTTTGTTGGTGACACCAAGATACACCGCCGTCACCTATCAAATGAACAAAGTAGTTATGTCAAAATAAATTTATAAATAACGTCCAATAAAGAACTATAGCTTTAATCATTTCATTTGATTTATATAATATGTATAAAAAAAAGAAATAGTCAATTTTCTTGAGAACTGGTTTTGGATAAACATTTCTCTTTTTCCTCAATTTTAATTATTTTTAAAAATATTGGGAATTTTTTCGACTTATCAATAGTACAAGCTAATTTATTATCAAAAATCATCCTCATCGTTAAAAATTGAAGCATCTTTTTAACTACTCATCGTGTATATTGTACTAAAAATCAATATATTCATCACTCTTTTCAGAATCTAAAATATTATAATCTTAAAATGTGATTTTAGTTGTTTAAACCATCATACTAATCTAAATGCTACAGTTTTCATTTTACATTGAGAAATTTCGTTATATTGCTCATTAGTAAAACAGAGATTGTATCTTATCCTTTTAAGTTTTAACTGTAATGTGTGACTAAAAAAGTTGCTTCGTATTCACACTGTTAGGAATTCATGAATTTTCCGTTGTTCAGTATTAAATCGTGTCCACAAGAGCGTTTGAAAGTGCCTTAGTATGATGATAATAATAATATGTTATTATATTATGTCTTAGTGATGAAATTCCTATAATTAAATTGGTTTATCCGCAACAATGCGGGCTACCGTTTGAACCACGTACACAACGATATACATAAATTGCCTATACACTACGCCAGTATCTATACAAGTATAAAAGAAAAAATAATATTATATTAATATTTTGGTAATAATATACAAACAAATAATAATAATAATAATATTATTATTATTAGACATTGAAAAAATATGTTTAGAACTAATGTAATACTGTTATAGTAACAAAAATTGTTTTATAATCGAAAACCTTCTGTGGTTTCTTGCGTGCAATGAAGACTTTGGAAGTTTCCAATTGATATAACTCAATTTGTAAAAAAAAAAAATAATAATATTGTTTAGGTAGGTACGCACGTAATATTATCTGTCTAATAGATTTTTTGAATTCAATAATGTATTGCATTTTATTGTACTAATATTGTAATAATATATTACATATTTATATCGCCATACGTGTTTCTATTCCTCCTTCCAATAATAGCTAAATTAGATTATTAATTATAATAATAATTTCAAATTATTTGATTTTATTTTTTTTTAATAATTTGCTGACACATGATTTGCATATATTTTAATAATACCAATCACAGTCAAAATATTATAACTCAATTGTAAAAAGTATATTATACAAAATAAATCATAATAAAGCAATATTTTATGAGAATAAATGAAAGTAGATAGTAAATATTTATCGCAAATTTATTTTAAAAAACAATTAATTTGAATAGAACGATAAATAATTGAAAAACAAGAATGAGAAATCAAATTTTATACAAAGCTAATTTATATAGAATATATATTGAAATTAATAAAATGCACTTCATATAGTTTCTTAATATTGATTAAATTGAAAAAGTTTTTGTGAAAATTTGTTATTGGGCTTGCTCGAAACTAAATACCTACCTACTATAAACATACCAACTCCCCATAGTATAGAATCTAGATGAAAAATTTAGTAAATAATATTTATTTATCATAACTATGTTTGTCTTATTTTATTTTATTTATTTTCTTTATGATTTAAGACTATGGAGTCATTATTTTTGGAATCGAATAAAGTTTTATTTTTAATTATTAGCTTATTTTTTCAAACTAAAATGTTTTATTAACTATTTGATCATATTAATTCTGATATAATTAAATATCAATTTTGTGTAAGTTTTTGTTAGAGTAAAATATATATAATTATTATTATATTTTTTTTTTTATTATTAAAATTTTAAAGTAACCAACATCTCTAAAAATTGTAATATTCTAAATTTGTAATATCGATTTTTGTGTATTTTTTTCTACCTAATTACTTAATAATATGTGTAATATTTATTATAAATGCTTATTTGTTCAAATAAAGTGATAAAAATATATATTGTATACCTATACACAATTTGTTAGTAGCTATCGTTAAAGATTGAGTATTTCAAAAAATAATTATTATATTAAATAATTTTAAAATTAATTAAAAAAATAATTACCATTATAATAAGAGTACAAGGATATTAAATTTTCTTTATCTTTTAAGATTGGCAATTACTGTTTTAGCACGATTTAATAATTAATATTATTATAATTATAATTTTTTAAACTGTTTTAATAATTATTTCATTTTTTAAAATCATGATTAGGTATACAAAAAATCTATTCTATTCTAACAATAAAAATGCACGGTGAATACAAAATAAATTGTATTTTTTTTAAATTAAATCTCAGAAATTCAAAACTAGTTAGAATTTAGGTTTATAATAAAAAATATAATAGAATAATTATTCAAAAATGTAAAATTCAATAGAAAATCTATATTTATTAAATTAAATTAAATTAATAGATTACATCTTATAATAGCTTATTTAAGTTAACAATCAAAAAATATAAATAATATAAAATCTTTGGAATATATATTTTAAAACTATGTTAAATAATAATCATAATAACAAGTAAGATACATATTAATGGTTATTACTTATTACTAAAATATTGTTTATATAAATTTTCAACTAAATGCATTGCATAGACACTAGATTAAGTATTAATCTTAAATATCAATATTTTTGATTAAAAATTCAAATTTTAAAATATTTTATAGTATTTTAATAAAATGTACTTTATAGTTTGTCTTATAATAATTAAATGCCCATAGTAAAGGGTAGATTATTGATATAGAATACTAATCTTAGGTACATTTTATAGTTTTTCATAAATACCATATAATTAAATAGTATACTTATTTCATTAAATCGTTTTCGTATAAAATATATAAATTATTCCCATGATAAAATACAGTTATTAAATTTAAATAAAAAAGAAATGTGTTAAATTAAAGATAAAATGACAAATAACCAAATAATTGCCTTCAAAAATGTTATCATTTTTGTAAGCCTTAAGTTTTTATTATTTTTTATCAATTTTTGAGAAAATGAAAAATTCTTAACCTTCCTATGCGTCAACTGGATCAAATTTGCTATCAAAAACCATCCTCAGATTTAAAAATTGAGGAATTTTTATTATTCAGCAACAGCATACACAAATATTTTTTTTTTAAACACACATAACCTTAAGAAAAATACATTGATCACTTTGCTCAAAACATAAAATGAAATATTTTTCCTGTATATTAGTTTTTTTTAAATTTTGTATATTGTCATATTATGTACCAGAATAAATCCTTTTTGTCTATAAAAATGTACATTTAAACTTCCATTGTTTATCAATATTTTATTTTAGAAAAATAATATACATATTATTATGATTAAAATTTTAACAATAAAACACTACAATTTTTTTAATTTATATCTCTGTCAACAAAATAAAATGTATTTTCCATTTTCTAAATTGTACTACAATGATGTAGTTCATACACTTTGTGTAGGAATATTCAATACTACAAACATGAGCAACTTTTTAGACGAATTTTCAATTACTGATTTATCATTGTTAATAATTATTATTGTATTTTTAAAGGCTTTAACGAGCCTGAAATAGATATTTCATACTCATGTAGAGAATGATAATAGTTAATATACAGTCCCATCACATAGATCGTGTATAACTGCTGTAGTATTGAACTGACTCAAACACGTATTTCACAGTACGTTTAATCCAAACGAACTTTTCTTGTACTATAAGTGTTCAGGATTTATATTCTGTGCCTACATTTGGATTCAGTGATTCAAAGAAATCCAAACAACGTGTAAGAAAGCATAGCGTGGAAGTAATATGTGATCTCAAATATTATTATAAACTGCATGTAAATTGTCAATTGTATTATATTATATTAGAACATACAAAATACCATGGTATAATTTTTGCATTCTATAAGACTTTATCTGCTTTTTTTTTTATTATTATAACATATAGCAAGGTCATTAACATAAAAATAAAAAATAATCAAAATCAATGCTAACAAATGAACAAAACCTGACGAGTTTAATGAATCGTATTCCTGTGAATCGTATGTGAATATAAATTAATAGTCTAACGTGACATTTGAAAATTTATAACCGAATTCTGATACAGTTCTTATTCCATGCATTGAATTTAGAGTTCAGACATAGCATTTTATCTTCTACAATATATATTATATAAATACAATGTATCTATATTCTATACAATCCTCGTTTTATTGTAAAATATTTACATTATACAAAATATGAAAAATGTATTATTATATTTTCGGTCCTAATATAACTATTAAAAAGTAAATTCCATCGTTATTTTAATTTATTGATATTTTCTTGAAACTAAGTTACTTACTAAGAATATTCAAACTTTATCAGTTTAATATTCCTCCAGATTTTTCTTTAAACAATTTAAACTTTAGTCGATGATCAAAAGTGTACTAACCTGATTTAAAAATGTAATTGTACAATCAATAGCTTACCAAAGGTTTAAAACAAAAAGTAATAATTATTAATGTAAATGTTAAACTAATATAATTTTTTTATAATTTATAAAAATACTTACATAAAGCAAATTTAGTTATGTCAGTGAATTTATAGAAAAAAACTACTAAATTAATCAATAAACTATAAACGTATAGTTAAACGTATTAATAATAGTTAAAAAAAAAAAAATTAATAAAATTAATCTTGAAATAATTTAAAAATAAAAATTTTAAATTTTGGAAGTAATAATAAACCTTCATTATCTGATCATAAAAATAAAAATAATTATGTATATTATTTGTCAACTATATGTTTTATTAACTTAATTCAACATAAATAACCTTTTAGATTTCGAGTGTATGCTAATAGTAAACAGATTTAAACAATTCTGCAATAAAATGTAAATACATTTATTCCTTGTTATTATGATTTTAAATTATCTTTAACGTTATTCTTGAAAGTGTAAAGTTGTAAAAGCAACAAACACAAAAATAAAAAAATACATACAATTTATTTTATTCAGATAACAATCTCAATAAATTTGATTTTAACTATATTATGATTCCGATTTGATTTGAATAAATTAAAAAAAAAAAACTAAAAGTTTCAAATAAAAGCAAATTAATTCATATAACTCTAACCTGGCTAAGGACAAAATTTCAATATAAAAATAAATTATGTATTCATTCTCGATTAAATCAATTGATTGAAGTACTTAGGATTAATTAAATTAATTTTAAACTGAACATTTATTTTGAATTATTATTTAAATAGCTTTCGTATCAACTGAAAACATCAGTAGATAACCTATGTATATCATTCACAGCATATACTAAATCAAAACTCTAAATGATAAATAAAATTTACCAGTAAGGAATGATACTTAACTAAAATCTTAGTAACACCTATTTAGTCATATAAATTTGATAATTGATAGGTATGTATTATCATATTATAATTTATGTAGAGCTGATATTGAATTTAACAGAATGATACTGTTTCACAAATTAATTCGATAACCATTGTCTAGAAATTAATTATAACAAGAATAGTAACTTGATCATGCATTCCTTAGAAGCTCAATTAAGAAATTATTAAGAATCTATTACTTATGCTAATTATTAGCCAGAAAACAAACTTAAACAGTTAATACCTTAAGTAAAATATTGACTAAAATATTTTTGTTTTACTTAGTATTGAACTATATTGTCTAATCGTTACACCTAATGGTTTCGTGTACCTATAATTAATTATTAATATTAATTTGCATTTCATAAAACATAATTATTTACCTGAAATGTGTGTAAATATAATATGAGAGCAATTAATATTTTTCTGTTGTTTTAACCATGTCATGTTAAACAGCGAACACCACGGATCACAAATTGGGAGTTAGGACCAAAAAAGTATTATTTCGGAAAATGAGGAATGGATTAAAAGTTTTTATAACGTGATGAAAACTTTTATAATATCGGAAAATGTATTAGTGTGGTTGGTTTTATGTCTTTCGGGATACTCGCATAGTTTTTCCACCAACTAACTGGACAATGTTGAAATGTCTTTTTTAAATTTTTTTCTTTCACGGGCACATTAATCATTCAAGTACAACTATTATTGTATACATTAGTTTTGAAATATTCTTACTGGAGAGATTGCAACCATATTTAAGTGTTTTGATCTGACATTAAAGGGGTAAATATAATATATTATAAAATAGTATGAATATGTTTAATTTGTTATATGTTAGTTTCGTATGTATTTATCCTTATCGTGTAGTCTATTGTTGGTGTGTGTTGTTTAAATTGTTCAGTGTTCCATTATTCCACCATCGTTATGAATAAAGTTAAATTTGAATTTATATTTCACATAAATATATTTTTTTAGTTATTAATTTAATATAAATAACCACACTCAATACATTTGTTTTTAATGCTTAGTTGAATTTTAAGTTTTAGGAACTTATACATCTCAAAGCAAATGCCATAGGAACAAATTTATTAATAAAATTGTTTAAAATAAAATATTTAATATTGACACAACATAATCGTTGCTTAAACTTTAAAAAAAAAATTTGTGTTAGATTTAATAGTAGAAATAAAACTTGTTTTTTTTTCGAAAATAGTATTTGATTTATTATATAAATAAAATGGGTTGATACATTTTATATTGTTCTATATTAATTTTTTTTCAGAAACTCATTTTATTCTAAAATGTAAATGCAGGATCTTTTGAAGATAAAAATTAGATTTATATCCTAGTAAAATTAAAATAAAAAATAAAAACAAAAAGATTCATCTTGAACGGAAAAAAAACTTTAAAATACCACATGAAGATGAAAACATTTACATTATTTGAATAAAATGAAATTAAAAACTAAAAACATATGGAAAAGTTTAGTGCAATGGAGTTGATCTATGAAAATGTTTAAAATTTTAAAAAAAAGAATGGTTATCTTTATCTATTTTTACAATGATAGGAAAAACCTAGTATTGAAAAATTGTTTTAATCGTTTAACTAAATATTTATTTTACCATAAAAAATTGCTATAGTAAATTTATTCGTTTTTACTTAAAATAGAAGGTTATATATGATAAAAAAATATAAACTTTATTATTTCATATTCTTCAATATGTAAACTGTCTTTACTATGATTGATGAAGTTACATTTTCTATAAATGAATGTTTCAAAATAATATATTAACTTCATACGACATATTTTACTCGAAATAATATACAACCAAAGTGGTTTCAAAATTATCTTCTAATTGTTATTAATGTGTACCTAATGATAATGTGTTTTTGTATTTAACTCATAAAATCATAAACATATTATGTAACATTGAGTAAAAGTATAATTCAAATTTATTTATTTTATTTTATTTTGCAATGTACTAAAAAAAACAAATGTATAGTTGCATATATGTGTACCTAATGAGAGTACCCAATGAACAAATACTAGTGAACCTAAGCTTGAGTTATTACTATGGTATAATTTTAATATAATTATAACATGGACGACAATTTAAGATAAAAGTTTACAAGTACAATATTTAGGATATTCTAATGAATATAGATAAAGTTATTCAAAATGAGACATATTGTTTATGTAATACAGCTTTAAGAACGGAAAGAAGAGAATTCATTTATTTACGAAGTAAAATCGGAAAGGAATTTTTGCAACAATAATATTCACGTTTAGAATTATTGTAAACATAACTATTATTGAAGCAATACAAATATTCATATAGTTTATTATGTGAGCCAGATAGTTAAAAACGTGCACATCATTTTTATTCATACCACTGTGATGGTTTAAATGATAATTATTCATTGCTAAAGAAGATATATTTCGTAGTTTGTACATCCCTCAAAGTTTTAGATGTTTAAGTACCCGCACATAAGATGTACTTCTGCTTTTTCTACAGAAAAATGAACTTTACTTTTCCGTACCACTTGATGTAACTTGGAGCATGATTATACGCGAGATTGAAGTTTACCCGTAGTCCTAGAAATTATTACACTGTAATGGACCACTCTTGTTACTACATAGTATTTTCACTTTGATAACTGTGTACATTAATGACGATAAGTTAAATATTCACTATTCATTATTATTATTATTATTATTATTAGGATTGACTTCCGTTGAAGTCTATGAAAACAAAAGTAATTGTAATCGAGGTCCAATATGTGTACGTTTACACTACGACGATAATTTATAATATTTATTTATTGATACACAATTTGTTATTAATAAGAATCTGTGATATTTCCATATACCAACAAAGTTTCATTTTTAAGTTTGTTTAATCTGAACATATTTAATTAAGTTTAGTACACTTAGAGTAATTACATGGTTCATTATGCAGAGAAATATTTGGTTCTAAAACAAACGGTCAACACGGACTTTTGACTGAAATTTTTAGGTTAAAGTAATTTACGCTGATTTCTTTAAGTTTTTTTTTTTTTTCGTATTTGTTATCATTTTAATGCAAGAACCCTGTTTCATAAACCTCTACTACTATGATTTATTTCATTAAGAAAACACTGTTTTTAAATTAACAGTATTTAGTCTGATTACTTCCTAGTTCTTTCTAGCGTTTCACAAGGTAGTTATTTGTCACCTCTTTTGTTTTTAGTTTTTGTTAATGGTTTTCCGTTTATCTTGAGTTATTATCAGTTCCTTATTTTGCAGATTATATCAACCTTTTACTTTAAGTAAATTCTTTAACTAATTGTACCTCCAGGAAGACATCGGTTGAACAGTTTTATGGATAGTTAATTTAAGTTTTAAAATACAGTACTTCGAATAATTCAACAATTCGTATAGTCTTCTAGTAATTAATTATTTTATTGACAGGGTTCACTTTATATAATCTTATAATAAAATGGTTAGTTTTGTATTTCATAAAAACATTGTATTTCCGTTATCATGCTGGAAATTTAGCCTGTAAAACGATTAAATTGTTATGCTAAATAAAGCATGATTACATTGATTTTAAATTGACTTTCTCTAAAAAGTTAGTATTGTTGCTCTATTGTTCGTTTTGTTTTAGAGTATGGTACAGTTTTCTAGAACTCATTCACCCTTGTCAACAAGACTTTGTTGGAACAAGCCTAAAGAAAATTTCTTAAGCTTAGTTTTGTTATTCCAAATATTGATTGTGCTCTGCATGATGGTCTTTATTGTTTTTGGTGTATTTGATGTTAAATCATTAGCGTATAAAAGAGTAATAATGTGTTTTTCATCAACATTTATAAATCCTTAAATTTATTTTCCTATATTATTTAACAAATCTAACTTTTTGTGCCTTAACAGAACTAACGCTTTTTTCATTATTTTCTCATTCTAACTTTACTTATTCTACGTTTAAAAATGGTAAATGGTATGAATAATACGAACATTAATTTTCAATGATTTAACCATAACTCCTTATTTAATTTTAATGTTATTTTATATTCTTTAAAAATTATTATTACTAAAATTATGTTTTTTATTATATTTATGTTTAATAATTTTACTTGTAATTTATTATTGTTAATTTTATTTGTCATTTATCTCTATGCACATATTTTTAATTGAGCTTTTTTCTGTATCATTTAAGTATACAAATAAATAATGTGATTTAAATTATTTTATAAATTAAAATTAAAGAGTACAATTATATTTAAAAATATTGATTATATTTTAGGAAATTAAATAACTATAAAAATGCTATGAGATGTTACATTGATTTATTTATATACGTATAGCATTACAGCTATGCTTATAATGACCATATTTGTATAAAAAAAGTATTGTTATTCAATACAAATATACATTATTATATATCTAAAATGGCTTTTCAGGCTTAACTTTTTTTTTTTTTTTTAAATAAAAATTGTATACAGATATGTTAATATAATATATATATATTGTTATAAACCCCTTTATCATAATACCGAAAAAATATATAAATTTAATATAACACATACATTTATGCAACATAAATTATTCGCATAGTTTTATAAATTAGTGTATATGCGATGTCTTTGTAAAAGGAATTAACATAATTTGTCATCACAGGTTAGAATTCTCTGAATAACAATTTTTTTCTGAAAATATTACTCATTCCACACAGAACACCGTGCAAGTACCTAAAAACAAAGTTATTAACAAACTCTTTTCATATCAAATTTATAATTTTTAATTATGTATTAAAATATAATTGTAAAATAGTATACACAAGTCACACTCATATTTTCTTCTAAATCATATGGCACAAAATTTAGCTCACATAGGAGTACGTTAATTTATATGCCACGATGACTCAATATCAATTTTGAGTTCTGACTTACAAAATGTAACGATTATGAAGTTTTTACTAATACTAAAAATGATGTAACTGTATAACTGAAATTATAATTATATTTACGGTACCATTACAACAGTGATATAAATATATTTAATTTTCTTCAGTTAATGATATCTATAACTTATAGTACATAATCCATTTAATGAAAGACATTTATTTATTTAAGAACTATTAACTTTTTTTAATAATTTTAAGGCGTTAACAAACAATATTTAAAAAAATGAAAAAAATTATTTTTATTATTTTTGAAATGTACTATCTTTTTTTAATAATGATATGCGTTATTATTAACTCGTTATCCCATAGTGGAATATCTTTCGGAGTACTTCGATGTATACAAATTTGATTTTGGACAAGTATACCTATTTTATATACCTACTTCGTAAATTATAAGTATTTCAACTATATAGATAAGCATAGTTGAATAGTACAGGGGTACTAGTGGTACTACACAAAAAGTTGCTACGCTATTCAGATTTTCTAAATTTTAAGTACTTACGATTAATAAATTACTAGTAAAAATATGATTTTCATAAATCTAAATAATTCAAAAAATACTTTGCTTTAGAATAATCAATTAAAAATGTACGTTGGCATAAAAAAAGTAATTAATTAAATAAAAATGACAACAATATAAATATAACCGTATACTCGTAATATTATATAGTGTTTTTTAACGGCTTAAAAATATGCAAGAGAAATATTTTCAAAAACATTAGTGGTTTTTAAAACAAAGAGAATCTTACATCAAATAAATTATTACACGAATAGACAAACGATTGACGATTCTAAATTTAATTTAAACCTAAAGATTTATAAATTATTTTCGAATAACTAACGTACGATAAAATATACAATATACATATTATATACATCAATCATTAATCTTATTACATTTAATCATTGAATTTCGACATGATTTTAGGTGTTATCTGTTTTTAGTTTTTATTCATTGCATTTTTTTGTATGTATTTTAGTAATTTATTTACATAATACAAACCACTATATATGTGTGTGTGTGTGTTTGTTTATGTAAATTAATGAAATGCTGTTTGTTGCTAAGAGCATAATTTTAAAATGGATAGAATGATTGGACTCATTTTATTTTTTAAACATTCTTCATAGTCCGAATAAAGTTTACTCAAAAAGAAAAATTGCGAAAGTTTGTCTGAAAAACTGAAAAATTTGATAAAGACTTGCTGAAAGTGCTTTTTTGATAGAATTTTTGTATAAACTCGAGACCTCGAGCTTATATAACGTTTACCGGAAATGAAACCTTCCGAACAGCTTTTTCTAAACAACGTTCAATCTTTTGAATGCATAATTATTAATACATCACAACTCTATTCTTTGACAAAAGTTCTTTTATAATAATTCAAATGATTTTTCCATAGTTCGTGCTTAAGTAAAATACGTATCATTTTAGTTATACCTAATAATAATATTTCATTTATATACATACATTTACTCTGGTTAAATAACAGTATTTTGTTGGTATTTCATATTATTAAACAGGTAACACACTATTGTAACTCGTTTATGAATACATAGAAACAATATTATTATGTATTTTTAAATTTTACTCTATTTTGGTTTTTATTTTTTTTATAATTATTAAGTACAATTTACAAAATAATACAATTCACACTGCTTGACATTAGTTATCCTGATTCACAACTCTACAGTACCAAGTTATATAACCAGTTAAAAAAAAAAAAAAAAAAAATAATTATGATCATCATAGTATAACGATAAATATTATCGTATTATCAATACGTTTCTAACACGTACCACGTAAATTTGTAATTTATTTTATAAACTATAAATGTATAACTAAAACAATAATTAAGGTTTTGATGTTATTAATAAAAGAAATAAACAATTCGTCTTAAGTTATAGAAAAAATCATCTAAAGATTAATGTTTTGTAGATTTTAAGGAAATTAATATTTAAACACTAAACGCGAAGCAATCATGTATCAATAAAAATTTACAATGAAGTTGACTACTTTAACAACATCTTTTGTGAAATTATTATAAATATTTTACTGGTTTTTGTTTTTTAACTTTTTTTAGTTAAAGTTTTCTTATTTTCCCTATATGTTAATTTTTCCTTGATTGTATTATGTATATATTAATTAATTATTATCTTCCTTTTTAAACTTCTTATTATATATTTATTTAATTAAATACTTAGTAAAAATTTGAATTTTAATAATAATAAATATCAAAAAGGGCAAATGAATAAAAGAAAAGTGCATACTTAAAATTTAATTACATTTTGTTAACCTTTAAAGATTTTACATTTTTAAATTGAAAAATATATATTCTATTTTGATTGAATATACTTTTTACACTGATGCATGAATAATAAAATAAAATATAATTGAAACTGAAACTTAACCATACATTTTTTTAGAGTAAAAAAATCAAAAATTATATTACAATAATAACAATAAAATCAAAGTCAGTAAAAAAAAAAAAAAATTAACAATAAATATTTTTTGATAATACATTTTTTTTTTTTGAGTTATTAATGATAGTAAAATATATTAAAATTTTAAAAATTAATTTTTTTTTAAAATTACTATTAGGTACTTTTTATGATACTTCGTTTAATATAATATCATAAACTTTATTATTTTATATTTAAAATAAATTAGATTTATATTTATCTACCTTAATATAAAACATTTTGATGTTAAATTTTTATAATGTATTAAATTATGTAGTATTAAAGATAAATAATAAATTAGTACAAAAATAACAAGACTAATATAATGTTACAATCCATAATCATTGTGCTTACCTAGTATCCAATAAGCTATTTTAATCTAGATTTAAACGAGTTTACTATTTTTATTTCTATTTTACATTTTTTTCTGTGTTATAATTAATTTTATACTTTAATACTCAAAATAAAAAAATGTATTACTCATCTCTTTTTGAAAACTTTAAATCACTCCCCATTTAATAGTTATTCTTTTGATGTATCTGACATAAAGTTTCACTGGGTATTATTAATTAAACAAGTTTTTTTAACGTCTTACCCACCAAATATATAATTTTTTACGAATTGAAACGAACAATATTTATTATTTTTTTTTTATATATATAATTATTATAACCTTTAGACAGTACAATCTCCCGTTTAAATTATGAATAGTTTTAACCACAAATTTTTTAAGCAAAACTTTTATTCAATCATTGCCAAATTTTAAATAATAACAATTGTTTTTTCATAGTTAAATCAATTTATTAAGAATTTCTATGAAATATGTTTTTAAAACAATATTTATATTAATGCAATATTTATAATAATATTTGTTAGATTGTTACTATAAGAACATAGTTAATGTAGAATACTATATACTATATATATATATTTAATATTGATTTGTTTATATGTAAAACAAATATAATGATGATATGTTTTCAGTAATTTCAAACTTAAATAACAAAAAAGAAAAAAAAACATCCCTTCTCAATCAAAATCTACACCATATCAAAGTATGATAGTTTGTATTTTTTGTGACTAATATACTATATGTTAATTTTTATATTCACATACAATAAATTTAATTATCTATTAATCAAATTTACTTTAAATAAATTAAATATTACAACCATAGCAAACATTTTAATGAACTTTTTAAGTGATTTCAATGATTAAAATAATCAACACGATTAATGTCTGTTTAAACACCATATAATGTTTTTGTTACCAACGTTTGCATTGTACATAAGAGCTACACGTTTCATTTGCAAGTTATTTCAATAAAACAAAACCAAAGAAAAGTATAATGATAGTTTCTCAAAAGGTAAGCAATTAAATCACAAATGTATATGCGCTTTCATTACTGCAATTCTTGTAATTATTAGCAGACCCCCCCCCCCCCCAGGGAAAGTTATAACGAGTTTGTTGGAAAACTTAAGAAATATTTCCATTACACATTTTGATATATTATATAACTGCGTTTGTAATACGTCATTATAATATATGTACGTCCTTAAGATGAGTAGCTATGTAATATAATATCCAAGTATAGATATTAAAAGTAGTTAAGACATCCATAATATTATGCTATTATATATTATTTCACTGGTTAAATAAAACAAATATCTAACTTATGCTAACATTTGTATTAAACGGTTATGTCGAACATTTAACTTCGGACAAAAAGCATAGCTCATTGGAAATATTACAGGATTTAATTCATTTTTAACACACATTGTTGACTTTTTTTTATTAATTAAATACCTTATATAATTAAGGCTTTCCTACATCTAAAAAAATATTAAACATGTTGTATAATTTTCGGTTATACGAAAGGTAAAATTTGTCACAATCCAAACAAATATTTCTGATTTATTATTTGATTTTCACATTAGACATTTTACATTTTTATTAAATATAAATCTATTTTAAAAATTATAAATGCATATCAAACTTTGATTTTAAGACACGATCATACGGTTTTGTATAAAATTATTTACAGTATATCTGAACAATTACTTCGTTGGTTTTAGTGCATATATTTATCTTCCCAAAATTATAAATAGGACTTATAGATAGATATCATATCTCGCCTTATCCGATATGAACAAATTATCGTACAGACGTAGTCGACATATTTTGTTTCACGTTCATAAATACCGAAAAAAAACGCTAAATAATTAAAACACGTTGTGAAAAATACCCATGGTTTTGTGGATACGTGTGGAAATGTGTGTTATGTATTTTTGAAATGGCGATGCTGCAGTGTGACGACGTGGGGTTTTAGGTTTTGTAAAGCGTGAACAGTAACACGGGAATGTATTGAACGAACTGTTGGGATACTTTTGAATATTGATAGCTGTGTCGCCTCGTTTCGTCACCGTAGCCCATAGCAAGCAGGTAATTCATTTACAAGGAAATTGAATGAGACAACCGTCACGTCCTCCACCCCCTCCAACCCTTTGGATTGAAACTTTTATTTTTGTTTTGTTTATAGCGATAAACACGAAAAAAAAACAATGTCACCATATCCCATGCAACCAAACAATTTATTTTCTCACCTGGTTTTTGCGTTGTCCTATCATTGGTATTTGCTCTAACGCTACAGTTCACGAGTAGACATAAATTACAATCTTCTCTCTTAATATAGTGATAATCTGATTGTGAAATGTATAATGGTACCATCAAACACCGCAATTTAGTCATTTACTTTAGTGAAAGGTGTATAAATTCACTACAGACATGAGAATAAAGTAAAAATACAATTTCAATGGTTGATTTTGATGAGAGTTTTTTTTTTTGTTAAATGTTTCTTTTTCTTTTTTTTTTTTTAATCTCTGTTAGCCATTTAATTACTGCTTTTTAAATAATTTTAAAACTCTCATATAAGGAAAAAAACAAATAGTATACATTAAATATAAGTTATTTAAATTAAGTATTAGGAACACAATAAGAATTAAATGTACATAAAAAATGGGTATGGTTCTTTCATATAATATATATTTAGGATATATATATATATATCTTGTTTGTCTTGAGAATTCGATAATTTTTGCTTCTTTACCACATCTAAAGGCTAAGATCGTCTTTCAGTGATGCATGTAAGTTTGATTAGGCTTAAGGTATAAATAACATTCAACAAATATGTATTTAGCCGTACATTTATAATTACATATATCATATTTGAGTTAAATGTTTTAGCTCATGAGATATGTTTATAAGTTATAAGTCATATTAATGATGTATAACTATAAATCTATTCAGAATATCGTACTAATATATATTCACTTCTTTCAATTAAATGTTAAATTTGCAACTCATATTAATCAATAATACACCTACAACACTTAAAACACTTAAAAGCAAAATAATTCTCACCCTATTTTTTTTTTTTAACACAAAAGTTTTTCATGGTAAAGTAATTATAAAATATATAGTTGATATATTCAGTTATTAGTTTATGTTAAAATCCAACTTATATATTTATATTAAATCGATTCTTATTATATTTCTCTTCATCGAAATTATTAATTTGTATGTAAATATAAATAAATGAATACTTGATTAGTATCAAATAATATGGTTAATTAACTTATCGTATTATACCTATAATTAATTAACGATATATTTAAAAGGCAAACTAACGTATTTGTTATTCACCTATTTTAAAATACCCAATATTTATACACCTTAATAATATAATTTTTTAATGAGGGGGTCACATTATCATTTAATTTTCATATACGAGTATAAGGTCTAATATTTTGTAAAGTTGAAAACCATGAATTCGAAATGATAATTTATTTATTTTCTAAAAATAATATACTTTAATTTTACAAATTATAGGAAAAGTAATATTTTAGTGGAATACTGAATCTTAATTTTTTTTAGTTTTATGTACTTACAACAATAAAAAGTACCTTACGTGGTGCTTCTGGTTCTGTTCAACTTTATCATAGAGCATATTGCGTAATTAAGAAGATTAAACATTTTCCATAGGTATTTATGAGATAAACAGTTTTTTTGCACATCATTAATTTTTTTTTTTTTGAAATTCTTTGAATTATTATTGATTTATTTTAACTGCATCTATTATTTTTCGTTTCACTACTTTTTTCATATACTTCACAGCATATTATACAAGTTTTTATATAACGTCTTAAAATATTTTTGGTATTGAATGAAACTAGCTAACCAAAACTGACTAATAATAAAAAATATCTAGATTCAAACATAAATAAAGAAATAAAACTGTATATCATTACGATTATATGATATTTTATCGGGTTTATAGGATAAAAAAAACAAGATGGTACACATAATTTATGATAGAAAATTTACCATGACTTTTAAACTGTACATGTAAGTCCTATACAAAGCTTCTAAAAATCATCAAATATCATACTTACGGTACTTGATTAGTGAATAATAATAATAAACATAACATGTTTAATAGTATAACAATTAATAACAATTAATGTGTACCTGTATAAATATGCATTTAAACTTGTACAATTAAGTAAATGAATGAATTTACGTGAAGAATAGGTAATTTTATTTAAATTACATGATAAGTTATGACCAGCCGCTACTTTGGAACTTCTGGTTTTCATCACAGGCGTATTGATTTACCAATTTATTTTACTTATTAATATTTACGAGTATGTGGATCTTGAACCTAGAAGCTTTACTGCAGTAATACTACATAAAATAGAGTCACAAGAATATTAATCTTTCACAGACGATTTTATTTCTTATGTATAAGAAAGCAACAGTAAAATAAACTTAGGGAATTTATAAGCTGTAAGAAATTTATATTAGTATATTAACTTAATCATAAGAATTATAATCGAGTAAATCTGGAATTGTATCATCAATAAATAAACAAAATATTACAAGTTTTAAAAGCAAATGACTTTAAACGAGTATACAATAAAATATATTTAAAAATATAATAAATTATGCTGCTAAATTAAACGTTTTGAAAAAAAAAAATAAGGTAAAAATATTTCTGTAATTTGGATTAGGAATTCGATTGTGTTGTTATTATTATTATTATTACTAAAACAGTTTGATATTAATAGATATTAGCAAATTAATGAAATTCTACTGTTTGTAATATTATTCAAATGTTAAGCTATGATAAACAACGTACTTATAATTAAATACTTAATTCAAGGCTTTTATTTTAATAATTTTGAAATTTAGATTATTATATATTGATAAATATCACACTATATTGTGTACAATATGTGTCTTATTATTTTTTTTTTTTTAATTGAATTAAATTAAAAACTTCCAAGACAACCGGCATATCGACCAAGTTGATTATTTAATTGCAATCCAGAACCATTTAAGTGTTATATATTGAATAGCTTTTAACTAAAGGCATAGTGCAATTGAAGTGAATTCCTCGTTATATTACTGCAGAATAAGACAGGCATGGATGATATACTATTAATGCTATTGTTTATACTCCATACTAACAAAGGAAAATGACGAAAATACATTATCTAAAATAATTATTAAGGTTATCACAGTTATTTTCAAAACAATTAAGAAATTCTCTGCATAGTATTTTTTTAAGTGCCGTCAACCGTTAGAATCCAATTTCCAATAAAGAGTAATAAGAGCTAAATTTCACATTAGAAGCACTCTTTCTACCAAAATATAAATACCAAATTTAAATTACGTAAAAAAAAAAAAAAAAAATAAAAGATGTAAAACCGACATTTTAACTTCTTTGCTGAGAATCTAAAAATAAAAAAACTATATATTATCGATTTTCAATGTTGGACGGGGCATTATTTAGAACGAAGTATATTTATTTCATACAACAAACAACTATAATATTACAAAATTCATGTTTGTATGGTACGTAGTAATGTGATTTAATTATAGTTATAAACGTATTATTCACAACAGGAAGTTAAAGGACCATCCGGTTAAGACACAATGTACCCTAGTTGTTATCCGAATAGAACAGGAAGAATATTTTGTATTAAATTATATAAAATAAGTTTTCGTTATTTCAGCGTTCTATAGTAACGAATATGAATAGGTACGGTTGCATATTCGATTTATATTACAACTAACTGTATAAGCCGCTATTTAAAAATCTTGAGTTAATACGGCCTTTATATAATCAGGTAATTTCATTTTGAATTATAAACATGTGGGTATAACTCATTATATGGTAAAAACACTAAAAGTTTAAGCAAAAATTATACCTAGTATAAAGTGACTGAAAAGTAGTTTGTAAATAACTTTCATAATATTTTACAGGGGATTTACGTTATTTGTTTCATATAAGTTTTAAAAAAACTGTATAAAACTAATAATTGTGATATTTTTTTTATTTTTTTTTTTTCGTTTAACAATATTCCAATTGTATATTACAGGTATTTAAATACGTGCCGGTATGAAATCACTAAAATAGTCAAAATCGAATAATTAATTAAACATGTGTGTATAAAAAAAAAAAAAATAAATAAAAAAAAAAACAATGGTATTGAAACAAATATTGACAATTTCACAAATATACCCAACTATTATTAATGAAACAATTTATTATATACCTACAATATACATTATTATACGTATCATATTTCATACAGAGCAAAAAAAAAAAAAAAATCCAACCTTTATATTTCCTGTATTATTGTTGTCACTTGTCATTCACGCGAGTAAAAAAAAAAAAAAGCAAAAATAATTTATTCAAAATGTTTTCATCCCGTTCGTTTAAAACTGTTATACATAATAAATTGTCTCTTTAACCTTATTCCGAAAAAAATGTTCATGCTGCTCGGTTTTCACGACGATTGTACACGCAAGGCCGCAGTAAATTATTACGATACTAGGACTGTTATGACACTGTTTATTTTATCACACGGACGTAGGTAAGTGTTTACGAAGTGTTCGGACAACCCTTCGTAACATTAGATTTTTTTTTTTCAATAAATCACTCGGTTTATACCTAATATCATTATAATCACACTATCGCTCAACTTCGTTTATATTTTATAATGTTTAGTAAAATATATTTTCTAGAAACATTTCATCACTCAGGTTTTTCATTTTTTCGCGATCTACTACAATATTCGCCTTTCTCCCCTTCTAAAATACTCTAACCCATCGACCGCACCCAATAGATACATTTATTTGTATACGTTGTAAAAAGAAACGTGATTCGCCACAACGGTTAGAGTAACCATTCGGGCCGAATGGTAAGCAGGGTACAGCGGATTGCAGACATGGTGTATAATGAGTGTTGAGAGTTTAACGTATTATTTACAATAACAATGCGTTATCATTATGTATATTTAAACTTTAAACGGCACGTTATAATGTTACGATCATTTTGTAACACGAATTCCGTTGTATTAAAACTTTTGCGAAACCGATCATCGTTTGTTTTTACCGTTATTGTCAAAAGAATACGTCCCAGAAACCTTCTGTTTTCATTAAAAATATATAAATAAATAAAATTAAATAAAACTTTAACAAAAAAATAGAATGCGTGCTAGTATTATAGTTTTGTGCGATAAATTATTAAAATATTTTTAATGCTGATTTATTATAGTATAATATGCATTATGCATGATACAGTCATACATCAAGACCTGCAGTCTTCATGGCATTTATTTTTCATAAATAAATAAAATACATGTTGACACCTTAATTCTCTGAAGGGCAGTTAACCTGTGTGCAGACCAAATAAAGATAAATTTATATGACGGTCAAAGAGGAACCATTACCGTAAATTTTCCAAGTTTAATTCGTCGTTTATCTGTGAAAACTGTTGGCGTTTACTAGACCAGAGCAAGTCAATAAAAATAAAATTTAATTTAATTTAAAAAAAAGTAAAAACCATTACTACCCAAGAATCTGATTACTGGGTACGGCAGTTTATCGAAAATACATTTATGTTATAGACGAATAATGAACCGAAAAAGTACTCATTCGTAATAAGTAACGCATGTGCGTGCGTGCATATTTGTGTTTTATTCGCATTGTTTAAATAGGTTTCCCGCATTTGAGACATCCTCATCATTTTTTTCTCCTTTCTATGTTTAAGAAACAAACAGTCAACTTTATTGGTAGGTTTTGCAAGGTATACATCTATATTATATCTACGTATCTACTATCTATCTATCTATCTATATATATATATATATATATATATATATATATATATATATATTATTGTTGTTTTTGCCGTTAGTCGAAACGATAATCTTATCGTCGTTATAGACGCTCGTGTAAATTGGCTCACGGTTAACATTACCCCGGTAAACGCTGTAAGGTGTGCAATATTAAGCTATATTTTTTATGACTTGGCCAAAAAAGCGATTTGTCATCGCATACGTTTCTTCGCTAACTAACGGCCATAAATCTAAAAGTACAAAAATCCTTTTAAATAAATATCGAATATACTGGTAACGATGTCATCATTAACTCATATCATAACAGTAGATAAATACACGTTTTCACACTTTATGAATGTACGCGTATATTATACAAATTACTTCTTATTACGATAAAAATATTATTGTCATAGGTATTCTATTTGTTTTTCTATTTGTAAGCACAAAAATATAAAAGTAACTTATTTTTATTTTTTTAAATGTCATTAAAATCTACGTATGTCCGATAATTTTACAACTCTATAATTTCCTATTTTAGTACTACTGTTAGACATATTTTAAAATTATACATTAATTATTATTCACGTATATGATACAAATACTTACCGACTTTCAATAAGTAATAACTTATAAGTAATATTACAATGGAGTTTTATTTGAATTATTAACTTTCTATGATATATTATGACAGTGATGTAGACTAATACAAAATGATATTATTAAGATAGGTATACATACCAAGCAAATAACTACCAATATCAACAAAATTAATGTACGGATTTGATATAGCGAAGGTTTTGATTAAATTACTGATATAGTATTACAGGACTAAATTACTATTAGATCCATGTATACGAAATTAAAATCAAGTCAAAATTATACATTTTATACAATAAAAACTTACCTAATAAAACAATATTTCTATAAGTATCACATATTTTTATTTTTTTTATTGTTAGACCATTTGTCTAATTTATAATAATTTAAATATTAATGATCAGTCAAAATGTATAGTTTTTGTGTTTATTTACTTTCTGAATAACATCAACTATACAAAATAAAGAACTGATTTTGATTTTAATTTTTCTCAAAAACACATTACCAACAATATAATTCTAAATACACTCATTTGAAGGTAAAAAACACGTCATCAAATTTAACTATTAACCTTTACTTCATAAAATTGTCAATATTGAACTTTTCTTTTAAATGAAATGTATTTGGTTTGTACGTTTTCATTACTGTTATTTTTATTTTACGAACTTTCAAAATATAAATTAATGTTGTATTTTATATTAGAACTTTTGTAATCAAAATTCCAAAATTTTTGTCTTAAGTTTTAACCATTTGACAAACCATTAAATGTTGATCGAAACTCAACCTCCGGACCCACGAACGCTCTTTCGCTTCCTATTAAATATTAATCATTGTTATAGTTTCTACTTTCTAGTAAGATGTTTATTTTATTTAAATTCGTAAATTTGGATGTCATCAATGTCATTGATGTATTGACATTGATTGAACTATTTTCAATGTTTTAAAATTCAGTATACAGTATAAATTATAAAATAATAATAAAAAATACTTTTTGTATAATCTGGTGAATTTTGTGGTTTTATAACTTTTATCGTACTATAAAAAGTAAAATATATAGTATATAGTTATATATGTATTCCTTCAAAGTTAGAATTTGTAATTTAATTGTATATGATTAAATTCTAAACTTAAATTATTAAATTATTTATTGGTTCCTTGAGAATTTTTATTTTAGGTGCTTTTATGTATATGTTACTTAAGAACTTTTATTTTTAGGTAATTGTTTTCATTTTTTCTTTGAAAATTTTTATATCAAAATTATTATTATTATTATTAAAAAAAAATATAATAAACCTATTTAAAAATTCTGTTATTAGTGTTTCAATGAAACGTTTTAAAAATGTTATATAACTTTTTAGACCCCTGGTAAAATCTGTGTAAAATATTTTCAAAATTTATATTTTATACTGATTATTCTATCCGAGAAACTGATTACATACAAATAAATGAGATTAAAAAAAAAAAAAAAAACACTATACCTATATAAATAATATTTGAATATAAACCTTAATATTATATTTTTGAACAGCGCTAAAAATCCACATCGATGTTTTTACTATATAGCATACAGTGCATTCCAAATTTAGTTAAATATTATTATTATGTAAATTATTACTTATTTATATATATATATATATACCCTCGGTATGCTTTTAATACATTCTTTAAAACTACAGTATTATGAAACAGTTAAGAATAATTATGTTATTTGTAACTATCAGCGGTAGATCAACTCATTGGATATTCGAGAGTTTCTCAATGGATATTGCCCTAAAAACAATAAACCATTTTTAATATTCATATTTTTTTTTTCTAATCGTTGTTAACTTTATTTAACTCCTTATAGGTAATTTGATGATAAAGAAACAGGAAAAAAAACTCAAACGCGATTATAGATACTTATATTATATTTATACACCTCCTAATTATAATTTCAGACGTAAGTATTATAATTATTATACCATATATACTAGAATTATATGGTAGTATCATAATATCACTAATAAATTATAAAAATGATATATATATTTTTTTTTTTTACGATAGTTGATTTTTAATTAAAATTAAAAGTAGTACGTCAAAAACTAATTGTAAAATACAACGTTTTGATAAATCGTACATAGATGTAATTATTTTTATAGTTGTTTTAGTACTGTTTCTTCAGCTTCTTGTGATCAACTTGTAAGTAAACACTAATTCAATTTTTTTACTGATTAATAATTAACATATCCACGTATTTTATATCTAACTACTAACTAACTTGCTTAATACAGCCATAGTTTTCCTTTTAACGATTTAAGTAAATAATGACATGGTGTCGTGAGCTAAAATAAAATCCAAAAGCTTTCGTTGACAGATCGAATGTTAAAAATCGTGTGCATCAACAGAATAACGCATAACAACCGCGCGCCAATCTATTTAAAATTTTCATGCTCCGATTCTATTCCCAAAGCACTTCATGTAACAATTTTATACCAGTTTCCTGATATCAGGTACTTAATTCTTATAATAACAATATATTTTTCGGTCGATCGTTGTATCTATACGTATAATACAATATAGTTATCGTGACAGTAATAATAAATATTTTCTGTTATATTGACCATAATAATAATAATAATAATAATAATAATAACAATAATAATAGTATTCGAAAAGTATTATTATTGTTGTTGTTTTTATTTGTGCGAGCGCACTACCGACACGATAGCTGTATTTTATTATAATGATTTTCGTCGATCCCGTCTATCCAGGTACTATATCATATACACAGTACCACGTATAATAGTATTTCAGCTTAATATCATCGTGATACGTTTAAGGTCTGCGCATCCGGTGCATGTTCGATTGGATGGTTTTAAAGTCTCGCGTATACCAACCATGTGCGTATATGAACCGCGTATATATATACATAAGTATATACTCTTCCGCGCAGTTTTATAGACCAATATTACATCTAAGTGTCACGGATTTCAGTTCAAGCGATAAAATCGAAACGTCTTCGAAAACTTTATTGTATCGGGACCGACCACCGTTCCTTCAGGCGAAAAAAATCGGATTCTGGTGAACGAATGGTGTTCAACATTAGTGACACGTGCTAGTGAATATTTTCCGGGACCATATCGCTTTCTCGGTTACGTACGTGCTCAGCACGTCGCGAGTCGCCGCGGTGATGAGATGACTGCATACCATTCCCTATGTAAACCACCATATCGTGTTCATGATATAATCGAGAGCATCGAGTATTTCTAATACTACTATTCATTATAATATTGTGACATAATAATCTAGGGTTGTATATTATATCGTTTATATCTTTTGTAAATCGTAATTAGTAGCTATATAATTTATTATAAATCTGTAAATGTATAATGGGGCAATTCTGTTGTTACGCAATTTATATCAACGATTTTTTTCTTATTTTTATTTTTATTTTTATTGTTTTTTTTTTAACTGATAATCAAGCCCTTAATTGATCAAATTGTGTGTGAAACAAAACTCAGATGTTATTTGACGAATAATCAGTAACGTCATTCAGTTGTCTGACCAAGCAATATACGTATGCATTGATCAATGCATACATACTATCAAGGTGAGTGTTAGTCCGCAACTATAAAATACTGATATTGAAAGCATAGCTACTATTAGGAACTGAAGAACTACATAATATATATATATATATATATATATTTGATTTTTCTTATAAAATTATAAGTGAGCGCATTATTATCTACTTTCTAAAATCTTATTGTTATTAATTTGTAGAAACTAATTCAAATACATTTATAATCAATAATATAAGAATATAAATTAAATATTAAAAAAAAAAAAAGAAGTTTTAATTTTAATGAAATGATTATGTATCTATCTATTTATAATTCATATATAAATAACTGATTAAGCTATAGAATTAATCACGTATTTATTATCACTCAAATATCAGGCTAAGGCCTGTCATATCTAGATATTTTTTTTTTATATAAGTATAATAATAAAACTTTCAATAAAATACAAATTTTATAGAAATTGTTTACAATTAACTTTAGTACAGTTAATAATAATAATTTATAAACAGGTCCCCGAATAAATACGATCGCCTTAAGCGATTTCTTATAAAAGGTCATTTAATTGTTATTATTATAAACATTTGTTAAAGGTACATTAATTTTATTTTTTTTATTGATAAAATTTTCTTGAAAAAATTGATTAACAGTATTAAATACCGCAATTAATTATATCAATTAAAATATATTTCTATAATAATTTCAAATTTGTATTTAAACGGAGCAAAACATTTTTCCGGTCACTGTTACTAAATGCAGTTAATAAATAATACCTACCCAAAATTATAAAATATATAAATGATTATTTTAATTTAGTATTAAATTAATCAAACACTTATTGTTTAGTAAGATATTCAAAAATATATTTATAAGCAAAATTACTTATATATACAATTTTCTTAATATCGCTACAAAAAAAAAAATAAAAATAAAATTCAAAAAATTTAAACATTTTGGTTAATTCTTCTCTAATAGTCACAAATTCTTTAATTTAAAATTTAATAACTTAATAACTGTACCTTCACTCAGATCTTAAAATTAAAAATAAATGTAATACATCGATAGTAAATTTATGAACAAAAAAAAATTTGGACATGCGCTGATAAAAATGAAAAAATCCATAGATGTAACTCTTAAAAAAAAAAAAATAAAAAAGTAGATGCAAAATTTAGTTTTTATTACATATTACATTAAGTGATAATGACCTCACGCTGACTGCGAACTTTGACTTATATAATATTTTTATATTGTTTTCAGCTGAACGCTTATGTATTTATAATTTTCATTATCACATTTGAAAGCGGTTGACACTGATACACGAAGCACTTATCCATTTGGCAAACAAAACATTTCCTTGCCAAAATCCTGTTTTATATAGTTTTCTATCGGATAATCATATTTTCTACCCTTAGGCACTGTTTTAAATAAAGTCATGACTAAACGTAAAACAGATTAAAAATAAAATAAAAATTTAAAAAGTACACTTAAAAATAATTGTAGCAAAGATATAATAAACAAAAATTCCTCTCTTTCTAAACGACTTTTATAGTGCAATAGATGGTTTTATTTTCCAATGAATATAGATGAGACTGACGAGAGAAGAATAATGTGGCCAATGTAAAGCTTGCAAAACTGTCAACCCAAGAGACCGACGATAAGAACTCATTAGGGTCTTGCAAGGGTTTGTTTGTTTTTACGCACTTTTATGAATATGCCATTGAATAATTTATAACGGAATTCTACTCACCACCTCGTCATCTTGGCCATTATATATTACGTACTATGTACCCTGCACCTGCCCGCCAACACCTATTGCCAACGAAAAAAACCAGCAGTATAATTACCACTAACATTTTGGACAATAAAACCCTCGTCTTAGGTACACGACTTTCACGGGTCTCCATTATTACTTCACTGGACATTATTAGAGGGTTATTCTATTACATTTCCCGTGAACGTGAATCCATCTCCTTTTAATAATAAACCTTGCCCAGATTATTAATTCATTTTGTACGCGGTTGACTACAATTTTAAAGAAAGAAAAAATGAAATCAATTCATGAACGGCTGCAGTATAATAATATAATATTGTTCTTTCTGTCTTCTGAAATATTATATTGTCTTTTTGGACAATATAATATTATAGGAAGCATCATGAAAACTATCGAAATCACTGTACCCACTTATTTAAATATGATTTTTTTTTTCATCACTGACATTTTCTGAGAATTTAATATATGTGTTTATTGAAAATAATTTTCTCTTCGATAATAATCCAACTTGATTACAACACAACATTTTAAAAAAAAAATGTTATTTTTATAATTAACATTAATTATATATCGTCTTATTTTACGTTTGGTCCGTACATTTTTAATTAAATATTTCTAATGTTTTTTTCTCCTATATATGTACATATAAAATGAATTTTAAACCAATAGTTAGTTATAACTATGAAAAATTAACACAGGTTTTGATAACGTGCTGTGTGACTGAACACAAAACATGCTCAAATAGGTGATTTATTACACATTTTATCATTCACACCGAACAGACATAGTGATTTTAAATGTGACCGGTTAATGGTTTACAAAATATAAATAATGTATAATGTATATAGTCAGTAAATATTAGAGTTATTTTAAATTTACTATTATTCACTTTCTACAAAATAATATGCTTATTATTATGTGTATTAAATATGGATCAGTTGTAGAAAGAAGTGTAAAATCAATTTTTCAATTATTGGGAGAGAAAGGTAAAATATTTATCCAGTAAGCGTAATGCGCCGCTGAAATCAGTTTTGATTGAGTGTGAACATGGACGTTAAGTTTTTTAAATTGTATGAGATGCTTCAATTCTATTTAATACATATAGGAAAAAATAAAACCTTTTTTTAATACATTTTAACTTATACACAAATAAATTACAATATTTAAATTAATATCTCAAAGATTTGAGTGTATTTTTCTTCACTACCGTAGCCTTATATACCTACATAATAAACTTTTGAGCAATATTATAATATATTTTTGCCTGTTGATGAATATTTCTATACCACGCACGTTAAAAATAGGTAAAAAACATCCGAAATGTACTATCGTTATAAATATTATAATTCATAACATAAACGTATATAATACAGCAGGGTCTCTATAAATACCCGACACTCTCGCGCTAAAATTTTGTCCACTATTTGGAAGGAGATGATAAATGAAAAATGAACAATGTAAGAATATAATATAAGCACAATTCTACACATTCGTACCTATATTTATTCCTATATGTGTGAATAAACGTCTTGTAAGTATTATTAAAAACAAAATCAATTTATTACTAAATGAGACGGTCATTTCACATACATCGAATGAGATAAAACATAATAGTGTAAAATTCACATTGTAATTAAATATACTTAGATAATAATCACGATAAACAATATCAAAATCTAGCCATTAAAGTGTCAGTAAGTTAGAATGTCCCGTATTTAGAAGTTTTCCTACTTAGATAAGTAGTGAAAACGCTCGCTATTTGAAGGTATACGCCATTTAGTGGTACCTTTCAAGGAAGGTTTCACTGTATTACGAATTGATTCATCTATTTTCATACTACATGGAATGAGTCGTGGGATTCTTGAGCATCGTAGTGCTTCAATAGTCAGCGAATATTGTTGCGAATGCTAAATGCCAATAATGCCATACGAAGATCGACTATACGATGAACCTACATATTATGTGAAACGAGATAAAACGGTAATCCACCATCGGCCTGTTTGCTTTCATTTCCCCTTATCTCACTCGACCTAAAAAATGCTTTGCATCGAGTGGAGGGATATGGTGATGGTGGTGGTGGTGTGGTCTAAGTAGCGTACGGGTAATAATAAGAAGCGGTCGCGGTATAGATACCACGTGAGAATTTATTAAATTTAAACGACCGTTCCTGTTTGGATAGTAATGTACCGAAGTAAATATTTTGAGTGATATCATTTGAATTAATAAATAAATCTATAATGCTTGGTTCTAAGTACCAAAAAATATTTATTATTAGGTGTTTGAAAAATAGCTGAGATGTCGAATAGAAATACATGATATCCTTTGAATGCCGTCTGACTGAGTTAAGCACTGTAGCTATAGTTTTAAAATTTTCATTTATTTACCATGAAACCGTAAAATCGTGTATATAATAAATTGCAATAGAAGAACCAATCATAGGCACTTCTTATAAATTACCATAATGCATCATAGGTGGTTTGGATTATTATACACTAAGTGCTGACTTATATTATTCAAACTCTGAATAGATAGTAATTGGCACAAAGTACTTACACTGTATTTAAAGGGATTAATATTTTATTACACGATACAATTATTTATAGTTAGGTATTATTATTATTATTTAAATTATTTAAATTATAAGTCTTCAGTATTTTAATAAAAAATGTATCAAACACAGAATTTCTCAATATGTTCAAAAAAAAAATTACGTACTATAATGAACATATAATTCGGATCATTTTTTTTTGAAGGGGGGGAGGTGTTCAAATATTTTTAATATGTGAATTAAAAATACATAATCATATTATTATTTTAATAATTATATTGTACAGTACAAAATATAATATAATAATGTATACGAACAACAAATAATGAAAACAATAGTAAAATATAGTTTTAAATCATAAAACAAAGTCAACCTTACGTATAATTTTGAAAAACAGACTAAACTCATAACTAGCGAACAATTATAGCAATAAACCAATTAAACCCATCGTCTAACAAGATTGTGATAAAATTTTAACAAATTTAAGATAACGTGTAATGATTAGTGAGAAACTGGGAAATGTACAAATACTTAAAATAAACTGTAGTTGTACAACTATACATAAAGTTTGTAGTTAGTCTTGGTTATATTATAGTTATATGCTAAGATTAAAAATTTTGGAGAAGAGGAGATAACTCTTAAACTCTTTTATATACCGGCTTGTAATAAGACTAGTAATAAGGACTATAAATATAAATAATACACACGTTTATCTCTTTAAAGTATCATTAAGTACAAGAATACATTTTATTTATAAAAATATGCAAAACACATTTTTATGTTTTTTTTTTTTTCAAAATTTAAGTTTTTAAGTTTTTATACGGTTAAAGCTCTTTATTTTCGAGTTTATAAAAATGTTAAGTTAATCTCTTTCTCATTATAGTACTGAAAAAAATTATAATAGATTTAAATTTTTATATAGTGACACAATTTATTGTACATAAAACTATATGATAATTTGTATAATATTGATCAGTAGGTATATTTTAATTTGACAATATTCAAGTTTATTTAGTATTAAAAAGTATGTTTAGTTCGCCAGCTATAAAAATATTATGTTTAAAGTTTTTAAGAACAGTAAAAACTTATTAAGCGATAAACTAAATAGATATGACTAATACTGTTTTTTCCAATATTCAAAATAAGCTGATAATAAAATTGGTTCCCGATAATAAATTCAATTCTTTAAAGCAAATATTTATAAGCCAATATAAACAAAAAATAAATCTAGCATTTGATATTAATCGATATTATCCAATAATATTCACTAAAACATTTTAGTTATTTAGTTTTAATAAAAGAATTACTTTTTTTTTTTTTTAAATGTTAGTTATTATTCTGCGTAAATACTAAAAAATAATGCACGAAATAAACAATGAACACGATGTTTTTATTTTTTAAACACTCATTGAAAATAATAATAAAAAAAAAAAAAAATCATAAACTGTCATAATAAAGACCAATATCTGAAAATACTGATTAAAAAAAAAAAAAAAAAAAAACGTGATCAAAAATTATTTTAACGCCATTGTCGTAACAATAAAAGAGAAGACTAAATTCAAACACACAACATATTATTTTCAATCTACAAAATATTATATAAATTTAAAATACGTGGTTAGGTGTTGCAGCAACAATTGTTCGTACCATGTACATGTATTATTATCATTCAACTTCAAGTATTATATTATATGGAAAGTTTGTTTAAAAAAAATATTTTATAGCAAGTTTAACTCTGGTTTAATTTCAAACTTAACAACTGAAATTTTATCAGAAAAAAAAATAAATACATACCATTTTATTATCAATACATTGAAATGTATTTTGTGTGTTTTTGTCAAAAATTTACTGTACCTATTAATATAACAAAATATACCTTTTATCATTCTTTAAGCAAACAAACAACTGATATACGGTACAAATAATAACAATAGTATTGTGTCCATTTTTCTCTTTTGGTTTAATCTTTATCATCTAAAAAAATATAAATTAAAAGATGATTGATATCTGTTAAACATAGTTTCATGAAAATACAAAATAACAATAGTGTTGCGAGTAGACATTGTCAGAGGATATCATACTTCATATTTCATCACATAAATTGTATAAAAGTTGTTCCAAAGTATATTAAATGACAACCATTTATCATCAAAAAATAATCACAAGATTTAAAGTAAGGCAAGAAGGACGCGTAAAGTTATAGTGACATCATATTTTCATTGTTGATTTTTTGTAAAAGACTTTGCGTTGATATATCGATTGATCGCTACTTAACAGACAATTAGCTTAGAATATATTGTATATGAATTCATTGTTCATAACATATCTCCCTTGATTTGTTTTGTACAATATTATATTATATACGAAATATACAATCATCGATTTACTCTTTTGAAAGAAAAAACCAGGGAAGTTGCTTGACGATCTAGTCACAGATTCTAGTGTATAGTAAATATTGAGTATACCTATTCATTAGGTAGGTAAATAAATACTATATTGACCTAGTCAATAATTACGGTAACACGTTCAATTTGAACTGATAAATCATTGCATAATATAAATCTATGATAATAAACGCTGACGGTGTCAGCCTCTATTTAGCCTTTAATTATATATTGTACACACAATTTATTTACATTACTATAACTGTTGGTAATATACCTATGATGAACACAATTATGCTAAAAACCTCGCATACATTCGTAATTTCTATAGTATTATAATATTATATAGATATAATTTTAAATATACACTGTTGTAGTTAATTATTGTAAGTACTTTTATGTACCATACAAAAATAACTTAAAATTAGTATAAATATAAAATAGTTTCAATTACAACTAAATAATGAATAACATTGGTAAAAAAATTCTTAATAACTCCATATGTAAAAAAAAAAAATTATAACAGTTTTTACAAAATTTACAAAAATATAATATATTAATAATTTTAAAGCTAAAAACTCATAACATTTTAAACTTAAACACCAAAGGCTTGAAAATCGTATATAAGATTATTCATAAATTTATTTGATTAGATAAAAAAAAAAAAACATCGAATAACTATACTCATTTTTTACGTGATTGAATTTAAAATAGTTTCAACATTAAATATTTACACATAAAATAATTATTTCTTCTCATACAATATTTAATATTTAATTATTAAAAATATTTATCATTGAAACTTTCAACTTTCAGCTATTACTTACATTTTTATTGTCAAAATATCGAGATATTTATACCCCGATTTTATTCATCAATCTATCAGGGCTCGTCAGTATTGACTAATAAGTTAGTAGCAGATATTAAAATATTATATAAAATAATATTTAATAATTCATTAATATATAATATATTTGAATTTATTTTTAGTAAAATTTAGTTTAATATATTGTAATATTCTTGAAAAATTAGACTGACAGATCGTTCAAATTCGTATTTAATATAATGGAATAAGTTTTCTTTAAATTTAAATTTAACACTTTTATGTCATTGTCTTACTTACTGAAGAGCTATAAGTGAAATTTCCTATATAACAAAGCGACTTGCCCGTATTTTTTTAAACATGATATATTGATATATATTATAAAATTGTTTTTTGCTAACCGATTTCGTGTAATAGTTGCAATGACAACTAAACAATAATAAACATTAAATTAATGTTATAATATTATAGTTATTTATTAAAGTAAATAGGTTGCCTCTAAAAACTAATGAATAATATGATTACATTATCATTAAAACCAAAAAAAGAAAAACGGATTGTAAAATCAGGACATAATTATTTTTTTTGTGATCGGATTTTGTATAAGGTTGCCCCTAGCAACCGATGATTTATATAATTACATCATTATTACACTTCGTTATACATTGTTTTTTTATTATGATTTAATGTTTTTCTATGTAGTAGAAAAGATATCAAATAACATAATATTACGTTTGTTAAAGTACATTTAAGGACAGTTTAAACATTATCCAAACTCAAAAGAACAGATCATGTTTTTTTTTAGTTTATTCTAATTGTTTTGAAAAATATTGGACATTTTTTATTCATGACCACCTATCTTACCAACTACCAATCATTGTAAACCAATCTATTCATCACTTAGCTCGTAGTGATCTTATTGTTTATTTGATCATTATTAATAGTTAAAACAATGTTTATTAGACTATTATTAATAATTAAAATCTAGTTTAAACGGTTATTCATAAAATACAAGTTTTATGACAATTTTTGAATGTTCAAGTACAATTATTTTCATCGTATTTTATTAAGTGCTAATAATAAATTATATTAAGTACATTTTATGCATTATTATATTTACAGCCTTTTCGAGACGCATCCAGATGTTCAACAATCCTTTATGCCATTCAAAGGAGTTGAACTAGAGGACCTAAAACACAGCAGACAGCTGAGAGATCATGCTTTAAGGTACTGTAAATATATAAAATTAAATAAATTTATTTTAACTTGTTACTATAAAATAAATATTATAGGTACTTAAGCATAATATTAGTTATCAAATTATTATTATCAATCTAAAGATAATCAAATACCTCTGCAGTTATCAAAAAGCTACACTCAATTAGGAGGTACTCTAATACTCAATATTAATTATTATAATTGGTTTGTTGGTTTTATTTTCACCTTATCTAACCCAAATAAATAAAACATAGTTATATAAATACATTTTTAAAGGTTAATATTGAATATATATTACACCGTGGTTTTTATAAATTATAATTCAATATCATAATATTTGTATGTTTTCTTGAAATTTGAAATTTATAGTCAATTATAATAACATCAATCATTACAATTATTATTTAAACTACGACAGAAATATCAATATCAATAATTACTATTTATAACTATACAATTCCATTCTATAGATACCTAATATATTATTTTATATATTTACAATTTTATAAATTGTTTTGATTTTTTCCTATTTTCAAAATTGTCGAAAACCTAATAAATATCTCTATTTTTTTATTAATTTAACATACATAATTAGTAATATTTTATTATAAAAAAAAAAAAAAAAAAAAAAAAAATTTTATAAAAAAAAAAAAAAAAAAAAAAAAAAAGAACATAATATACTTGAAGTTTCATGTATATTATACCTATTAGACATAATATCTTAATTATGTATGTGTAAGCCATTGGTCTTTGGCTCTATTTAGATTTTTTACAAAATCGACATGGTTTATCATTGATTTATAATTTACATATGCTGCCAAGATTCCTTCTTTTTACATACAATGTGACAAGTTACAACTACACAAGACTGAGCTATATGGTAACATTTTTTTTCTGTTTAACATTTTCCGGTGAACCACTGCCATAGCAATGTCATTCTATACTTTACGAGTTACATTTATGCTTTGTTATTTAGCAAAACCTTTATGTTCTACATGATTTTAACTGTAACCAAAAACCAATACCACATTCTATCACGGAGTCTGTTGACAGTTTATGTCCATTCCCATTCCAGTGAAGTTGTAGTGTTTATCCCTTTTTAAATAATTTTATGTTTAACTTTTGAGTTTTTGTCTTTTTCAATAAAATTTTTAATTACAGTAATTTCAGCAACTGTATAAAAATTAACATTTATTTTATTGTTCGTAATATTGATTTAAATTGTAAAACAACTTTTAACCCGTGTTCTACAAGCATCTGTTTTTAAAAGTTTTTTTTATGAAATATATATAAGTAATATTATTTTTTTATTAAATTATAAATAGTTAGCTTTTTAACATTCATAGTATTAACTTTTTTTTTTATTTGTCGATTACACAATTTATATCAATTTATTATCTATATTTTGTTTTATTTTATATTTTTTTTGTAATATTATACATACCAAATCAAATAAATAGTTTAAATACTTTAAATAATCAAACATTCCTTGAATACGTCCATATTGACTATAATTACTGGATAAAAGTGTCTAAAAGTACGAGTAATTCTCTATTCGAATATTAAATACTTGATAGGTTTATGCATTCAAATTGTAATGCAGGACAAAGCCAAATTCCTTCGTAGGCTATGCATTTGAATGTAGTTTTTATGAGCACGAGTTACTACTGTGCTAGGTAAAAATAACAGATCTCTTGATGTATAGGTGCCAAAGCAAAACAGTTTATAGTTATTTGCATAGAGTACGTTCTAAAATCAAATCTTAACTTAATATTATAACTTATAAAATATTAAACGACAATATTTTTAAAGCAAATACCTACATAATATTATATAATGTCGTGTTTATTATATAATAATCGCTTTGAGTATATCTGATCGGATTAGACGTTAAAATGTATTAATTTTTTATAGTTATAAATATTATAATTTATTTTAGAAACAAAATATGACATATAAATGTATTATAATATGACAATAGGATAAGATAATACATTTAGTAAAGAATCTTATAAGAACGCAATTTCCAATAATAACTTTTCAAGTAAACGAAAAAGTTTCATAAAAATATATTTGCTTATTTTATAATCCTTTAACAGGCGTTTATAGTTTGGATATAGCTCCAAGTAAATACTATTAATCTTAATTTAAATTCGTGGAATGTAAAATCTTAAATACTGAATAATAATTTCAATATTGAGAAGATAATTTCTAAAAAAATAAAAAAGAAGCCAATTAATTTAAAAAAAAAATTCAGCACAGTTTAAACTAACAGATAAAATACCAAAAACAAAGAAACCATTCAAAATATTTTAGTTTTATTAATCAATGATTCAACATCCATAAAAGTAGAATCTCTGAGAGGAGTAAGTACACTATGTACTTTTAGTAAATAATACACTGAGAAGAATAGATTATAAAAAAAAAGATTTCTTTGAAATTGTCTGCGAATAGTCAAGAGACAGGTGACAGGTATTAATAACAACGTGGTTATTCTGCTGTCAGTTAAGTAAAAAAAACTCAAAATTTAAAACTAAGAAATAGGTAATTTAACAAAACAAGCTTGCATTTGGCACGAGAAATTCAGTAAAAAACATTATACAATGTTTGAATGTTCATAGAAATGAAAAAAATTTGAGGTTATTCTATTTCGACAGCACAATACGTCAACATATAATAAATAATAAGTTTTTTGCTAGAAAAAATATCGTGAAAATGTCTTCTTTTTTTTTGAAAATAACTCTTTATAACAGATTTAAAGTTTGTTTATTAGCAAATACATCTTATTTTTAAAATACTGGATTATTTAACATTTATAACTCTTTTTTTTAAATTTTTTTGTCACTGCGTTAACCACTAAAATTATTATTCATCATTTTATAAATAAATATTCATTAATGTCACAAAATATTATATACAGTGTAGTATCTAAATTGAATTACATATATTAACTTTTATTAAAAAGAAAGAATTTTCCAAGATTTTCTTCTTGTAGGTTAAAAGCTTCATATAGGTCGATAAGGACAGTTGATGTAGGTTTAACACGAACATTTAAAATTGTTCTAGTTTTTGGAGTAAATGAAAAAATATTTTACTGTTAAATGTTTACTATATACTCGGTATAATACCGGTTACTTTATTTTCATAAGAGGGCTGTTGGACATCTTGCAGGTTAGCTTTATTGACTATTTTCAGTGTGCTGATAACGACTTCATTTGTACACTTAAAAGTAATTGGGTTTCAGAATAATATTTGATTGTAAATTTAATTTCTCTACGCTTATTATTCACTATATGTCTTCATGAAAATTCCCATAACTAAGGACAATAGTAGTATATATCCTTAAACATAATATCGATTAAACTGGATTTAAGCTCCTAGTATATTTCCATGTTGGCGTTACTTACCAAGTATCAAGTTACTTTTTCAATCTCTTCGTTACCTACAATGTCACAATGGTGACCATATCAAACGTATATTCTTATATATGTTTGAAATAATGTGGTTATCTATTTTAATTTATTGCTTTAGTGCTTGAATGAAAATTATATTTTAGATTAGCTAGTGAATTGAGTTAATCTTTACAGATATTAATTATTAAATAAATTATAAGTATTGAGTTGTGTAATTAAATTTTATAGTGCCCCGTCTCATATGTTCTTAGTGCATGTATAAGTTTAAAATTAATTTTAATTAATTTTACTTATAATTTAAGTTAAGTTAGTTTGTTGTTCTTATAATTTTATTTTTAGTAGATAGTGTTTTAATTTCTAGTAAACATTTATCATGGCTAACACCATAACGTAGTAAAAATACTCGTACAATTAACTTTAACTATAAAATCTTATTCATATTAATTAAGTCATTGATTAAGTTTATTTGAAAACTAAATAAATTCTATATGTAAATAAAATACAAAAATATTGTTATCAAATTTAAAACTAACTTTGGATATTAACTCATACTCAGGTACAGGTATACAGTAATCAAAATTGATCCTTGTATTGTACATCAAATTTAATAATAAAAACTAGATAGAATAATAAATCGCAATCAGTAAATCATTTATAGGCCTTTGATTTTTGTAGATTTTAAGCAGTAGTACGTAGATAGTAAACTGAATGATAACCCAATTAATAAATGTTATAAATATTATAATTAATTTGTAGTCCTCTGTCGTGTAGTTAAATATTATTTTTTTCAATACGTAAATTTTTGTTAGATTAATTGATAGATCAATTTAAAAATAGTTTATGCTGAAGGGCAAACAAATTGACCATGTTGAAATAATTAGGACTAAATAACCACAAAACATGTAGATCAAAATTTAAATTTAATAATAGCATAAATATAATTTTTAATTACTTTTAAAATATATACTTAATGATTTTTGACTATTTAAAAAAATAATGGTACATAAAAATATAAAATACAGAAGTTAATATAAGATCACTAATTTTGCTCGGTTCATCGTGACAAAGAATTGTAATATAATAAATAGTATACGTAATATTTTACATTATTTTACATTATAACAACTATACCAATAAATTTAAAAGTCAAGTGGGTACCATTCGGCTGTACAGTTGGTGTTGAGTGGGTCACTTTAATGGATGTATTAAATTTGAATTCTATGTTACATTATTGTATACGAAAAATGATTCTTAGCGGAGATGGAGCCAATCAGTTATTTATATAACTAAATACATTTCGTGATAATATTTTTTTTATGTTTATTACATTAATTTAATTATACATTATTTAATTTGATTATACTTAATTGTCGCCAAAAAAATTGTATGTAGTATGTTGTTAATATACATTTAATAATTATAGTAATAATATATTTATATATATATATATATATTGTATAGTATATTTTTTTATACTATATTATAATCAAGTTATTGTTATCAATTATCCAGTCAATACTGAAAAATCTTACTGTAAAAATATGTGAATAGGTTCATATTACGTACACTACAATATTGTAGCATTTTACGTACGTGTGAGGAAAATACTGTCAATTTATAGACATGGTATTAAACTGAACGAAACATGCAACTTGCTTTTATGAAATCATGAGTACCTATAGGTACTCAAAAACTACAAAACTCTTATGGAATATCGTCACGTTATATAAAATGAAATATGTATAAAAAAATAAATTGTAGAACTTAAACCATTTTTTACATTTATTAAAAATAAACAACTTTCATGAAAATAAAATAATACTTTTCATATTAACTACTTTTGCCTAAGGTTAAAATATAATATTAAAATAATACCGACATAATGAAAATGCTGAACTATTCTAAACAGCATTGAATTGAACACAGAATGTCGAAAAAATGATTATAAATATAAAATACATCTATACCCTAGAAATAGTTCTCGTATATCAATAAAGTACAATTTATACTATACATAGGTACAAACTACAATAATTTATTTATAGAATATGACGTGTTAGGTAACTGTTTATTTTATTTTTATGTTGATTTGACGTTGAATCCTGATCATTTGTATTATATTCTTTATATGCACTAGTATACGCCTTGTAAATGTAGACGTTAAAATTAAATAAATTGATAAACATATTTCAAAGGTTAAAGAATGGTACCAACAAATTGTATAACCTCTATATGCGAATAAAACATAATAAAATATCCACTGTACACGTTTAACAAAAGAGGAACGCATAAATAGAAATACCTCCCTCCATGGGGTGCACGTCTGTGTACATATTATCTGTGTGTGTGTGTGTAATATAACCGAATAGGCGGACAGTCAACTCGGTCAGTCCCTTTATTCGAACAGATTACGATCCGGAACCGGATAATTATTTTCATGATTTATAATAATTATTACTTTAACCATTACTACCTCCATTTTATACAGTAAGAGTATTGATTGGGTTTTCCTAATAAAATGATAAAATATTCATTAGGTTCAATAAGAATAAAATGGACGTAAAACTCTTTTGTCTATGGCTAATTACATAATTTATAACCGAATGTCAGTCAAAAAATTATTATAGATTATGGTCAAAAGAAAACATGACATTTTCAAATAATGATGTTTTAATATTTTTACAATGCTTATAACACAACATAATATTATTAATAAATCTATAATAATTTAATTAAACAAATAACATTAAATTAACTAACACAGAGCCACACAAGTTACAAATAATGCCAATATTATTTATACCTAATTCACTTTAACATATTATCTATTATATTTTTATAACACTTTAATCTTTTTTGATGTTAGAATTTATATATTGTGTTATATTATATTAAATTAGAAATTAGTGATAAACACAACTTGGACAACATTCTAAAAGAGATAATAAGTTATCACCTAGTAAAATTTTGCATATTTGTGAAATAAAAAGTTTTGATAAATATATCTTGATAGAATATTCTAAAATTATACATTATAATTTATAACATCTTTTTAAATAGGTATAAAAATCGCACATTGATTCAAAGTGATATAATAATCAATTCCTAGCAAAACAAAAATTATAATCTCTATTCTTTATTACATTATTTTAATAAAATCTTTGATTTTTATTTTGATATATTATAGAAAAAGATAATATTGTTTGTACATTTATATTTGATATTTTATTTAATATATTAAGTGTAGTCAATCATAAATTAATAATTCATTTTTTTTATTATTATTGATTATTAAACTTTAACCAAAATTAGACCATAATATGGCCAATAATATAGACCACGCTTTTAGTTTAAATTACCTTTACAAAATATTTACAAAATATTACAAAAAAAAAAAAAAAATAAAAAAATTAATTTAATAATATTAAAATAAAATATTTTAATATTTTATAATATTTAATAAATATTTACAATATATTTACATTTTTTTTTTTTTTTTTTTTAAATTTTATTAAAAGATTTGTTTAATAAAAATTAACGTTTTAATATTATCTTTTGAATCTGGTTCAAGTAATACATATAAGTGTAAATTGTACACACATGTAGGTGTAGTTATCTTTTGAATTAGAAACTATGAAGATTATAGATCTGACATTCGATTATAATATGTTGTAATCTGTAAGTACCTGTTTATTCAATTTAACATAGTTAATAATCATTTTTTGTACCTATTCAATATTATATTTTTTATTTATTTTTTTTTAATACACACGTTTTCTGCATTATTAATTTCTTGAAGGGGTGTGTTATGTTTAATTTATTTACTTAATCATTCAATTGTTTGTCTATTTGCCTGATATCTAAAAAAAAAAAAAAATAATAATAATTTTTAAGAATAAAATATTCTAAGATACATATTTAGAATATGTTATTTAATCAAAATATTTTATAAAGATATATATTCTTCAATGTATAACAAAAATAATTTTAATATATAATGTACTAGTCACTTTTTAAATAGTTTATATTTTATAATGAGTCAATCGCTAAAATATAGGTTTATTTCTTACAAAACCATTAACGATCATATGATAAAAAATAATTATTGTAATTGTAAAATTTATAACTTATGATAATAACTTATCGAATTGTTGGAAATAATAATTACAGTTCAAATTTAAATTAATATCTAAATTTTATTCAGAACAACATAATTACTGAACCACAATGTGCTTTTATAACCCTTTAATACATTTTAAATTATTCTTAAAATCAAATTAAATTGTTTTTCTTAAAAATACGAATCAAAAATTATTAAAATTATTAAAATAATTCATATAATAACTATTTATTGAAATCAGTAATTCGTTATGTATTTACTTAAAAACATTTAAAAACGTTTAAAAATTATATTTTAAACAAAAAAAAATTAATCGGACTTATATTTTTTCCCCATGATATACTAAATATTTCATACTGTTTACCTTCTGAGCAAAGTTTAATTTTTTATCCTCTTAGTAATGTTATTACTATTTTTCATTTGAACATTTTCATTTTATAATGCATTTAAAAGTTGAAACTTGAGTGTAGTATACTTGAAAAATATTCAATCATGCAAACAAAAAAAATTCTTAACTCTCGTTCATAAGTATCAAACTGTTTTTATATATACAAAGTGTATCTTATGTCACTGTTTCTACTTCAATGCAGTGTTTTTAATTGTTATGAAACGAAAAATATAAATTGATACAATGGAAATGTACGGACTTCTTTTTATTTTAAATATATCATTTCTCATATTCTATATTAAACAAATATCTGAACTACATTCATAAACTTGTAAACAAGTTTTTTATATACACCTAACTAACTTGCAGTAAATATAATAAACATATTTATAAAAATGTTGAAAATTCAAATAACAAATATTGATTTGTTACTTGACTAACCCCAGTCATTCAAAGTTTTGTAAATAAATTAGTAGTTTTGTTAAATGGAGTAAACTAACTTTACCGTCATACGATTTTATAACTCGATGGCCAAATAAATAATTTATCGGCTGGCATGACCTACATGATTGAGTAAATATTATTTGAAGGTAACGTAAACGGTGAAGTAGAGTGTTTTGAGTCCTCTAAATAACATCATTTATCGTAAATTGTTTGGGCAATCAAAAACAGCAAATATCACACAATCGTATAAAGAAAAAATACCATAATAGCTCAGTGTTGGACTTTTGTGAATAACAGAACTTATTTCAGTTAACTACTAATTTCCAATTGATAACCTAATTTTATTATTTTTAAATCTCGAAGTGTATGGTGCGTAATAAACATTTTTAACACATTTTGACGATTTTCTTTATAGTCAGTTATACGTACGTTTCTACTTTCTAAGCACAAAATGCATACATATATATACATATTCATAGCAATGGTAAAATATATAATCTCTTAGACACTGTATTGAAAAGTTATTTAAACATTTTGAAAAGCTCTACATATCAATAAAGAAACATAATAATGCATGAATGTTTTACTATACAACCGATTATCTTTGACAAATTAGTAGAAAGTTATACAGAGCGGGTATCGAGAACTCGTCTTGCTTTACTCACGTTAATATAGCATAACAATGTAGTATTACCTACAACTTAAAGTACTCAATAAATCAACGTCCGTTAAAACGACTTTGTATGAAGTTACGTAGTAAAAAATATATTTAGTGTCTCGATAAAAACAAACATTATATTTTTACTCTGCAGTTTTCGGTGGCTTATATGTGTAAGTCTATATCAATTGAACATTTTTCACAATCATCAAATATCTACTTGGAACAAAAAAAATACACACACAAAAAATATAATATGATAATACAATCATAAATTGTATTACAATTTAAGTATCAACTATGCGAGAAATGTATATTATTTGAATTTACAATTAAAAAAAGGAATCGCATTAAATGATTTTTATGGTATATAACTTTTAAATACTACTTAATATAAATTGTATATAATTATGTCGTATCTTTTTCAATGGCAGATTTGTTAATTATTTAAGGTCTATTATTTTAAGTATTTCATATTAATTTAAACTATTTTATCTCAGATTTTCTAGTTACTCAAGTATCTATTATTTAATATATTAATAGTTTTTATACTAAATGTAAGTTTATAATATAGTTTGTTTCATATAATGTACTTAAGTTCTTATGAATATTCACATTAATAAATAAATGTTTAAATGATGAAATAATGTAACGAATAATCATTATTTAGGTACGTATATAGGTAATTCAAAATTATAGAAATATAGTATTTTTCAAGTTAAATATTATATTATTATTTCTTTTAGCCCTATGCTGCTTATATCTATGTATATAATGAAACTATATTATAAAATTGAAATAATAATTTTCTCGTATAGACTATTACTTTACTAGTTATCTCAACATAACACAAGATTTCATACCATATGAACTAAAATCTCAAGAATAACTTAAGATCTAGTTACATTAAAAAAACACAATTAACTTTCAACTCTGTATATAAGTCTACAATTCTATACATAATTTATTCCTTTATGAATTTATAATACTAATTAAGTATTTACAGGGGCAAATTTAAGGTACTGCAAACTATACAGCCGCATAGGGTGGCAAATTTTTGAAAGGCAGCTTTTTATACGTAGCAAAATTGTATTTAATATTTATTTTGTTCTTGTATAGACAAATACTTAATTTTTTTCTTGAACTTTAGTTAAATGAAAAAAAAAATTGTATATATAGAAAATTGTTATCATGTAAGGAAATTTTGTTGTATAATAGTATTATTTTTTTTTAAATAAGGGTGGCAATTTTTTTTTTTTTTTTGGCACAGGGGTGGCAAATCATTTAATCCACCCTTTTACTTTTTACTAAGTAGTAAAGAATAATCTATGATACTTAGTACTTACATTTAAAAAATTTGTAAATTAAACCATAAATGAAATTTACTATTATTTTTAGTTATAAATCTAAGATATAAATAATCAAACATACATTATGAAGTTATTTAATTGAGTGATGAATTAATTTTAAATAAACAATAAAAAAACTAATAAACAACTTAAATAATAATTGATTTTGCAAATTAAATAAAACGAAAACAAAGTAGAAAGGTAGAAAGGATATTATATAACATAATTTAGATTTATTATTATTACTCGTTAGCAATTAAATAATACCAATAATAATATTTATAATAATAATAATAATATGAATATTATATAAAATTTAAAGAACTGCGGGAATACGAATCATCAGTACCTTTTATGATTTGGACCTATCCCATAGTATATTTTTTTATAATTTTGATTTAAGAAAATATATTTTTTATAAACATTTGATTTACACTCCATGAATTAGTGGAATGTTTACCTTCCACCCCCGCGAATAACCTGCAAACAGGAATATGGACCACCCTCCCTTCATTGACATTTTATGAATACAACCGTATTAAATTTTATATTTTTATATGGTGACAACAAGTATATATATATATATATATATATAATAAAGTATTAAATAATAATACTATATGCTTTATGGCGTGGTTGCCAGTTACCCAAGTCAATATTATAGGGATCAAAATTCTAGGAAAAAAATGTTTTCCTAAATAATTGGAACCCATTTTTTTTCAACATTTTTCTTTACAAGTATTAATTTTAATTAATTTTATTTTTAATTTATACATAAATTATACAATTTATTTCTATAAAGTAAAATAAATACGAAGAAATTACAATTATATACAGTGGCTTGTGGGCGTTAGGGAAAATTCATCTAATGACGACTGTTCAGCGTAAATTTTAAATTTTAAAACAAATACACCCAAGTACACGATTACAATATATATTTATAAAAAATATCTGTTCAACACCGTTGAATACAAAATATTACTGAGAACAACAGTACCTTTAAACTATCGTACTAAATTTACATTTTTTTTTCTTTTTGATTTGTTTTTTTTAACTAGTGTACTTATTATGCTGAAAACAAATAATATCTACTACAGATATATTACATTTTTAATATACATAATAATATTATGTATTCCAATCATATCAACGTACAAATAATTACATTCGAAAACAGAAACACTGATAAAAATTACTGATAAGTTTAGCTCTTAATTTCAATAGGTATAGCTGAATATTTCAATGAATATTCTTCTAATGTTTTGTATAATAAATTAATTATATAAGTAAACTTATAAGTTAATTTACTAATTAGTTTTGATAAAATAAGTTTATTAAGAAAAACATAAACACATTTATGAACTTTTTCATGAAATTATCACATTTTAAACAAACATTTCAATTGCTTGATTTATGACACATCAAAAAATTTGTGATATTATCTTAAGATTAAATCCGTTTTTCTGCTAAAATACACTTAATTTTCATCGACAACAATTAAAATGGGCATTATAGATATTATGCTCGTGAAATATAATTTTCCACGGTGGCAGGTTTTCTCCATAAAATGTAAGTTTAATATTTTGAAACTATTCAATATTAATTATCTACATTATTAAATTAAACAGTTATTGCAATATGACTATTCGTAGAGTGAATATAATAAAAGGACCCAATTCACTTTTAAACAATATGCATTTATATATACGTTATAAATTTGTTTAATAATAATACATAGCTAATGTATATACATATAATAAAATTATGGTATATTACATAATGTAAAATAATACATTGCAGTTGTATTTTTCGGAAAAAAACAATAGAGGCAGTATCTAAGTATTTTCCAAACTTAGTCAAACTTGTCAATATATTAGCTAACTGATCACAAACATGTGTTATAGGAGGATTCAGCGCTTTATACTAACTAGTAATTATTGCAAGGAAATTAAAATATTTTTAAAACGTTAACTCACCCCGTTTCCTCCTACATTGTCTAACAAAAGAATCAAACACACAAGAAAATCAATTATGGCATATACGCATAGCATAATATCTTTGGACTTTGAATATCTTCAACTGTAATACTGCATTGAATATCTTATTAGATATTATCTACCTTGACCTAATTTCAAATCGCTACTAAAGTCAATACGACATAGGAATAAATATAAAATAAACAAAATTAATGTGAAAGATAATGGCCTCGTACCATTTTGAGAACATTTGCCATTTGTATTTACATTATGTCGTGACGCATATTATGGAGTTGTATGATATTTATAACTTAGTATAATTACTTATTATATACTTATTATATTTATATATACTCGGTAGTAATTCACAGATTTTTTTCAGCACAGCTCGATTGAATTATTTACTCGTTCGATATTCAAAATCTACAAAGTTTAGGAGCACTCGATATCACTAAATAGATTTTACTTTAGGGCATTAAAATTAATGTAGTACTCATATATATATATTAAATTTTATACATACATTATGTTGAGGAGTATATAAATCGTATTTTATAAAAGTACTTATAACATTGATAATAATTATTAAGATACCTAAAAAATGTGTTTCGTCAAGTTTGTATTATAATCAATAAAAACAATATAATTTTATATAAAAATTGAAAAAAAAATTTATTTAAGGTAAAAATTTTTATGTGATATATTTCACTCAGCAATTTTTTTTTTAGCATTTTTTTCATTAACCAAACTATTTTAGCATGTTGAAATATGCATTATAAATTGTAAGTGTTATATAAATGAGAAAAAAAATTGATTAATTATAAGTTTTTTATTGAATGCTATCAATTATACAGATCGGTATATTAAAGTTAATAATATTATGTTAATGGATAATGTTTAAATAAACAAAAAAGTGCACTCAAAATACAATAAATCACCATTCTGTAGAGAAATTCTTGATAAATGTATGTATTCACATTTTTCTTTCTCGAAAATATTTTTGTATTGAAAATACTCTAACTATTAAGAGTAAAATACAACTATTTGAATTAAAATATATCGACTATATTGAATCAAAACAAAAAGTCATAATAATAAAATCTGTTGATACTCGTTAAAGTTTGAATCTGTTAGAAAGTAAGTACAGTACATTTTACAAGTAAACCACCAATGTATGATCCTTTGAACTGTTGAAAAACTAGTGAGATATATTGATAATGATTAAACCAGAGATAATAAAAAGTAACCAGTCTTTTTAATTAAAAGGCACAAAGCTGAAATAAGTTATTAATAATTTAACAGTTTTGTTGCTGAAAAATGTATTGATTTTAATCTACATGACTCCTTTTAAAAGTGTCAGGAGGGTTGGGTTTGAGAAGTTTCCTTGAAAAACACAGCATTTCCTGACTGGTGAATTAGTGACAGATATCTCTTTTTAGTTGGATGGAAAAAAACTAAGTACGAAAAGAAGGATTTGTACGTTGCACGGATGGATTACTATGTTAACAAAGTGGGTTGAATTTTTTTCCAAGAACTTTGTAAGGGTTTAGTTACTACCCAAAACTTAGAGGAAAAAAGCAATTATCACAGCTATTTTTTTAAACGGTTATCATTTACATCCATACAAAGCTGAATAGTATCTTAATTTTACATCTAACACAAATTTACATACCTACTTTATTACTCAGTAAACCTTTTGTACATTCAGCTACACTCATTTAGTGATGTGTTCGTAATAATCTCAATAATTTAAAGTAAAATATAGCTAAAAGAAAATCATTCAATATAATTACCAACAACTTTTATGATTCAAAATGTATTTGAATAATTTTGTTTATACATACATAATATGACTTTTATCAAGATCAAAAATACAAATTAAATTCGTCGATAGAAATTTTCTTGGAAAACGTTATTTAAATACTTTAATTTATCAACAATATTCAGTCAGCTCATATTTTCTATAAATTGATTTTATAATTTTTATGTAAATTTATCGTTAAACGAGAAGATCGCATTTATTTTAGTTTCATAATATGTAACTAATAATATAATATGATTAGACTTATTTTCTCTAAAAGTTCTATATGCCTAATCCTTAAAATACAATTAAACCTATTGCCCAAATTATGTTTATAAATAATCGAGTGTAAAAATGTTTTTTTTTGTTGACGTTGAACCAAATAACAATAGCGTACTGATGCCAATAGATACTGAGTGTGAGAATTTTTTTGTACCAACTATTACAAACATTTTCTAGGGACTGGAAAAAATAATTTTATTTAAGTTTAAAATGGTGTCATATAAACGATGTAAGTTTAAATTACACTACGGATGCATACTATGGATTTGTTTATGGATATATTTGTTTAAACATCATAAACACAATATCCGTTATTTTAGCACAATAAATCGAAGGTTGTAGTATTTATTCTCGGATTACACTAAAACAAAAAATACGACAAAGAATACGAATGAAACAAACCAGCTTGTAATTGAGCAGGTCTAAACAATCAACTTAAATAGAATGTGATAAATCATGTTTGTTTAAAGAATTTCATTAAAATTTAGTGGACGTAATTTTTATTCTACTTTTGTATGCAATACGATACCGCTTCACTACTCAAAATAAGGAAAACCGTCTGACTGGCCAATTATTGTTTTATTGTGATGTATTTATCAGCGACTACGTTTACTTTTGGAGAAGTATAGTCAATATTTAAATATTACTCTGAATGGAGTTCAGATTACATACTTAAAATATTTTATTATTTAAAATAAGAGTTTTATGTTAAGCCATATAGGTTTAACGTGGTGATTATAAGGTCAATAGTTTCTATCTATTCACCCCGATTTATATATATTAACTTATATCATATATATTATATATAGATTCTAAGTAATGATGTGAATATATTAGTTTTAAAGCTATGTGTGTGTAAGATTTTTTTTGCCTGTATACACAGCTGTTTTACAGTAGAAAAAAATCGATTTTCAACACCGAAACAGTTTTTTGGTAATAAATTGAATCTCAAAGAAAGTCAAAAGTAAAAATTTCTGATATATTTATTTTTCAAAATAATCTGAATTAATCATCGGATTCAAATTTAACATATTATGTATTACATTAGCGACTTACTAAATGACAAAGTACACTCGACACCCACTGTCTAGAGTGGTTACCTGTAATTGTCAGATTTCTTAATATGATTTTTTTTTTTTTTTGTTGACATAACTAAGCTGTGGTAGAGAAACATTTGTTGTTTTTATAATCTAGAGTAAAAATAATAAAAATGGAAATGTATTGTGTGGCTTTTTGCGTAGTTGATTCATGCAAAACCCACATTATTATAATAATGTACCTATATCTATTACTCATTTATTTATTTTTATAAAACGTCATAAATTCATAACATTATTAAAATAATATTGAAATTTCGCATTTTGCATGCAAATTATATTTTATTATGTTATTGGGCCATAACAATAATTCATCAATATTTGATACCACTTCCATTAAGAAATAAATTGTGTTTATAGTGTCACCGATTACCAACAAACACCCACAGAAAAACTTTATCAGAGTATATGCATTGCATCGTTATTGTATACGCGTCGTTAAACTACCAATATTTTAAAACCACTAGTATATCGGTTTTTTTTTAATCGTACAACCCATGTATATTAAATACTAAAAATACACAACATAACAAAGTGGTTATGTTTATATTATTTTTTTTAATAATAATCATTTAAGTCATAATAGTATACAGTACATCTATTAGTATTATAATTTGATTAATATTAGACATTTATTTTATAGATATATTTTAAGTAACTGATTAAATGATCATCATTTCAGTAATAAATGAATTTTGTACAATATTAAAAAAATTATACTCACAGCATGTATTTATTTGTTATTTCTATGATATTGATGTGCAATCGTTTTGGAAAAGTAATAACGACCGACGACCGTCATCTGATTATTGATACAATATCCTGCGATATTATTATATTATTACTTACTATAATACAATATATTACCTATATCAATTTATACAACACAAATAGCAATTCAAAATAACTTAGTTTATTATAATATATTTTTGAAAATGTGTTTAGCACAATATTCTATCGATAAACATAAATTCAGACGCATTTATAAAAATTAAAAATATAAAAATATCAAGATATAATTTGTTTTTATTGACATTTGAAGTTTAAATGTTAACACAATTCATTAAAATCACGAAAATTTTCAAATTATTTTGAAGTTAATTGTATACAATTTTAAATTTTAATAACTAAGGCTTGCATATTGAATGAAAGTTTCTTCATTAGTTAACATTAAAGCACTCTTTAATCATCGAAAATATATAGGCGTGATTTCAGTCATAGACATTTTAACAAAATTAATACTTAAACAAAAAAAAAAAAAAAACAATTTTCCCTTACCATTTTAATTACACCATAATTTAAAAATATTAATCGAAAAGACTCGATATTTCTCGAGTTTACGAATATAATTTATAGGTATACACAGTTATATTTTAAAAGTATTATTAATTATTTTAAACTATTTGTACAATAGACTTAACCATTTACACCGTTTTATCTAAGTACAAGGTATTGAGTATATTGACTAGTATAAATTAATAATAATAACGTAAGACATAAATATAAAAATATTATTTGTTGTCCTTATTTAAGTATCTAAGCTATTTTAGTGTATTTTGCTTCTACGACGTCATTCCGTGTTTCTCTATCTAATGCTACCTCTTATTCATTCTGCACTACTTAAGTTCTTAGGTCTCTTTTGACGTTATCCTCTCGCCGTTATCTAGCCCCTCCCCTTCATCATACCTAATTTATCTTATTTCCAATTCATGATTGCTTATATTATTCGATTGTTTTCTGTTCACCGTGTGTGACCTGCCTATCTTATCATCTGACTCTTGAATACACCCACTATATTTATTTATTACGTATAAAACCAATATTTTTCGCTATCTTGATTAAATTTTCAATTAATAATAATGTAATATATTTTATAACAATTAATATGTATATGAAATTATCACTGATCTAAATACTCTAAAAAAAAACAATAAAACAACGGCGGAAATATTTAAGTCTTGTATACAGTGTATTAAACAATTTCAAGAACCACTAAAAGGTGTACACTGTACACAGACGCTTTCAAGCTATAAGAAGTAGTAGGCATTGCAATAAAATATTCGAAAACAACAATATAGCGTACAAACTACATAAAAGTTGTTCAATTTACTCAGCTGATGCACTTGCCATTTTAAAAGCTAAGTAAATAATTATCTTTAAAAAGTACACCAAATCTATTATTCTTGATGACTCATTTTAATTAAAAATGCTGTAAATAGCATAAACAACAAAATAAATCTATCACTTTGCAATCTTCATATAAAATAAAATAGAAAAAACTAAAATGAATTTTACCAGCACTCATCTGGATACCTTTTTTTTTCGTTTGAAAAATCGAAAACGGGTGGGAACTGTTTTGCACAATACTGTCACTCGGTCTCGTAACGTTTATTAGCCAACAATTAATTACATTACAATATTATCAATATTAGTTATACATAGATGAGGGCCTCTAACCATCCTGAAAAATTGGCCTTCACCCCACAAAAAAAGAAAGAAACAGATTTTACCTTATCCATCCACCTACTGTTTATCTGATGCGCTCTGTTGCTTCCTTAAGTCCGAGTATCGTCTTCACCATCCTACCAAACGCTATATTTTGCTTATCCATCGACGTCTCAATTCGCCTTCTCCTCAATATGTCAAAATTATCTATTAACCTACCTGGGCAATGTATTATAAAGAAAAATTAAACTGTGGATAAACATTCTAAAAAGATCATTATATCTGACTTAAATATATCTATATTAAATATAATTGCCTATGAAGAATTTAAAAACTTTATAAAAATGCACATACGACAAAAATGGCAAATATTCTGAATTAATTAAAGCACCAAACTAAACCAAATAAATAGTTCAATATTCAAACTTGACACTAACTCTAATTCGTAATTAAAAGACTCACTCACGAATCTCTAATGGTAATAGAAGAACCCTCTATATTTTAAGAATGTGGCTTAACGCTCACAGTAAAGCACTTATTAGCAGAATCTTAACGATACGAACAGTCTATATATCAACATGACAGAGAACTACACTTGGACCCAACCCTAAACAGAACGAGAAAGTTCTGAACTTCTTGAAATCAACCAAGTTAATTAACAAAATACAATCTAACAATAATTGTAATATAACGTTTTGTAAATACTTTAATAATTAATTTTAGCTAGAAATTAAGTAACTGTAATTGTAACTATAATGAATTTTACTGTTGATTTTTTTTAATTAAATAAAACAAAATAAAAATCTAATACTATTATTATGTATGGTAAATGCAATAATTTCTTCGATAATATAAGTTTACTGCAGATATGACAACTAATAAACAAATAAATTATTAATATAGTGGTATATAATGCAAATTAATTATAATATATTCGTATCCTTAGAAATAAAGGCTTCACTACGTTTCACTCAGAGTCGATTTCGTATGCAGTTATAAGTATTTATAGTTGAATTTAAATTTAACATTTTTATTTTTGCACATCTATTATTTCCAAGTACGTATTGTTTCAGTTGTTGTTTGTGTTAAAATTGCCACTTCACCTATCGCGTCCCCTTGTTGATATGGTTTTCGTATTTTTCACACCATCTTTGTCTATTAATTTTGATTAAACTCAAACTGCTATAATTAAAAAGATGATTAAATATTATTTAAGAAAAGAAGGTATAACATTGTAACCGTAACATTGTATATACTATATAGTTACCTATGTTATCTGTATCGGCCTAATATAGGAAGGGTATGCATCGAAACGAAATATCATTTATAAGCCCGTCGGATAAAATCAGTGTTTGCTTAAAACCTTAGAGCACAGAAAATCCTCGTGTGTGTCAGATTCAAATATTAATAAATTATTAATGAAAATCTGTGTGCATAAATGTATTTTTTATGGAAACCCTACATCCGCTGTTGACGCGTGTAAACACGCATCACGGTAAATCACTTCGCGGCGTTTGATAAAACATCGTTATCCATATTTCGCATATTATGTATTGTATAAATATTAAAAATTTATTGTACATTATTATGATAAGGTATATTATATTGTGTGTTTACTACTGGACATCCTTTGTCATTGTCCTCGCCACGACCATAGAATATTCTAATGTAACGTCACGTCGCACGTTATACGATGATTTTTACAACCTTTTTTTCGTCACCGCGAACAATAGATAATAATAATAGAATATAATACGACGTAAACTCGAAATCTGTTACGTTTGTGTTGAGCTGTGCGACGTCTTAATCTTTGAAAGACGTGTTTGGATAAAACTTTTTGATACGTTTACTGCACGCGTGTTTCCACAATGTGATATAATACTATAGGTAATAAACTGTTGATCCCCAGCTATACCACATGATTATTCTCCAATTCTTATTTTATTTTTTTGAGATTGTCCTTATTAGCTGATAAAAGTGTCCAACTGTCCGAGCGAATTTAAATTAGTTTTTCTTAAAATGTTACTTTCGAGTAAAATAGATTCTCCGTATTTCCTTTGTCCCATTAATTTCAAAGTTCTCTCTTTTTCTTCACGTAATAAGTTTATTTTCCGATATACGAGTATACCACAAATTCTGTATGCTGCTAATGAGACCCTTGTAAGAATGATGCGGGTTTCCAATGGTGTACCATTTCTATCTTTCTTTCTTCATAACACTACATAAAGGGTACATTGTCCTGTACATTTTTGTATTCATATTAACTCATATATCGTAAATATTTCGATGTGTAAATGACTTCATTATTTAGTCATTGGGTTTTTAATAAATAATATTGTACATAAGTAATGGTATTCTCAATTCTGGTTATCGAAAACAAACGTTATCCAGTATGTCGAAAGTGAAAGCTCAATTAAAAATGACCACTTATTTAAACAGTATCTACAGACTATATCCCGAAAATAGATTACGAATTCGGATTATATTCGTACTGCATTTTTTCCTCCGTGTTCTTGATATTTATGAACAATCGTAGGCTATATTTAAAAATAATAATTATATATTTTGTTGGTCGATAATTCGTTAACCTGTCATCGCCGTGCACGTAAAGTTTAATAACTTATGCATACTATTATGTGTTATAACGTGTAAAGAACAATTATCAATTATCCGACAGAAAAAGTCAATATGGTTATAATTATCACGCAAAAAAAAAACAATAATTCACGCGCGTAGGTACACGTCTTACATTTACTAGTTACGATGTTGAAACGACCCATCATTCGCAGTGAAACTCATTATAAAATATTATTATAGTTTGCATGTGACGGGTTAATTGAAGGAAAAATGGAATACTTAGATAAAAGTAACTTTGAGAGTAAAGGCTTCATATTATACAACGATGTATTAATTGAAATGTCGACAATTTCTGTCAATATATAAATAAACTATTCCTTAAATGTGTGTTTATTTATTTGTATTATAACTAAATATATCCAAGTTATACTACAATGAAGTATACAATATGTTTTTCATAAAATAATGCGTGATGAAGTGCATTTTATGTTTTTCTAAACCAGTTAGGGGTGGTTGACTTATTTACTAATGAAAGCTTTATTGTTATTGTTATCGTTATTCGGTCTCATCACAGAAGTGCGCAATATTCATACTAAATTTATAGCTAAGTGCAGTATTTTAGTTTCTATACTATACTATTATATTCACTTAAGTATTATAGTCGTATTGAACATATAATATTCAATATATTCCTATCATGTCCATATCTATCTACCGTTTCGACTTATTCTATTTCCGTGGTTACAATAATTTAATACGACAAATTTTTGATATTTGATATTATTTTACGGCTATTTTAGTCTAGAAATCGACCAGAGTAGGTACCGTTGTCTGTTGGGACATAATAAAAATATATTACACTCTTTCATTTATATTGAATATTTCACTATGCATGTATTTCACAACCTAAATTAAGTTTTAGTATTTATGATCTTATATTAATGTACTTTTAAACATTTTTTTTATGAAAACCCTTGCATTGATGAACCACAAATCATAATAATTTTCTATATAAATTTAAAAAAAAATTATAATCATACAAAATATTAATGATATTTTATATTTTTATTTCAATTATTGATTCTATTTAATTTTATAATCTACTGTTGACTTTAGTTATATGGTACACCTGTGTAGCTATCTCAATTGATTATATTTACGAGTGCTTTAAGAAAGTTATTGACAATCATGACAACATTATTTAATGTTCAGAATAAAGATAGGTATTGTAATTAGTAAAAAAACTAAAAATATTTCTCTTATCATTAATGTAAAAAAAAAAAAGTAGGTAGCAAAAATAATATTTTATATATTTACCTTTTGTCAGTGATAATTAAATTTCACACTAGAATACTACCTAACACAATGTTGTGAATAACATAAAATGAATTTATCAAAATCTAGATTACCTCTAAATTGATAAAATCATAAGAGCTAACCTCTCCAACGTTAATAATAATACACTATTCTAATATCGTCAACAATTGTCAATAATTAATAACCAACATTATGTTGTTTTAGAGTTATGGCATTCGTACAAAAAGCTGTCGCACGTTTATATGAACCCGATAAATTGGAAACTCTATTAAGAGACTTGGGCAAGAAACACTATCATTATGGCGCCAAACAAAAATACGTAGACGTGAGTATAATCGGTTTAAGTACTGTCTTAATAATTATTATTTTAGACATTTCAACGAAATTAAATTAATTTAAACTGTTTATTCCAACCGATCTAATACGAGATATAAAGTAGGTATACATGTTTGTATAAAGTCTATATAAAGTGTTAATGGAATACGCAGTATACTTTAAAATAATAAGATATTGTAATAAGTTTATTTTGAACGGATTTTTTTTTTAAACAAAACCTTTAAAATCTAATAATCATTAAGCATATTTTTAATTATTTTAATTTATCTTAATGTTTTTTTACTAAATACTATTTTTATAATTGTTTAAATATTTAATTGTTTTATAAGAAAAAGTTAATTTCGTAAAACTCATTGACAGTAAATCTACGTATGATAAATACGTGTCCGCCAATGAAAACATTGAACATTTTTAAGCTCACTCAATCATTGGTTTTTCATTCTTAAATCATTCATATTTTCTACAAAAATCGTAAATGTAATATTTTTTCTCTCTCTTACCTATACTAAGATTACATTCAACTCAAAACTATGAAGTCTATTACATTATAATTTCTCCAATAACTAATCATTAATTTTATTCATGTATTACATTATTTAAAATAATTTATTATTTAAGTACCATAAATTGGTAATATTTCTATCTATATATTCCACTGTTTGTTCACACAAAAAACTAATCTATTATTCAATAGATTTGAATTTCATCCGATTCAGTAGTACCCACAGATATATAATACAATATATTATGTTGTATTATATTTGTGATAGTTTCAATATTTATAGACAATATAATACAATATTAAAATGTATAGGAATTTTTTTGTTTTTTATTAACTATAAAAGCTAAAAAATTTAAGATTTTTAACCTAATCTTTACTTAAAAATAATTCAGGCAGTGAACAAAATAAAAATTACATTATTTACAATTGTATACATTTTTTTACTTAAGTTTATAATTTTGAAAAGTAAAGGTATAATATCCTAATCATTATTTTACTTATATTGCAATAAGTCATTGTCTCACTCATTCTCTCTCTCTCAAATTATCAATTATTGATTTTATTATAGACTATTTATTCTATTTCTCATTCCGTGTTAAACCAGATTCACAACTACGACAGCTATCGCATCGTATCGTATTCTGATTAGCCATGGTAATTGTGATATCATTTACTAACCATAACCTATCAGGAAATTTCCATTGTTTGGTCGAGATAAGCCATTAGACAGGACATAGACGTAAACTCAACTCTCGTTACTTGTCTGGAACAGCTATGGTGTTGCGTAGGTGATAATGAATTGTACGTTTATTATTTTATTATTGAATAGAAATAAATATTAATATGGTTTGTGTCAAAGTCACGCTCACTCGGTCGAAAGGTTCGAATGCAAATCGCAGCTTTTATATAGAAAACATACATGTTCCCTGCTGCACAGTAAATAACGACTTAAGAACATTTACTTTGTATTAATTTAACGACCTCGTTCCTCAGGCAGTCTGTTAATGTTATAGAAATGTACGTACCTACTGTAGCTTACTTTCTGTGCAAATAAGGTTTGTATACATATTTCAAGGTGTTATATTATACTTATATTTATACTCTTTCTCTTTCTTTCTCTTTCTCTTTTGGTATTTCGTAATATGCACTACCTCAATGTTGACAGTAATACCATTACTAGCTATTATTCTGTGATACTTGATAATTTAATAAAGAAGGAAATGAAAATTTAGAGGTCACCTCGAGGAGGTATGGTTTTTTTGATAACACACAAAACATGTTAATTGTCGTTTGTCATAAATATTCGATAATTCATGTTATCGTAAATGATTACTACTGAACGAAGGTAGTTTTCCAAAGTCTTTTGGTATTATGTACATTGGTCTACAAAATCTGAGAATACACTTGAATCCTACTTCATGTATTTTGGCTCTTAGATTTAAATTTACCTTTAAATAATTTACTTTATATTTCTAATAAATATAAGGTTGTTTCAAACCAACGCGAATAAAAACAATCAAAGCCTTTCAATCGATTTCACTTCGTATAATCACGTACGCTCCATGGCATGTCTAACTTCACCCTTAACAACACTTAAGTATTGAACCAGTTGCTAATTTAGTTAAAACCCGATATAAAAAATTACATTACAGATTACTCCATCACCCAAACCCTCTAATAGCAAACCAGCACACTGTCTCAATTCCAGGAATTCCTGGCAACTCTCCTCGCCGTCTCAAGAAACGTAAGAAAAAAAAAATGTAGTGATCTTTTAGAATAAATCACTGTCTGTTCGCCTACCAAAACTCGCTGAAAGGGTCTTATCACTGGATAGCTTTCTGTTCAATACCTCAAAGTCAAGTTAATACAAATTTTCATCATAATAAGTTATTGTATTTATTTTTAATACAAATTGTAAATTTATTTATTTTCAATAAGAAAAGTATAATTCTCTTTTTTTGGTAATGATATTATATTCGCATATTTTAATTGATGTATCTTTAATATACAAAATTTCACGATTATTATTAATTCATTGAATGAGGAAATACAAATCTATCCATTAGTGCGATATAAAAATAATATTTTTTGGTGAAATAATTTTAGTTATAATCCTTCTGATCAATTTTGTCTGTGGTGTCTTCAATATTAATTACTATAGCTTGTTTTTCTTTTTTTGAGGAGGGAGTTAAATTTAACTTGAGTTGAGCTGTGGCATAGGACTGTGTTATCATTAGTTGATTTGTTGGCATTTTCGCGCTTGTTACGTTGAGTAATGGTTTTATTGTACTCTACATTCGTTTCATTTATTGGGTTTAATGATTTCGAATTTATATTGCTCGGTTGTTTCAGGTTGTTTTTAATTTCACAGATACGTTGTTTTTTGCGTTAAATAATATGGTGGTTGTTTTACCTCGTGTTTTCGGCAATTGAGTGATTCGGAGGCCCGTATTTTATTTTTGGATAACTCCTTTGGGGGATTTAAAAGAACTCATTTTCCTCCCTTCTCCCCATTACTTTCTAACTTAAATAATTTAGAAGCCCATACCTATTGTTCTCATGAGTTGTTGACTACAATGCAATATCTGAAGCTTTATAAATGCGTGTTTGCGATAAATGACTGCAGAAAGATAAACCCACGTGTATCGTCAACAGGCGTTAAACACGTACTGGATTTTAGTTAATAGTATAGCTAATAAATTTCACTGTCTAGCATGTGTAGGTAGTACCTACACTAATAGTACCAATTATGATGTTTTTCTTTTGCAAAGAGAACATTTATTTCATTATTTTATGACATTTTTATAATCTAAGATGTTATAAGAATTTTCACAAATAAATTATTTAAATATTTTTGCAGACGAATTTTAAATATATTTAGGAATTTAAATTTGATTTTTTAACCTTAAACAATTTTCAATAATACATATTTTTACAAGTAAATTGGATTCAAAAATGTAATGAATACAGAGACTCAATGGTTTAACTTTGTTATATGAATGATTTAAATTAAATTATGCCAAAGTGATGTGTTCATTTCCAGAATTTTTTTATGATAATTGTTACTTCAATTATATAAAAAAATTTATAATAGTTGTAAAAACTTGAATCATACCACTATTACTAAAATCAACATTTCCTAATAAAGTCTTGAAAATATTTGTATTAATTTTAAATTATTTATACGACGCTCCTAAACTAGATTGACTAAACAAAATAATATAAATATAATCATATAGGTAATAATATGATAATGTGATATTATATTGTAGCATATAATTTAAATAATTAACTATATGCAATTTTATAGAAAAAATTAATTCAATCCGCTAAACTACTAGTATAGAACAATAAATCAATCATTTCTAATAGTAATATAAATAAGTAAAAAAAATATTCTTTGGAATATTTTTTAAAATAAATACTGGCCTATCTACTCACAATTCTATTTCACATCCTATGATTCATCATTTAACTCAAAGTCAACACTCATTACAGTGACCAACTCAATAACAAGGTAAGCCTATTTCCCGATTATTTTTTTTTTTTATCATGTATCTACTTCTTAAATCTTAAAATTGATAAAATGTTATCGATATAACAAAACACTACATAATTAAATAATTATAATATAATCTATTTAATTATATCATTTACTAAAAAAATATTTTTTTATTTGTATTATTTACAAAAATAGACAAAATAAAAATACTTAATGGTTTTTGTTTTTGTTTTATTTAAATTTAAATTATACTACAAACAAATAATTAATTGCCACCCTTTTTAATTACGTAAAAACGTAATCGAAAACGTTTGTCATGTAGCGAAATTATCCTCTTCAAATAAATAATTTGCATTGACAATAAATGAGAAATAATATGTTTCAAAATGTAAAATAAATAACAATTTTTGGGAGTAAACCTACATTGAATGAGTACACTGTGTCGAATGGAAAATTTTTATATATACATTTGTTTTGATATCACCTGCAAAAAACTAATTTATTTTCATAATTTTTATAAAAAAACCAATTTTTGAATGGTTCAATCACTTAAGACTTGACAATTTAAAATTAGGTCAGGATATTTTTTTGAATAAATAAAGAATGTATTTTTGTCAAGAGCAGTTGAGCAACAGTTTGTTTGGTATTAAACATAATCAATATTAATATTATAATGTAAAAACTTTTTTAATCGTAAAATCAAAGTTCTTGACTGTCGAAAGAAGAATGACGTAATAATTAATAAAAATAATTTACTTTTAATTCAAACTGTTTTGTCGTTTATAAAATCGACAAGTAGACACCTGTACAAAACATATTTTTGCGTTTGGCAACTATTAATAGTATTTTAAATAATGTATTTACTTTTTTGTCTTAAGGAATTTCTTAAATCTTTTTACAGAACAATTTAGCAAAAACTCGATAATAAATCACGGTTCTTGTGATTTCTTTAACTATAGGACGTGCTACGACTGATGAATATAATACCCATTAATGTATATTTTTTTTTTTATTATCTCATCAACACAAATAAAATCATCTTTCGAGCTTCTCGCGGAACATTAAGCAGTTCCCATTCTGAGAGTTAACTGATCGCGCACGATAATGGGCTTACCAAATGTAATGGGTTTAATAATTACGTACGCACCATAAGCATATAAATATAGACCTCCTCCTGGTCACTAGGAAAACTTTGCTCTTTTTTCGTACCGATCCCAAACGATAAAAACACCCACAGGGGACGATAATTCACGTGCACTTAACCTAGACCACACCCAGTCTTCGCGTTCTACACAGGACACCGTCATCGTTCCGGCACACAACGGCCGAGTACAAAATATTTTGATTACCGCGACCGCATCGTCGTTTTGGGGAATATAAAGAAGAACTTTAGGTACGGAAACGAAAGCAATTTCAATTCTACTTCACTTTTTTGCGAACGTTTGGTTAAAAAAAAAAAAAAAAAACCCCAATGATAATAATTAAATTGTCGTTGAATCATACATTACACAGTTCAATCGATGCGGAAAAATGTGAGTTTTTTTTTAAACATCGATACACGAACATTTTGCTTAGAACATTTCGCAACAATTATCCTTCGTGCGTGCACTTGTGTCTAATTGAACGTAATGGCTGGTAGAAATTTTAACGTATTTAGAATACCTACAATCATATTATACACTATATGTATATTAATGTATTACTTTTAAAATGTGTATGCCTATATGTGAACCGTAGTACATTTCCCGTTTTTTCAGTGCTTTAGGCTATGGAAAATCATGAAAACGCATTTGATACTATCATATGATTACATGTTTAAATGTTATGCTCTTAACCACTTTCAACGCTTAACATTGTTATACATGTATATAATCACCCGTAAAATATTTGTTAATAGAGCCTTATGAATTATAAATTAAAACTTAGGTAAACGAAAAGTTGTGTTCATTAGCCATGTATAGAGTACGAGTATAAAAGTTTTTTCCTCTCCGAATGGTTGTGTTAAAAATGTTGGAAAGTTTTTTATGTACCTGACATAAATAAATCTTATCAAACATTACTATACGCAGTGTTTGATTGTTTTTTACATGTAGGTACTACGTGCATTTCACGTGGACTTTGAACTATATGGAAACCATGTAATGTGGAATTAATATTACTTAATTTTTTTTCATCCAACTATAGTATTTTTCCAAACATTTCAATTTTTTTTTTTTTTTTTAAACTAGGTAGGACATCGTTGTATAGCATCATTATTCATTATTAACACCGTCATAGACACATCCTAGTCATAAACATTCATCTCTATTAATTTTTCTTTAATGTTTAAAATATGTATAAATATATTATACATTATACATACATACCTAAAATATTTATTATAATAAAATTATTGGTAAAATTGCAAGGCCCGTGAAGCTTTTTGATATTTTAACAATAAAAAAAATAATCAAATATCAATTCGTTACAAACTGATTGCTGTATATGTCATACATTTGTACGTATAAATAATTATAAAATAAAAAATGGTAATAACATTTTTTGCTACGTTTATAATTTGAAATATTTCAATATTTATTTAAATATTTTATAATATAAATTAATAGTATTAATATAAAAAGTATTTAATTTCTCTTGAAAAATATTTTACATGTTTTAATTACTAATAATTACGATCTGTGAATTTTCCTTTGTATTGTTGTGTATTATAGTGCTGTATATAATATGTTCTATAGAGATTTATAATAAAATGTGTAATTTCATGATTTTTCAACTATTTTTCACTGTTGTGTTTGCTTACAGTTGATCGGACCTCAATTCATTATGGCCATACAGCCGTCGTTAGTCGACCGGTGGACAGATGAAATGCACTCAGCATGGACAGCATTGTTTTTGAACATGGCATACATTATGAAAGGTTCAATGGCGGCCGAAGAAAGGTTCAAAGTAAAGAAAACTGCCACTTAAACGACCAGTCCTCATTTATACACACCAATGATTATTGTTTTTATTTTGTGAATTAATATTTTTGTTCTATTTTGATTTTATAACGATACACATTTATCTATTCAATACAATTAAACTTAGACAAGATAATTATAATTATTATTATTCGCAATGTAAGTTTCGTTAGACATTTAAATTACATTAAATCATTATATTATAGAAATCGCACGATATTTTCTTCGTTTAAGTCAATATCCTACGAAACAACGTCATTTTTTGTACATCAAATATTAGTTAAATTCAAATATCTAAATATATAAAAATATAAAATAGTTATGATAATAATATTGTATCGGTGTAGGTATTATTGCATTAATGTGAACGGTTATGACCATGTTATTATACTGCTTAGACTTGAAATAAAAACAACATAAAATCAATATGAATGATGTTTAAATATTACAATATAAGGTTATCCTTTTTAATCCAAAATTATTAGAATTATTGGTAATATATCATTTATGTTAATGTGCATTAACAAAGAATTAATAAATTATTATTCACCTCCTCACAAAGATCGACACAGAATGTGTGTTGTTAAAACATAATAATATGAATATGGTTTTTATTACAATGGCATTAAAATTTCTGCTGAACGAAAAAAACTTACTTGGCTTTTAATTTCAAATTGAAAGAAAAGTATAAAATAAAATCATATAAAACAAAATTCACTTTATAAACCATCCGACAGCTGTTATCCCTAACGTTAAAAATGTTTCATTCACATGTGTACGTTTTTAACAATTTTTTACCGCGGTAATATATTATTGATACTACATAAATAATTTATATCATGATTCAGTTACATGATACAAATTTATAATATATTTTTATAAGATTATGCTAAACTAAATAATAATAAGAATATTGATGATATTTCAGAGTAAAAATAATAATACTTAGTGTCTTGTATATGAATATTTTTTTTTAAATTCATATAACTTCTTTTCATCACTAAAATGTAAATATTTTTTAAAATAAAAATATTACAGTTAATAACATTAACAAAAATTATACAATGATTTATAAAATAAAATGTTTATTTAAAAATCTTACGCTGGACAAATCTATAATGAAGCTATTATAATATGTTATTATTTATAATACTAGATAAATAATATATACACATTAAACTTAAAATAATGAATATAACCTGCAGGGTTCAAAACTTATAACATTTGCTTTTTTTTTAACTTAAAAACTAGCGAAATTCCGTAAAAATCTATGTCATGTTACAACTTTTTTAAACATGAAATTTGTAAATTATTTTTGTTTTGCGTTTTTGCGTATGCTATTTTACTTTGAGTTGACGCAGATGGTAGCAACTGACATAAATCTAAATTTATTTTCAATTTTTTTCCCTCGGTTTAAGCTGATGATAGAACTTTGTCTTGGTATTCTACATTACCTAATTTTTAATACCAATTATTTCAATTATTTTATAACTGTTAATTTATAGTTTTAATACTCAATAGTTGTTTATTATGATAACATTCATACCTAATACTTAAACCAAATTATAAAATTGTTTACATTTAATTAATTTTCATACAACGTATGCGTTTTATTTAAACGACACATTAAAAATACCAAAGTTGTCAGTATACATAGATAATTGATAATAGGTAAATAATATAGACACTTTAAACTCTATGCAACCCTAATCACGTATTTCATAAATACCGACGTCAAAAAATAACTTCTCCGATCGATTTTTGATGTTTAATGAACCACAAGCACACATTGTAAATTGACATTTTTGCCATATTAATAAAAGTTCCCGTTTACAATTTTGTAAACAAAAATGTCTAGTCTGCAGTCTTAAATATTTTTTCTTCCATCAATCGATGTTCATAATACGAGTATTATAACACGAGATGAATAATATACAATTTCGTTAACATACATATTTTAATAAACAACATAATACAATTAAATCGACGTTTTGAAGTACCTAGTAAGTACATTTACTATTATTATTTTAGTATATATTTAAGAAATATTAAACCAAATAAATTTATTTTTATCAATTTAAATTTAAAATAAACTGTTTTTGAGAAAGGTGCTTATAAACATATTTTTATAATTTTTAATTAATAAATAAATCACTACTTATTTAGGATTAAAATGTCAAAAACTAATTTTGATTTTACAATGCTGTGTTTTTTTAATCACTCTTTTGAATTAAAAATGCCTATATGTCTCGAATTTTAATTTCAGCATATTTTAAGTAGAAAAATACATATAATTGGTAAGTACATAGTGAGATGGAGTTAAAAGTAAATATTATCAGTACTTTTTTTTAAATATGATAAACGAAAAAAAAATTAGAAATAAATTGGAATTAATTTTATGCAAAGCTATAGTTGTTGTCAAAATCGATTTTCTTATTTTGTCGTAATACAAAAACATATAACCATAAATATTGTAAAATATTTTCTATGCATATTTGGTATATAATTCACAATTAATCAAACTTGGAATCGTTTTTCGTATATAACGAATTATTATTATTGAATTTAAATTTAATACATATATTTTATTTATTAATGATAGACATGCCCAACACGACAGTACAGAAGATACGTATATAATATATTTATATATGAGTAGAAGATACGCAAAATAAGATCAATTAAGTGTGGCACTGATCATGAATTAATCAAAGAGCTGGTTTTAAATTCACAAGTTAAGCTCATAAAACAATCGAGTGGATGATTTCGGTTAAATTACCTATTACAACAAAATAATCACAGTAATTACGTTACAATTACTTACTCAATTACTAAGTGTACTCAAAACTAGAACAGTTATCTACCTACTTTCTCCTTTTTTTACACTTCGTCGTCTCAGAATGAAAAGGTTCTAACGTAATTGTTGTAATTGTTCAGAGGAACATTTTTAAGTTATAAATGGAATAACTTTTTTCACCGTAAATACTAAATTATACAAAAATTTTATACAGTGTCAATAAAGTTCCAAAAACCACGATTCAAGTTGAAATTTTATTTTACCGCAATTATTGATTAAGTTAATAATAAAAAAACTAAGATATAGTTTTTAGAATTAAAAGGTTGTACGTGTAGAACTTTTTCATTCTGAGAATAAAAATTATTTATCAAGCTAGAACCTTTTCATACTAAAAATATATATCATCGATTAAGTTAGAACTTTTTATACTAATTAAAATAATTTGTTTTATTCAGTGATACCAACTTACGAGTGTAAATTATGTTAATTCCTAACATCACGTAATATCACAAAATTTTTTATTGTGTCATGTATTATATTTTAGTTTTGAAGTAAATTATTAATTACATATTAGGTATGATATGACTTAATATATCGAATACCTACTACAAGGTATAACTCTACAATACGTTAAGACGTTTACGATGTCACTAAGTGGTGCATCTTCAAATTTAAATTAATTATCCTGTATATTCATAGATTCGAATAAGGTTTAGCTTATGCTAGATTAAAAGGGATCGTACCCAATCACGTTTACATTCTTTTTTCACACGAATTAAGTTATAAGTAAATTATTAAGCTTAAATAAAAATGTAAACAAGATTATTTGAATGATAATAAAGTTGAATGTATTTAAAAATACACCTACCTACTATGAAAGTAAGAAAAAATTTTTAATAGCTATAAAAAAGTAAGTAATTAAATTATTTAAAGACATATTAAAAATATGTATAAATAAAAAAAAATTATAACTACTCTTACTATAAGTTATAAAATTCTCAACAAACTTTTTTTTTTTTAAAAATCATACATTCTAAAATATACTCTCATAATACATTTTTTCAGTACCTGACATAAATTGATAACAGCGTGATATCTATAATTAATAATATTATGTCAATAATTTATACTTTATCGTGTATAAGACGTACAGTATATTATATTATTACACCGACAAAACAAAAATAGACAGATAAATACCTACATGCCGGAATAATATTTTATCATAGCACAATAATAATTTGTATCAGTGGTATAACCGTATTATGTTATAACAGTACCTTTTCATTTTAAGGTATTATATTATCTAAGACCGTTTAGAACTAATTCATTCTTTATTATTGTTTAAAATGAAAAAATTCTAACTGTTATTTCTCGGTTTGCCCCTTATCATTCATATTTGTAAGAGTTAAAACCTTTTCATTCTGAGTATCTCATTAAATAATCATCAAATTGATATGATTTCAAGATTGATTTATACAAGAATAAAATATTAAACAATATTTGCAAAAAAACCATTTAAAAAAAAAATTGATTTAGAACTTTTTCATTCTGAAACGACGACTTTCTAATTAATATAAAGTATAATATTAATTATATTTGATTCGTAAAATACTTATTGTAAAACTCATACACATTTCCTTTTCGTTTTTACGTACAGTAGTAAATGCATACTTAGCAAACAAAAGAAAAAAAATCGTAACAATATTCAACTAAGGATTTCCTCACGCTCAAAACTAAAATAAAACAATTTTGTTGAAAATGTGGAATTCTTTATTTCATCAGTAGTGTTAAACTTAAATTCGGAGTGCACAATGTTACACGGCTATAATGAAAATAAGAAACGAAATTAAAATGAATGGAGAGACCGATGGCGGCAAATGACGTATAACCGCGACGCGCAGCAGACCGTTTCCACTTAATTACTATCTGTTCTGTAGAATTGTTGCAATTCTAATTTTCTTATCATTTTTATATGGTAACCTATTTAAGTAATACGATTGTTTGGCTTAACTCGTTAAACAAGAAATATAACTAACAAATTTATTTTCTTATATTTACATATTTTAACTTACTCTTGTATGCAATGTAATTATTAAGTCAAGTCCCGGATTTAAATGACTTGAAAACTACCAAAACGTGGCTTTAAAAACTACTATTTTTTTTTTTTACATGGCAACGTAAATATTAGAAAAATGTTGGTTAAACTTCCTACGTCTTTAGCGCTTCATTATCTTAGCTAAATTATAAACACTACCAAAAAAAAAAAAAAATAATAATAATAAAATAAAATAAAATACCAAAATTAAGTATTCCTCATAAATAAAGGTATATAATTGAAATAAACGTGATTGCGATACAACTCCAACTGACTAATAATTAGTTACCTTATTTTATAATTGCCTATAGGTTATAAAGACGTTATCGCCTTCTTAATTACATTTGGTATGTATGAAAAATGCCTAAAGGCTATTAGAGCAAACAATATTCCTTGATATTATACTTTGAAAATATAAAGAAAATAACCTGAAAATGTTAAAATATGGAAATAAAAGTTTTACATTTGAAGTATTTTTTACACGAAACGAATTATGTACTTGAAATGTATTATTCTAAAGCGACCGAAAAACAATGAATTTTACATTCAAACTCGACTATTGTAATTATATTTATCATTATGCAACATACATTTAAACATTTTATCCCCTCTTCATCAATTAAGTAACGTTATTCTTAAATTCTTATCGTATTATAAATATGATTTTAATATTAAAACTCATTTTAATATTTGAATTAGTAAAATTATAAAGAAAATAATGTTGAGAAATTTATTTTAGGTTTTATATTCCGACACAGGAATGTATATAAAAAAACTATTTTCTAATTCATTTTTCCTATTACTTTCTACTAAATAAATGAATCCTTTAAATATAACATAATAAAATAAATTCAATTTGTGGCGTCCGTTATTACTTAAACTAACCGCTGCCGCCCTTCTCTGATTTATAATATTTTTGTACAATAATAAATCCTTTTTTTCCATTGTCCATCAACATAGAAAAATTTTAAAAAAAGTCAAAAGGTTTAAAATTGCTTGGCCATTGTGATCACGACCTTTTAAATAGTATACCGAAAATACCTTTAAAATCCATTTCGAAAATGCTTTACACTATTAACAACTTAAAGTACCTAGAAAAGAATATATACATACGAGATTAAGTTTAAAACCTTTTTAGCGAACAAGTCTTTTGTATTATACGTAACTTAAGCTGCGAAATTAATGCTATCATGATTTTTACTTACTCTTAAAAATCGGATAACTGTATTTATATAAATAAAAGAATGAAATATAATAACGTAAATTCAATAGCCAAATACATTCTTATGTATTATTATCATATTTTTTTTTTATTTATTTTTTTTAATATTTATTACACAATCTGTAATATATTTTTTATACAATAAAAATAAGTGATGTATATGGGTAATAATGGATGTAGTCTTGAAAGAAGAATCCATCCAATGATGGAACTTCACGGTAATGGACAATAGTTTTTAGTCATTTAGGAGGTCCCGGCACCATTTACGTTTCAAACGTCTTCTGAAGTCACCTGAGATGTTAAGAACAGATAAATTCGGGATTAAGGGATTGCGATGGTTGGACGGATTAGAGTAGAAGCATTTAAAGAGAGTTTTGGCTACGTGTTGTACTGTTGGAATGGAGAAGTTCCATAATGGAGTGTATCATTTGAAACGTAGAAGAGGACTTAAGTTATTTGTCGGGAGCATTTAGATTGGAATGTTTGGATTTTTTATATTTAATGACTTAGTCTGAACTCCAAAGTTGAATATCATATGACCATTGACCATATTGATTTTAATGGAAGTTTACGTAAAGGTATTTTATTATACAGATTGATATGTTTAGAAGTTAGGAGCTAGCTGACAGTATCGATTGTTTAGGGCAATTCGTTTGTTATGGATATTTTGAGTCCAAGTCGGTCAACTTCCCATACAAAGATCTAGATAACGAATATTTTAAATAAGGAAAAAAGTAAGTTATTGAGGATTATGGTAAAATAGTTAATTGGTCTAAGTGTAAATGTGCAATATGTGGCTTTAGGTTCATTTATTTTCCTTCTCCGTTCTTTTTATCAGGTTTATAATAAGTTTAAGCGCGATTGAATTTATTTTGATGCTATTTCAAATTCTGTATAAATCGCCAAAATAGGTTTAACATCTGCAAAGTCGCCTATGATAGTATGATCAATAGTCGGTTAGTCTGAGGTGTATAATTGAATAAAAGTGGGGTTGTGACAGCACCTTGAGGGACTCCCGTCTCCTATGTGAATGTAATTAATTTCAAATATGACCGAACTACAACGTGCAACGAAGTATTTGTCTTCAAGGTAAGAATTGAATAATAGGTTGTAGTATAGTATGGTGGAAAGATGAATTTTAGTGTGTAGAGGAGATCTCCATACTAAAGTCTGTCAAAGGCTTGAGACATATCTAAAAATGTAGCAGTGTATATTAATTTTTTCCCAGCGAATATGATTCATTATTATAAGTTTGTTTTTAATATTATTATTTATTGCAAATCATTAAATTCGGTACACGTAAAATTCAAACTGTATTAATACCTGTAGGGTTTGAAATGTATAAATCATTGTTAATTCTATCGGTTCAACTTTTCTCATAAAATCATGGTTGACGTATTTTTATGTATATTACTATGAATATTAAATACAGTACCAAACGTTTATATAAATACTCGGTATATAAAACATCGAACAAATACTTATTTGTTTTACGTTTAATATAGCCACGTAGGTTTGCAAGTGTTGAAAAAAAAAATATAGATAAAACGATATTGATTAAAATTACGTTTATTATAATACCTATCTTGTATTATATTATTATGTTATGCAAGTTCCCGAGAAAAATGTGTCTGCAAATCCTCTAGGGTCAAATCGTAATAATAAATCTACCAGGATTTTAATACTTTTTCATTGCGATACTCATATTTAAGCTCGACACAGAGGGAAAATACACCGGTTACTGACCCTTGCGTTGTCATCCCCGATTAAGTGACAAACAAATTTTATCGGATTTATTTCAATAACTTGATAAAAATTTTAAAGTCCTTATTCAAAACATTTTATAACTTCAGAGATACTATAGTAAAGTTGTATGAATGTCATCATCAGATAAATACCGCTAAATATTGGTTGAGTAATAAATATATGATTATTATTTATTACTACTAGTTTTTATTTTTTTCTAATTACATTTTTTAACTTTAGTTAAAGGTCTTATTTCATTATAAATAAAGGAATCCTTTATTTATACTGCAAAACTATATATATATATATATTTAGTTGCGAATGATGATAATATTTATAACAAACATAAATAAAAGATTCACTTCTTAAAAGGTCAAGTTTCTAATAAAGATACAATTAAAGCTAGTTAGATTTATTATTTGTATCTCCTTACAAATTAAATTTTTATTGTGTATTTTGTTACTGACACCTGTTGGTACATATTATAAATAAAACAAATAGCTAGGTTCATTTTGTTACCTATATAACAAATTGAATCTACTCGTATAACGGTTTGAATTTTTTTTTTGTAATCAACGTACTAATTTATTTTTTATTTAACCTGCAAGTAGGTCAATAAGTATATAGTCAAAATACAATTTACTAGTTATAACATATAAAAGTATCTGTTTTTTCTAAGCAAAATTATGAAAATGTTTCAATAATGTGTGTGTGTATGTGTGTGATAAATTTTTAATAATCAATCCAATAGTTTAAAAACGCACTTTGACACAGTTTTACCGTACAGTGTTGTACAACGATGCCAACAGATCAAATTTTTATAGAATGATATCATATTTAACATCAAGTCTATCAGACCAGCATAACTTAATGAGATTAATTAGGGACTCTTCCACACCACCACCAGTACTGGTTATATGTTTAAACTTAATTAATTAATGTTCACTATCATAAGAATGAGATAAATTTATTAGTAATTAGTATGTTTACTGTTTGAGTGCATGACGCAGATGTATACTCATGTATAGGTACAATATACAAGTATACCCAATGCTTTTGATTTAATTTTATAAACAAATTTAACGTGTGCCTGGCGTAATTTCATATGTAAATAGTATTACGACGCGTAAACCTGTCGAAGTACTAAAATATTATTAGTATATAACTGAAAGTGCTGTTACAATTATTTATATATATATATAGCCTATAGAGGAGTATCTACACAAGTATTAACTAACAAAATTAGTTAGTATTATCAAGAAGACAATAATAGTATCACGAAAATACAGCATCACAGAATCTAAGATTATGGATAACTACAATATAGTCAACTAGGATATCTACGCAATAAAAAATAAAAATATGTTACAATCAAGTATAATTTTATAACTAAATTGCAATTTATTTGAAAGTATAATTTAAATTTTTAACATAATAGTAGTTTATATTTTATGAAATTACAATTTATATATTATTAAACGAGCTAATAATAATGTTAGGTCATTACTGTAAACATGCAGTTTTAAAGGATCTACCTACTCCCCGCTTTTACATAATATTATACGCAGATTTATAATAAGTATGATGACGTTTTAATAACTACAAGAAACCGCGAGAGGTATACATGATATTATTTAAATATATTTTACAATACCTCGAAAACACACAAAAATGATCCTACATTTTAGTCGATCACTGATCATTCATTATTTATTATTTTTATTGATTCATCTTTGCTCGTTTTTTTTTCTTAGAAACCATCAAATGTTCCACTGTGCTGGTCTTAACATAAATATCTTATCAAGTCATAAATTTAATTCAATTATAGTGTACAAGTAATATACTATTTTTAGATTTTAAAATACAACGAGAGTATAATTTTTACTCATACAAGTGAGAAAATATATCTGTAACACAAAACTCTGGGAATCATTTTTTTTTTTTTTACCACTTTCTACCCAAAGAAAATACCAATTTTACATATGTTTTAAACTATAAAATATAACTATCCATTTAAAGAAAAGAAAAACATAATTTAAGACTAACTTTAAGTAAGTGTGTGTGTGTGTGTGTGTGTGTGTGTGTGTGTGTGGTTATATTTTATTTACACAAAAGCAATAAAGCTCACACTATAACTCAATTTTTTTGCTGAGTTAAGTAAACTAGTATTTATTATGAAAACGTATCGAACGAAGGCTACAACGTTAGTTTAAGAGGATTGGACCATAGATGTTTTTTAGGACTTTGGTGTAGGCAATATTCTAAGTGATATTTATAGTATATACATTTGTATACATAGTAAACGACCGCTCTCCGTCATAATGGGACTCGTCGTGTGCATCACCAATTTTTCCGAATTTCTTCTCGTATAAAAATATGACATGTATTCGGATTATTGGTTCCCGTATTACTTTAAAAGCAAGTGTCCGGATTAGTGGAGTACGCTTTTGATAGATGCTATGAGTTGGTATTTTACACAAAAATCGTTTTATTCGTAAATTACCAGGCAAGTATATTAATATAGTATAAGTACTAGGTTTATATAATAAGATTGTATTAATATTGACACCCTACGAATACAATGAATATTTTTCGCTCCACTATTCATAATTTTAAAATGTTACGTGATGTGTAACTGAAAGTAATAGTTTGAGGGTCTGCATATCAGTTTATACCAAAAATTCAGAAATATCAATCTGCATAATAATGTATGGATATTCCATTCGCGTACAGGAATTTTACATCGAATATCGAATATCACTCATGCGCAATGGACACGCATGGACTTAGTTTAGATCTAAGACAATAAACCATTAAAATATATATAATATTGTTCTCTATACGTGGCTAATGGATTTTTGAATAAAGCATTTGGGTATAGATTATAATATAGTTAGCTTTAGACGTAATTTTAAATTTTCATTTTTCGTTTTCTGTGTGCATTATATTATGTTCAAGTAAAAATAATTTTTTAAAATACAATTTCGTTTTTAGGGTACGTATGATAGCATGACACTATTTTATACGTGACACAATACAGCTGACAGCTGATATTTTCTTATTATTTTATAGAAACCAACAATAATATCTTTTGTATTTTATGACACTTTGTTACTATACTAGTCGTATAAGTTTACAATAATTTAAATTCCAGTTATATTTACTTTAATTAAAATTGTGAGATTAGAACCCTAACAAATACATATTTTTATAATATTATATCGATAATTAACAGATGAGTAAACACCAATGTACATTAAATTGACTAAAAAAATCAATAAAAATGCTTAGCATTGAAATTATTCTTATATTATCTGGATACTAAGCAATCAGGATTTTAAGTTTGTATTTTTTTTTATTCTATTATCTAAATTAAGAGAAAATGATCATAGAATCTGAAAGTGAAATAAGTATTGAACGTATTTATTAAGAATAAAATAATTAAAGTATTTTTAGAAAATAAATTAAGAACTTTTACAAATTGCAATGTTGTTATAAAATGTTTAATTGAATCATTTAATTATAGAATAAAATATATATATATATATATAAAGTTATTGATCATATATTGGGTTGACTAATCTAATTTTAACGAAGAAAATCGCATACTACGCATTGATGAGTGACGGCTTAAGGGCTGTGGCAGTGAAGCACTGTTTCATTTAACATTTGAAGTAATATTGATATATTGCTTAGTATTTATAATTTTATATTTTTATATTGTATTTACATAATATCCAAGTAAATAGGGTAAACATATAGCAATATAGCATATATTAACATAATATACTGTATAACGATAAAATAATATTTTAACAACAAATATGGCTAAAGGGATAAATTAAAGAAAGATGGCTCTATTAATGATTATATAATACAAGATATGCTTAATATTATAATAAGATTAGGCCATCGAAAATCCAAAATCTAAATCGTTTAAAATTTAAATAGTTGTCAACTATAGTTTAAGTTTTCAAGTATTTGTTTAGCTAAAAGTTTGGATTTTTTTTTAAATACATAAATGTTTGAGATTTAATTTTAAACATTATATATAAATATGGTTAAAATTGACTATATATTTTGATAATTTGTTTGTTCACTATCACAATATGTATTCATATGCTGCTTATTTTATAAGGTATTAACTAGATAGTACATACGTATGTCTTAATAATATCATAAGTCAAAAGCATTTATAGCAATTGTAATAGCGGGTGCATGTGTTTTATTGTTAAAAATTACATTCAACATTGAATGATAATAGATCAATAAAATAAAATAAATTTTAATAAAACCAGGTTTACATTATATTATATTATATTACATAAGACGTTAACAGACGACCCTCCTATTATTTTGTCGATAATAATGTCGTAACTATGAAAAAAAATTAAGTGTTTTAATTCAACCGTGATGTGACGTACTTAGGTATATATATTTTTTGCTGCATAAGAACAGGTGGATAAGTAGGTATTAAGAATACCTGACCTGCCTGTGATATACATAAGTCACTAAACTATAAAAAAAAGTCAGAATTATCACTATGATATTATGTACCATGACGTATACTGATTATCTGATCATATTCGTTTCCTAATTAAGACCAACCCTCACTTAAAAACATAAATAACTATACATATTTGATATTTGAACACCAATTTATAATTCAAAATATTACACTATTTAAATGTTTACAATTTACATCAATCGACTGTAAATAGATAGTATTTCTTTTATAATAACTATAAACCTAATAATAAACTCTTAAATGTATATATATATGTATATATGTATGTATGTATGTATAGGTGCTATATTATTAATTTTCAAACTAAATTTTTAATTATAAAAAAAGTTTAAAAAGTTCACAATTTTAACAAATTTCGTAAAAATTTTAACTTAAAACGCTCATAAAAAATTATTATAGATTTAAACTCGACTTTTTTTGTTAATTTCAATATTAATAACTTATGAAGAAATTATTGTATAAAATTTAAAAAAAAAAAATAAAACGTATTCTTATAACACTGGCAAATCCACTCCGAATTCAAAATTAAAAGAAAAATCGTCAATTTCAAAATAAAAATGCGACCTTTTTTTTAAATTTAAATAACGTGATACAAAAAAATTCTAAGAATATTACAAATTATAATTTTAAGCTTCAAAATGACACATTTTCAAATACTTAGACATGATAATATTTCATTTTCATCTTGAAAACAGATGCATGACAGAATATTAAGACAGTCAATGTGTATATCTATAATAAACTTGGATAATGTTTTTGATTTTCACAGATAGCTAACTTGTATTATAATATTCATAATTTTTAATATAACTTTTAAGAAATAATTATAATTAATTTTGAACTTTATAATGTATCGGAAAATCGTGATGTCGACTGAACATTACGTCTCCACAACGTACGTCGTTACTATAAAATATTTTACTAGGAAAAAGATTGACAGATGTATAATCTAATAAAGTAATAACTAATGATAGCAGTAATGTAAAAACCAAGTGTATGTAATGTGAACCAAAACCGAGAACTACAGAAAATTTTAGTGGCTTGTAGCATAGATAATTATTACTTATTACTTATTATTGCTTTATCATTTTATTACTCTATGGCTTACATTCATAAAAATTAAAAGAATAAATCGTTTATAACGATAACTAAAAGTGAGAACGAATTTAGTTATTAGGTAGGTGTATTTTGTCATCGTACCACCGAGTAGATTAAATCTGTTTTGTAATCAATTCTAGTTATTTGTGGACTGTGGTTAAAATTATACAGCTGTTGAAGCTATTAAAAAATTTCTATCACCTAAGCACTAAAACTATAGTTCAATATTAACTAGAAATAATAATTAAAATGTATTAGATGTAATCACTTGGCATTGTTCTTTTCATTGATACTCATAATAAAATTTATGATTAAATATAGTTTAAAAAAAAATGAAGATTTATTTAACACTTGTTTTAACTTATTCATTTTTATAATATTAAAAAAAAATAATAAAAATTTTAAAGCCAAGAAGTGGTGCTATTAAAAGAAAAGAAGTACTTCAAGGAAAATTTATGAATCATTTATGTTTTTGAAGTTTTCGCCATTATTTTGCAATTTAGGTACCTTAGGTTAGGTTAGATTAGGTGCATAAAATCTTAAATTAAACCAAAAATGTAAAACATTGTTGTTTATCATAAAGTATTACTATATTAGTAATATAAGAAGTAGGTAAGTAGTGATATTTAACGGTACCCATAATCGATTAGAATCAGAAAATTAAAATCGATACTCGGCCTAAAAATAAAAGAAAAGACAAAACAATGTTATGACAACAAATAAGACAATTTTAAATTAGTTTACACAACTGAAAAATAATTCGTCAAAAGTAAGTTTTTAAACTTAACATACAATAATTTTTGATTAAAAAATCATAACCAATCTCATATTTGTATTTTATCAAAATAATATGCGCCTATCGAACGATTTTTTAATAATACTATGTGATTTATGATAAAACTCATCAGTCACTGTATCTATATTTATTGACTTATAATCAATCAAAAAGTCTATATTCTGAGTTAAGTGTTATTTTTAAAAGTTCAGAAGATTAAATGCTAAATATAAATGCTTTAAATTAAATATTCAAAAACAAAAATTATATCTAAATTAGGTAACCTACTATAGTAATATCTTTATTATTGATATTTTTGTATTTTCATGTTATTTCCACCCGACAAGTCATACTTAGTCTCCATAATATGGGTTAATGAAAAAGCTCTAATAAGCCTATAAGATGAACACAAACTTTAAAATGAATCAAATATGACTATGTTAACAAGTTAAACTGGCTTAATAAAAAAAAACTCTTAAGGATCTACAGGCACATAAGTATTGAATTTATATTAACTGTTTCATATAAAATGAAGAGCCTAATTATTATACCGAGTCAGTTACACTTGGGCCTGATTAAAGTCTCGTTGCGGCACTGAATAATGGCATCAAAGATAATGATTATGATTTTATGAATAATAATTAGTTGGTTAATACTTTGATACTAACCCACCTTAAAGTTATATTGCACATTAATAATAATTTCACTGATTTTTGGTATTTTTTTTTTTAATCAATGAATTATCGATATATTATTAATGCGTATCCGAAAATCTATAATATTTTTACCGTTTAAATTTAAAGACACAAAAATAATTTTGGTAGTTGAATATTTTCATCGTTTCGGCGGCTCGTCGCGTATATTATTTTCGTCGTTTTGTCGAATAAAAGCGCATAGTTGTCAGCAAAAATAATGTAACTAACGGGCGTATGAATACGACGTATTTACACATCGTTGATCGGCAGTCCATTTATGTGTCATAAACGGTACAGCATAAAACGTTTCCAAGCTGAAATTTTCAAACAATGTCCACAAGGGTTCAACAACTCAAAAACACGCTTAACCTAAAACGGCGAAATGTAATTTTTGACTCTCCGCGTGTCTACGGTAAATAAACTAAAGGATGACTCGACCGCCGTTACATCAGTCGACGTACGCGTAGGCGGGCGTAGCCCCAACAACTATTGTATTATTTGTTGGTGTTTTAAAATCGTGTTTCATAATTCATGATCCCATTACTGGGTATTCTGGTATTTCGTGAAAATAAATAATGTGATATCAGTAATAAGTCTAAGGTTAAGGACTTGTATAAGAGCTTGCATGTTTTTCAATAATCGTTCAAAACGTAGCTAAGTATCTACTGTATAGAAATGTAGAAATAAGTTTCTTAGTACTGAAGTTTAAGGTAATCATTTTTATTTTACATATTCTGCATATTATTCAGCTCTTTTTTTTTTCTTTTTAAGCAAAGGTGGGCATTAATTGGTTAATTTATTATTTCTAATCAACTAATGAACTTAATAGTTTAATTGACAGTTGAAATAACTTACCATTTTGCAATCGATATTAGAGATGTTTTAATGTTATATGACCTTCAATTTCTATATTATATATAAAAAAAAAAAAATAATATTTTTTAAATTATTAATTTGAGATCTGTATAGTTTAAATTAATAAATAATAATCATGTAAACTCAAGCGGTCGCCAACCTTTTAGACTTCACGGACCACTAAATTCTCTGATGTACTCGTTAGTTGCGTATTGCTTATGATATAAATTTTTATTGTACGAAAATAATTTTGATCGAACGATCTATCAATCTATATGATTAAGTATATTCATGATATATTTTTGAGATTATAAAAGTAATTTATTTTACTATTGGCATTACGGAGGTTGATTAATTTTCAAAAGTATTGCATTTATTAAACTGTAAGTATTTAATTATTATAATAATATACATTTAATATTATACAATATTACATAATGTAACCACCTAAAATTTTGTTTAATGTTTAATACCACCCTTTCATAAAAGCATTGTAATAAATTCATCCGTTACTAAATTGTGCATAATAATAATAGGCAGTAAACTAATTAATCTCACATTTTAAAATTAAATACATATATGATTACTGCATAATAGAATTACTCAGCTAAAATTAGACAACTGTGAATAATGTTTGATTATAATAAAATAAACATTTACATTGGATCCATCTTTAAATATGTTATATTGTCCAACATTTTAATTTCAAATGTCTATAAGAAAATTATACTTATTTATGTTTAGATTTTAGATTTTAGCTGATAACTTTTATAATCATCTTGAGCTCAATTTACAAAAATATATAAAATTTAACGTTTATACATTATTATATTTCACTAATTTTCTTATTTAATGAAATTTCGTTAAAATTCTTACTTTTAGTGATTATTTATTTTTATAATTTACAGTCTAATTTTTAATCTTCTATTAATATCAACTAATCTAGTGCATTAAATTTTCAAAACTTTTAACCGATTGATAAATTTTTAAAACATTTAGAAAAAAAATTAAAAATAAAAATTCAAGTTATAAAAGTTAAACGATTCATGTATTTTAGAAATTATTTCAAGTATAAAAATAGCAAACACATAGAAAATTTCAATTTGGCTTTTATAATTAAAACAAGCGATTATTAATGGTTTCTTTATATTCATTTTCCTGGTTTATTTTGAAATGACTATGCCATTTTCTTTGTTTGCCTAAAGTTCAAAGTAGCCAGCTAGTTTGCTAAAACACTACATAGGATTGGAATTCAGTATTTTTACATTTCATTATCCCAAAAGTATAAAAACACACAAATGTTGAACGGTAATGCATATATTACTCGCTGATCTAAAATTAAACAGAATCGAATATTTAGTCACCTCGAACAATATTTTTAGACAAAACACATATGTTTATATTCATTGTTCTTTTAAACATTGAATTCGTTAAAATAACTAAAATATTTATAATAAAAATAATATATTTAAAATTTTAGCCTTCGTTTTACATTTTGAAGTACAATGATTGTTTTAACATATACTCGACATTTATGTTATAATACAAAATATAATTCATCCGGTTGTACTAATACTTTATAGTAAAAATAAAAACTATTACAATACTATTCCATTAAATTAATTTTGTAGGTGTAAATAAATACATAATATTGCTCCTAAATCAACATAACTTTTCAACGTTTGTAATTTCTAAAATCAAATTAATTTTGAGATTATTTTTATATTTTCAAGTTTTCAGTAAAATATAAAAATATACTGTATTCTAAAGTGCGTTTATGAAGAACCACTTTTTAATGTTTAAACATTAAACCTATAAAATTGAAATTTATATATTTTAAGTTAAGAAATATTAATTTACAGGAATTCCATGATTTTGATGCAACTTTTAATACTCATCCACAAAGCATATTAATATATTTTAATATTTTAAATTTCTATAAGACGGAACATTTATGGGTTTGTACCAATTAATTATAGGTGTTGAGATCTAATATGCAGAAAATCACAGGTCACTTTTTCTGTAGTTACAGTGCAATTTTCAAACGCATTACGTTGATTATAGTCAGGATTTGATCTTTATGCAATAAACGATGTATTTACTATGCTTAATGAAATTTACAATCGAAATTGATAAAAATGGAATTGTCACCTTTCTGCAACATGCAATTCATTTGAAATCCGTGAGTCTCAATCTTGCTGGAATTTTACACTACGGTTTTGACGATAGGAAGAATTATTATGTTCGTCACATTAATTTATGTTCATATCCGAAGAACTGTAGTAGCATACGTATAATAATTATATATAATATTTACTTCTAAATATGATTCACTTATTTTTACCGATGAAATCAGTGCTAATAACAATTATCTGCCGAATACAACCCGCCATTATATAAACGTGGCGGCGGGTCGACGTCACGTGCAGGAATGATATTTTCTATAACGTGCCACCGAACGACCATAGCCGGAAGAGAATCTCATAACATAAATTAGTAATACTTCGCTTCCTACACGATAATATATTTGTGATCAAAACGCAATCTTTTGAAAAATACACGCATAATTGACCAATACCACTCATTCCTCGTGTATACAAAATGCATTCGATATGAATTGTTCTAATGACTAACATTTGCTGCGATAACGTGTATCGATAAATAATTTTAGGTTTTGTTTAGATGTATGATAATATTTCCACTATATACCTCACCATGCTATCCCGCTCAAGCATCCTTTCTTTAACAATATGTAACAACAACATTTTTAAATTATTTTGTTTTGTTTTGATGACGAATCAAATCAATTTGATTTCACTTATTTAAGATAAAAATATAACTCCCTAAGTTACAATAATGTGAACAAAACAACGAAAAATTTATATACTGTTATACCTCAAACTAAATAAAAATATTCCAATTTCTAATAATAACTAATCATTGATAACATGAATGAAAATAAAAATCTTTATG